>NC_068329.1:29122500-29428791 GCF_000147395.1 Oryza glaberrima
AGAGCTTCATTTTCCAATAGTGCCAGGACCTGTGTTCCATATCCATTATCTTTTCATTGTCCTTCTTGTCGAATAGAAAGCAAATAGATGTTCTGTGATAAAGTGTATGTCCTATATTTCTGCCTTTCATTCATTTTACCATACTTCTTATTTCCTCTGACTGTAACCTGAACCAGCCAGAGTTCAAATTCCGATCGGAAAAGTGAAACGTATCTTCCTTAGTGAAGTAGAGCGTTTCAAAAATTCCGTGCATCGCCGGCTCTCACCAGTCCCGATAATTTCTATAATACATAGTAGATAATTTGTGGTGGTAGTTTGTTCAATAATAACTGCCCGAAACGTTTGTGTTGGTGTCAATTTGTCATGGTCTCATGGAGAATGAATCGGTTTGGACTCTAACACGCGTGTTTTTCAGCGTTAATTAAGTCCTAACGTTTTACGATTTATCTTGTACCAAGTTCGTAGCAAACGGATCAGCGTTTTACACGGAGAAGTATTACGCACGTCGTCCGCGTGACAGCGTGATAGCTCAGGGTACCTTAACTTGGAAGGCCTGCAAAGATGATCGACAATTTCGAGGAGAATTGACAAACGAACTAGTGACCTCATCTTGAGCTGTTATCTCAAGTTCTCAACGCATGAAAATTTTGTTGGAACGAATTCAATGCGTGGTTTATGCTGGTAAACTGAAATTGAAGGCTATCATCAAGTCGCAGAACGGCCTGTCAGTTACTAACAACAACAGGGCATGTTTTCAGCTTCAGCCACAGATCATTGGAATTTCTCATAGACAGAATAGCATTACTCACTCTGGACGTTTCAATTTCTATTGCAGCTCGAAACGGATGGGAAGAACAACCATTGCCAACCTTTGCTTTCCTGCTTTTTGTAGCCAACATGACGAATAGCTACTGCAAAACAAACGGATGGCCTGCCATTTAAGAACCAGGGCGTTATTGACCAGACAAAGTTTGTCATTGTAATATTTCTGATTTGGTGGACCATCAAAGTGTCCCTACAGCATTAGCTATGAGTAGCATTACAATTGCAATGGAAGGTTATCTAGCTTATTGCCTTTTTCTTACTACAGAAAAGGGACTACATCAGTGTGCTTAATGGAGCACTTGACATCAACTTGAACTCTGATGTGGTGTCCAAATGGATACCTCCTACATAATTCATTCCATATTAACTCAAAAGAATTATTCAGGTAGGCTGGACTCATCACTTATCAATATATGCTACTCGCCTACTCCCTCTGTTTAATATTATAAGTCGTTTTGATTTTTTTAAAAAAATTAACTAAGTTAAGAAGTTTGACTAGGTTTATAGAAAAATACAGTAACATTTATAACATTAAATTAGTTTTATTAAATCTACCATTGAATATATTTTAATAGCTTCTTTGTTTTATGTTGAAAAATTATTATATTTTTTTTATAAATTTGGCCAAAGCTAAATAAGGTTGACTTAAAAAAAAAGTCAAAACGGCTTATAGTATGAAACGAATGTTGTATATATCAATGTATCTGGTGTCGGGTGCCCCATATCCAATCAAACATAAATAAGAGAGATCTCTGAATGACAACATACGGAGATACGGACAAGCCCTTATCTGACAGCGATGCAAAGCGGCATAGACAACTGCCTGATCTGAAAACATCACTAGAGAGAAGACAAGTTCACTGAAATGCATCAACGCGAGAAGTTTCAGAGAGGTGAACAATGCCACTACTGTTGGTGTCATTATCATGCAACATAAGCAAGTGAGACTGGACTTCACTGTTGCGTGCACACAAGGGACATTACACAAATGCATATCTATAAAAAAAAGAAATGCAGATTATGCAGCCCTACGTAATTAAACTATCTAAAAGCAAGTAGAAAGTATGTGTTTATGATCTGTCATTAACTCTTCCTTTAATCTAGCCTTGCTAGTTGGGTGAGATTAGGGGAGCAGAACATAGAGGCGACAAGGAGTGTTTCACTGACATGCAGGGCCCGGAGCATGAAGCCGACAGGTTTAGACCACATTTTAGTTATAGTTTAGTTGCTGGCCAGCGAAGATTAGCTAGATGGAAAGCAAAGACTTAGCGTGCATGCTCTGCAGTGTGTTCCTTTCAGTGTCAGAAAAGGGTCGGCGTGTTGATCAGTTGCAGTTGCAGAATGCAGATAGCCAGATGCCTCACTCTTCGCGTCTTCGTTCGGTCGGTGGAATGTGCAAGTTAAGCTAAGGATGGCGATGGGTGAACCATCACGTAACAAGACATCAACTACTAGCTTCTTTGCAAGTTGCAGCTAATGGTGAGTATCAAGCTTCGTCCTGGCAACATGTGGTGTGGCTCAAGTGGTCAAGCCTTCTTGTGTCCGCTCATGGCAAGAATCCGTTGTGCCAGTGCTGTTTGCTGAACTGAAGCTGCATGGTTCAGGTTCAGGTTCTCTCTATCCAAAACTCCAAATCTGTGAGCTTCTTATCAGCAAAAGCAGGCGTACGATACTCAGATCAGAGTCTCACAGAATGACTAGCTAGATCTGGATCTTGGGACCTCATTAATTGTTTAGAGATTCTTGCTCATCTGTAAAGCTGCTCAGGGATGGGCAAGTTGGCCACGCCCTTACCTCTTCCAAGTTAAACGACATACTACTACTGCTAGTACAGTGCTCCCTCCGTCCCAAAATGTAACTATTACTAGCACAATGTCTTGTCTCAAAATGAAGCTATTTTTTCACCTACCTCCTCTCAACCAATCACAACCATTCTTCTTCACCTACTTTCTCTTTTCAACCAATCACACACTTCCTCCAATCATTCTCACCTACTTTCTTAATACCCGTGCCAACCTCAAAAATGGCTTCATTTTGGGACGGAGGAAGTATGTGATTATGTCCACTCCATACTGAAAAGTGGCTTGAGCCTCTGAATGATTTTGTTCTTGCTACATGACCTGGTTGTTCATACAGAGTTTACATACTGCCCTTGTGTTTTCACTGATCTTCCAGTGCGAGAGAGAGAATGAACAAATCCTTCCTACTTGTATCAGCTAGAAATTCATTTCGTATCAAACCTTCCCACATTAGGATTCTTTGTATCAGCTAGAAATTCATTTCGTATCAAACCTTCCCACATTAGGATTCCTTGTTAATAGTTGATTCCGATCTAATTTCGTATTAAGCTTTATCGATTCCGACCTAATTTGAACTTTCGCGAAGGTATAACCAAGAGAAATGGATTAGGTCCAGGTTCTCCTAACTTTGTCTTGATTTTTTTCCAACTCTGTATTAACTAAATTTCAAGTTTGAACAAAACGTAGAACGGCCCGGGTTTATGCAACATGTTATACAGCTGAAGACACAAGAAGCAGGGGTTAATGTCTAGCAAAGTTCCTTAAAGAGAGATTCAAAAAAGTGCACATCGCTCAGTATAACAAGGGCAAAACTGAAAAGCAAAGATCGCCAAAAACTGTTTTCTCTATATCTTTAGCTCATCCTTGGAGACATGGAATACATGCAGAACAAAACAAATTCGACAGGAGCTGGTATCAGGCTATCAGCTAGTAGAGATGGCATTCAACTACTGAAAGGAACACATCAAAAAATTCGGTTCCCTTTTCTCTCACTTCTACACATTCCACTTATTTCCTTGCTCAATATAATCTTAAACACCAGCATGATCGGGGTTAGAACACCCTCGCAACCAATTGTGTAAAACAGTGTAATGCTTCCAGCTTAATTGATCACATAAATCAGGTAATAAGATAAATTGAGCAAATAAAATTGACCTTCTTCCTTTGGGTGGTGGCTATTGAGAAAATTGCCAAAAACCCTCGGTCAACCGAATCCAAAGGTTATTGCATGCAAAAAAGTTGAATCTCATCCGACTTCGTGGCTGTCCAAATGACAGGCACTTTTTCTCTGGATGGAATTACATGGTGCGCTCTCTGATGACTATATTTTGTGGCTGATCAGAATAATGTCAGCCATATTTGTTCCAAATCAGACAGCAGTTGCTCTTTCACAAGCTTTGTAGTAAAGTGTCTTCTGCACATAGAAGAGCATGTATGCCTGAGAGGTTCTGACAGTATGCTCTTCAACTCTGGTTACCCAGGCATCATCACATTTGTACCAGTGATTGTTTAACCTGAGATATGTCACATAATGGCCAGCTTCTAGCTTACCACTATGCGTGATCACCGCAAATATTTCAAATTCTGATGAAAATTCAGAAACTGAATCTGCATCACTAGCTTCTGATGGAAATATACGGTTCCCAAATCTGCTTCTGAGTATAGAGGACGATAGATATGGCGCCATGTCAAGAGAAAAAGGAAACTGTAAACAGTGATCAACCTTCCTTGACATTTTCTTAACTGATGAATGCTCAAACCTCTTAATATGAAAGCATGAAACCAATGGAAGCCTCCGAATGGACATTTGCTTCAGGGACTCTTGCCTCTCCTTGCAACGTTCACAGAAGAACTTCTGTTCAGCATCCAACCGCTCAGCCCTTGTAAACCGCTCCAAACATCTCATGAGTGTTGATACCTTGGTATTAGTGCCACCTGAGCTTCGCTCTCCATTCCGCACATGTACCTTTGGGTTTGCAACACCAAGAGAATTGTTATATCCAGCATCCAAGTCTAGAGAGATGTCCATACAGGGTTCAAAAGTTGTTGATGTGAACCCACAATGTGTGCAGGTGACATCTGATCTCAAGATGCCAGAAAATACCCTGTGTGCAATGCAACAATCTCCATGGCCTATTAGGGAAAAAAATACACATAATGGTTAGATCTATAACAGCTCATCTGCCTCAATATAAATCATAGTTCAGCCTATCAAAAGCAAGATAGAATATGTTCTCCACTACAACAAAAAAGAGAAAAAACACATTTGTCCAATTTGTTCCCCAATATCCAAATAGTACAGGACTACCATTTTCCACGACTTATCCTGTTTTCGTTTTTAGGGTGTAGAACCTACTGTAGAGTCATCCTCCAAAGAGTAGGAGTGACAAATAATAAAAATAGTACAAAAGCAGCCACAAATGTTCACTATGCACCACACTACCAGCAACAGATGGATTTAGATATGCTTTTTGCTTCAACCAAAAATAAAAATAAAAATAAAAATAAAACTGGTATTGATTCATTCTTGGCTCAAGGGTGCACTGTTTTCACAATAAAAGGGTGGATAGAGTCATCCTCCAAAGAAGAGTAGGAGTGACAAATAATAAAAATAGTACAAAAGCAGCCACAAATGTTCACTATGCACCACACTACCAGCAACAGATGGATTTAGATATGCTTTTTGCTTCAACCAAAAATAAAAATAAAAATAAAACTGGTATTGATTCATTCTTGGCTCAAGGGTGCACTGTTTTCACAATAAAAGGGTGGATATTCTTCTTTTCTTTTCACATATCAGTTCAGTTGAATAGATGGAAAAGCTTTAATTTAAATAGTAGCAGGAGAGAAGCTAACTACCTTGGGCATGTGATTTGTGTTGATCATCCTTTATATTTTCATGGATATGGTCAAGGATGGAGATAAAAAATTCATGTGCATCCTGTTGCTCGTAGCTCGCAAGATTTGATGCATGCTGCCACCAGCTAACAAACATAACGACAATAATCAGAAGAAAAACAATCACTTTAATTCATGAACCAGAATAAAGTAGTATGCCATGTTACTGTGCAAGTCCAAGTTCGTCAAACCAGATCAGCCGCAAAAAAAGACTTCACATATTTAAATTTCACATAGATATAAACTAAAGTTTAAAAATATTACTTCGGCTTTTTTTAGAACACCATTACTTTGGCTTGATAATTACCCTTTGTGTCACATAATGTCACACTATGATCACAACAGTTTGCTGAATACCCATAGGGCATAAACAAGAATATTACGACGAACGAATTGTAAAAACATATCCTGGTAAAGTATCAGTAGTGCTAGCAATAACTTATGTACCTGCCACATACTTGTACACTATCCTTCGCAGCAGCAAGATATGATGTCATTGCAGAAAATTTTAACTTAAATTATGCAATTCACTCATATGACTTGGCCCATATCCAATGATAGAGCAAATAGCTTCAAATGCACCTGATAAGAAGGTGCTCTGAAGAATTAAAAACTGGTCATGCATTTTGGAGTACTTGTACTTGATACATGAACATAGCTCAACAAATTCTAAGCATGCGAAATGTACTTAAGACCATATGACATTTTATCAATCAGGTCATGTGCATCCAAACGTGAAACCGTTACCCTTTCTAGCGAAACATATGGAACAGATCTCGCCCTTTTAGTAGCATATCTTGCTCACATCATCCCATTTCATGCTAACTGATAAGTAGTTCCAAATTGCAACCTACATAATCATGATCTACGTCAAACAGTTTCAAGGCATAGCGTACAAACAACACTATCATTTGCAAGAGACTGATACAATTCGATCCCAAACTAGTTACAATACATGACGCACCCATTTCATATAACGGATTCATCTTAATAACTTTCCAAGTACGCAACGAACCCAACATTAAAAAAGCAGCACGTTGCTCAAAAAACACCCAACGACATCAACCCAATGCAAACAGAGCGCTAGATCCAGACCTATAGAGGAATTTGGCGGGGCTGTAGGGCGTGCGCTCCCCGGAGAAGGCGGCGGAGTAGATCTCGTCGAGATCGCACGCCAGGCACGCCGCCTTGTCGTTTGCCTCAGCGGAACGGCGCCTCATGGGCGTCTGGCGCGGGCAGAGGTAGCGGTTGTGCCGATCGCCGAGGAAGTAGTTTCGGAGCGGCGGCGCGTGTAGCAGAGCCTGGAGCACGGAGTTCATGAAGCACGTGTTGCCTAGGTTGTTGAGCCCGCGGAGCCCCGCGGGCGCGGCGGCGGATGCGGAGGTGGTGGGATCGGCGGAGCTGATGAGCGCGAATTCGGCCGGATCTGGTGCCCAGGCGCGGTACTCGACGCGGCGGCGCTTGCGGGGCGCGGCGGGGGAAGGGGAGGGGGAGGCGGATGCCGATGGGGGAGGGAGGGAGGAGGACTGGGCGAGGACGACGGCGTGGTCGAAGTCCGGATCGTAGACCTGATCCCCGCACGCCCCGCAGAAGAGCTCGGCGCGGTCGACGTCGACGGCGATCTGGTGGCCGCCGGATGTGGAGGCGGAGGCGTGGGAGGCGGCGTGGGTGGGGCAGAAGACGGCGGCGCAGGAGAGGCAGGCGTAGAGGCGGGACGAGGAGGAGGTGGGGGAGGAGCAGGGGGAGCAGCGGGGGAGCTCGCGAGGCTCGCGGCGGATCTCGGGGCGGCCGAGCGGGCGGACGCGGAGGCAGCGGCGGAGGAAGCGGAGGGAGCGCGTGGTGTGGCGGTACGCGGCGAGGTGCGGGCACGGCGGCGGCGCGGACGGGGTGGTCATCGGGGCGGGGAATGTGGGGGATGAGGCGGTGGGCGCGGGAGTGGGAGGCGAGCGGTGCGGGGATGGGGGGGTGGAGTGGCGGCGGCTGCTGGTGATGGCGCGGGGGTGAGGTGGAGGTGACGGTCGGGATGGTGGTGGTGGATCATATATCTTCTCGTGGACTCGTGGGTCGCGCTGAGCAGAGGCGTGCACGGCGATCTTGGATGGGCGCGTGGCGCGGGTGATCACTGATCAGGTAATCAGGTTACTACTGTGGTGTGTAGCGCTAGGCACAGCAAATTCAGGCGACGGTCATCCTATCAAAGTTCGGGCTAACACGAACGGAAATTACACAAAATTATATGAATTCGAAACCTTATATAGGGTGTGTTTAGTTTTTAAAAAAAGTTGAAAGTTTGAAGAAAGTTAAGAGTTTAAAAAAAATTAAAAGTTTACGTGTATAGTTTTTGATGTGATATGATATGATGGAAAGTTGGGAATATAGGGGAAACTAAACACAGCCATAAACTATACTTGAGAAACAGAGATCAAGATTACATCATTTGCAAAGAGAGATGCGAATAATTTAGAGTTGACTCTTATCACTTCACGGAGACTTGGGAGATACTACCAGCAAGTTCTTCGTCTGATATTCTCTCATGCGTAGAGGCTTCTTGAAGACTTGAACTTTAAAGCGCATGAATGCATGATCATACCCATGCTGTATGTTGGCATTTTTGCCAACAGTGGCATATGTAAGGTAAAAAAGACTCTGCATCAGCATTTGGCCATTTGCTTTGACGAGTTACCGTAGCTGGGCTCTTTGGGGGAAAGGTAAATCACGCAAAACATTTTAGCACTATGCCACGCTAGCCGTATGAATGAATCGATTTTCACATCAAATTCAGGTCACTCTGAATCTGCAAGCATGAAATTGGCCGGTGGCATACAGCCTGAACGTCTACGCTACAAACTAACAGACCAATTGTACTGGTTTGCAGTCGGTAAGTCAGCAGAGAATAAACTTACAATATATATCACGACAGGGTAATTAAATATACTTCATATCATTAGATGATTTGAACTTAAAATTTTTTACTATTCTTCTAATATATTAGCATGTAATTTTTTGCGCATTCGAAAAAAAAATCTTTACAAAACGAAGAGGGGAGGCGGCGGCGGGGTGGATGTGGGGATGATGGAGTGGCACTGTGGCAGCTAGTGATGCCGCGTGTTGAATTGTTGATGGATGGCATTTGGGTCATGGAATGATGGAACTGTGGGCTGGTGGATCGCTCTGGACTAGCGCTGTCAAAAAAAAAAATGAAAACTCGAGGCTCACGAGCTGCTTAGGCTTGACTTATCCTTGGCTCGATTTGAGCTTTAAGCCCGAGCCTCTTTCAAAGCTCGCGAGCTTTGTCGAGCTGAGCTCGAGCTTATAACGAGTCTAGTAATATATGTTTTTTTTGTTATTTAATAAATTATGAGATCGAAGATGTTATTTGTATATCTTGTGTTGGCATCATATATTTATTTTTTTTCTCTTCTATTAATATGATGAACTAGAAATTAATTATTTTTTATAGATTATCCTTGAAATATACATTGCTCTACTAAAAAATCAAGCTCGAGAGCCTAGGCAGGTGAGCTCGATTGACTTCGGCTCGCTGACAACCCTAATTTGGACTTCAGGTGCACCACCGTGCACACTAGATCGGGATGATCTACTCTTTTTTTTTTTTGATTACTTCATCCCAGAAACAGCGGCAGAGCAAAAAAAAAAAGAAATTGAGCCCGGACAAATTTCAATATAACTAGTATTTGCTATAGAAATTTTACAATCAATTTACTCATCAATATTAAATATTAAAATTTAGTGGAGTTTTTATCGGTGAGCCCGGGCTAGCCGGCGGTGGCTCTGCCACAGCCTAGAAATGTTTTTATTTTGACCCACCATATATGCATCAATACAAAACTAAAAAGACTAATAGTCTTCACTTTAGCAAACTCAAATACATTTGTCATCACTTTAAGAAAGTACCAATTTATGTGTCCCTTGCTTTAGTAAATCCCTGTACATTTTTCCCCGTTTTAGCATAGTCTAATACATTAATTGATCGTACCTATCGATAACGAGACACCCGTGACAACTTTATTAATTTTAAGATATACCGACCTAACCTTTTGAAGGTGTGCGTGTGTATTTATAGGTGTAAGTGAGCTTGCGTTGTGAACGCCTGCATGAGTATTGCGTTTCTTGAAGGAAAAATACAGAGAATGTAAGATAAATGTGATAAGGAAAAATGAAGTCGTTTTTTGGACAGAGAGAGTACTACTCCTATAAGAGAAAGAATAAACTTAATTATTTTTGAGTTAGCGTGAATATTACACAAGTTATTGAAGAAACACGAGCCTGAAAGACAAATTATGAAGACACCAACTCTATATTTCTTCAAAAGAACAAACAAATTTGCTGTATCGCGTGTATCCAATTCTCCATTTCTTTCTTACACCTTTGTAAGTTAGTTGAAGTACCTTTCTAAAAAAAGTTAATTGAAGTGTTGAGCCAAAAATTCCCGTTGGTCCCTGAATAGGTTTAGGTCCAGAAATCCAAAGGATGAAAACAAGTTATGTTTGAGAGCATTTTTACGGTCCAGCAATTTGTACCTCCTGGTATGGTACCTGTAGATACCAAAACAAATCGAACAGTTCAATTCCGGAGGGGTACAATCGGGAGGAAAAATAATAGAGTAGGTGGCGCGTAGGAGGAGCCGGCGGGGATGGTGGAGGCAACGCCGCAACGAAGGAGGAGGAGGAGGTGGCGACGGCGGAGTAGGCGTCGCCGGTGAAGGAGGCGACAACTGCGGCGGTGGCAAAGCGGCGCTAGCGGAGCAAGAGGTGGTAGCAGGGCGGCGAGGTGGCGAGGCGACGGAGGCGGAGGAGGTGGTGACGAAGGAGATGCGGCACAACGGCTGGGAAGGAGATGGCGCACGCCTCCAGCTCTATCGTTCCGGTCGTAACTCGCTCATCCATCCGTACGTGAAATTACATTCTTGCCCCTCTACCTCTATTTATCGCGAAGTACCAATTCAAGAGCAGAAGTGGTACATAGCGGTACCTAACTCTGTTAGTCGTTGGATCTGGCTCGATCCAACGACCATGATTTGGTACCTAGCGGTACCGTTGGATGGTAAAAATCCTCATGACAAGTGAACATTCACGTTCACTCTTCCTACTTGTCTGAAACTCTAGATACCAAAAATTCACCAACTAAAGGCCTGTTTGGCACAGCTCCAGCTCTAGCTCCACCTCTCCTAGAGCTGGAGCTCAGCCAAACAGTTTCAGCTCCACCAAAACTGGGAGTGGAGTTGGGTAGAGCTCTCTCACAAAATAAACTAGAGTTGTGGAGCTGGGTTTAGACAGCTCCACAACTCCACTCCAGACCCAACTCCTGAAACTAAATTTAGGAGTTAGAGCTGTACCAAACAGGCCCTAAATGTTTCACTTCACACCACGAAATGACACCCCTTAAGAAGTGACGAGCTTCTGGTTAGCATTGTACTGAAACAAACCTGTGAACTGCTTTAACAAGCAAGATCAGAGATCTGACGAGATCGCTCACTGTCACAGTTACTGTACATGGCTTACTTCGGCGGATTAACATAAGCCAGTATGCCAAAAACGGTTTGCACAATTGTGCAGATGAGGACAATGACAGTCGCACTCGCAGCTAAAGCCAGCCATGGATTGCTGAAGTGGTTTAGCCAGAGCCATGCCATCCACCGATTGATGCGACTTTGATAGTGAGCTTCCATAGTCTGGCACAGAGTTTTAAGTAGTAGTTACCATTGAAATCAAAAACCACGTCTTTGCTGAGCATGGTGAAGAGATCAGACACCCTTTCATCGCTATCAAGCTGGTGCACAATGATTTTTCTCTGAATAAGCAGCGTAACGTCCTCTGGCATGCTTATAAATTGAGACAAGAAAACAATATAAGCAGTGAAGTCATCTCCAAATTGAGGGCAGGTTTGTTCAAACGCAATAAGGTTCCTGAAAAGACTCCCTGTGTACTCATCAACAACAATACACGGAATGTCCATGGAACCATTGCTAAACCAAATGTCTAGCAGAGAATGGGGTTTTAATTTATCATAAACTTTATTCCGGCTTCTAGATATTGTGCAGCTCGTCGCCAACGATTAAGCTGATCCCCTCCTTGTGCCAGATCCACTTCGTTCTGGAATGATGAATCATGTCTATTGTTTTCTAGGTAGTAGTTGATTCTGAAATACTTCCGTCCAAAACTGAGGAAACTGTGAATGTACTGAGGCACAAATTTATAGTTGTGATCTTCCTCCAGCTTCTGACTCGGTTGGAAGTAAATATGACACAGGTGAAGCAAATGGTGAAAGTCTTTCGGTCTGTCAGAATCAGTAATTGCTTTTGGATACCAACGCAAAGCAGCCTCGACATACTTAGCAAGGTCATCTGTCAAACATTGTGATGAAGCACAATTATCTGTAACAAGTTCAAATATTGTTTTCACAATAAAAAATGGTATCTGATTTTCCAGCAATAATAAATCGTGATTGACAAACCTCACAAACCAATGTCCGCCCTTTCTGCAATCTTGTTTATATCCTGCGCCCTCTTCTTCCCCCACTTGGACGCTCTCTCGACATGCCTCATCATCCTCACCCTTAGGACGCTCTGGCTGTTCCCCGCAAACAGCCCTTGCGTTTTCAATATCTTCGCTCTCATTATATACTTGTCAATTTTGCATGAATCTCTGCACACCCCCGAGAGAACACAGAATGAAGCATCCATCAAGTAAGAGCATATGCAGAAAGGCCTCGTTATCCATCTTGGTATCTTCAGAATAACAGCTCCTTGCACGTTTTGATAACCCCAACCGCTGTTAAGTAATCCAGCAAATTCCTCTTACAGTTCAGTTTAACGATTACATCCACATAGCCCCATTTTACTTTCTCCATACTTTGCAGATCTGCAGATCCATGATGGTATGGACCAACTGATACAATACAGGGCTCGTATGAAAATCTGTCAATGTCACGAATATGTTGCTGAACCTTGTAAATTAAGCATGATTCTGTTCCATGATCAATATCAGTGCCCAGTGACCAATAATAATCAAGTTCTTGCGTCATGGAGTTAACCAGTTCACTCATGTTTATTTGCTTGTTTTTACTTCTCTGAACTTGCCGCATCCTCACCTGTTGAGGTATCTTTCATGGTTAAACTGATCAGCAATACTAAACATTTACTATCGAACTCCTAAGATGTGAAAAGGCCAATTATACAGAGGGAATATTATATAGTTGAATATCCGGCATAAAAATAATAAAGCATAATGAGCAACTTTTCATCAAAGATTGCAATAATTCAACAATAGCACATTGATTCATCCTGAGTGCACCTAATATCTGGCCAGGGAAAAAAAAGTTGGAACCAAACTTAGTAATGGTAAGGGCTATGAAAAATTTTGTCATATCCAATATTTACCACACAAATATATGGATCACAATTTACACATACTCCATCCGTCTCATACTATAAGTAGTTTTGATTTTTTTTTTCTAGTCAAACTTGTTTTCAGAATAACATAGGAGTATTTTCAACACAAAACAAACATATTATCAGAATATATTCAATACTAAATTTAATGAAACTAATTTGGTATTATAAATGTTGCTAAAATTTTCTATACATTTATCAAACTTAACAAAGTTTTTTTAAAAAAATCAAAACGACTTGTAACATGGAACAAGGGAGTAACAAATACTAAATCAAACGGAAGAAACAATATAGGAGTATTAAGTATATAAATTATGCACTAGCAGTAAATTTTAGCATTTTCCTATTTTAAACTCATACATGTTTGTTCTGTGTTTCGATCTCCATCCTTGAACAGAAGTATACGACAAAATAAAACAAAAATCGATATTCAAGACATTCTCCATCTCATTTCAATAGATGCCATATCTCTTTTCCTTTCATATTTCATCCATAAACGTATTAGAATTAAACGGGGATTACTATCGACGGGTAATATAAAGGAGAACGAAGGAACCTGTGAAACGCAGACGAAATTCTCACGATGGGATGCGGGCCTGTTGAGGAAAGGTAGGGTTATTGCTTACAGGTGCCTGTAATCCCTCGACGAAATGATACGGACGACGATGCTACAGAAATGCGTTTATTCGGTAGGATTTCTCTTGGGAGCTGGAAAATCTTCCGGAAAAAGTATCAGCAAAATTCGGATCAGCCGGATCCAGGCGGGCTACAGTCATATAGATTGATTGGTTAAGCCAATTAGGAGCGGTACCTGATCATCAACACATCTCATTATCTCTTGCGGTTGCGGATGGCTAATTTTACGGTCGCTCGTGGGCTCCCATCGCTCACTGCCCGATCCGCGCATGACGTTTGTGACTGTGATGACTCAGGGGAGGCGAGGAAAGAAGGGGATTGGGGAAAGAGGAATGAAGGGTAAGTTTTCAGATGGAATGCACGAGTTTCACAGTGAATTTACATGGAAGATATCGGCCGCGTCTGAGATAGCTGAAATTGATGCAATAATCTGTTTCTTTTATAGCAACCTGAGGTATAAATGAATCAATAACTACTATAAAGTTGAGAAAAGTTACTTTGCAAAAAATATTTCGAAAGAATTACTATAATGCATCATTTTTTTTGCGAGGATAATGCATCGTTTTTGGGTATATAAACTTTTTTTTTGCACAAAATGCATAATTTAAGGCATAGGAAAGGATACAAACAAAAAAAATCAAAATTACGCGAAATGAGCGTAACTTTACTTATTAGATTCGTGGTAGTGGAACTAACCGGATGAGTTTTGGAGTTGATATAAGTGTTCGTATTTATGGCTAATTATTCTTTTAGTGGTAGGCGACCATTAGTCGACACGGAGGCGTCATGGTGAGTGGTGACTTCGTAAATCTCAAGATATACAAACGCAGTCTTCTGGAGATGCTCATAGTGATAGGTGTGCGTGTGTGTGCATGCATTCATAGGAGTGAGTGTGCGGTTGTGCGCGTGTTGTGAGCATCTGCGTTTATACCGTGTTTCTTAAGAAAACTACAATAGGAAATCCAAAGTTATTCTTATTCATCTCAAGCGGTTATTTATTTTCGGATCTTGGGATGGTTATTACCATGTCATTTCAAACTAGCCCTAGGCACCATCTGTAAATTTCTATTTTTAGCAAGTTTACTATTGCCTGTAAATTTGAACAAATATTGGCTAATTTTTTAAACATAAAAATAATAATTTTCATATTTTTTTAGACAAGTTTTAAATTTCAGGAATATATGTTTAAATATATAGCCTCAGTAGCACCATAGGTAATGGGTTCGACTTCCTATGGAGTGAATTTTTCAAGATTTAACGGCTTTGTGCTTTCAGTGGTAGGCGACGTACTCGTCGACAGCGAGGTGCCTGGGTGATGTCAATCTCCAGGATGGATTTGCCGGCCCAATCTTCGAAGATGCTCATAGGGGTAGGGTTTGCGTGCGTATGTTCATAAGGGTGAGTGTGCGTGTGTTGTGAGTGTATGTGTTGTACTGTGTAATTGTAACGCTCCGCTTCTCGTGAGACGTTAAAAACTATGTCGGCAAAATCCTAATTGCGAAAATTTTCGTTTTTTGAGTGCTGAGTCTAAGTCGTGCCGTGGATCTCAATTCAAATCCCGTTGTTCTCTCTCATCGAAATCAAAATCCTCCACCTCAAAATTCCTCTTCCAATTCAAGTCTCCAAATCAAATTCCGAAAATTCAATCCCTCTCTTTGAATCCTTGCCAAATATTCACCCCGACTACAAAATATTCAATTCTTGCCTTGAATCCTTTCCCTGACTACTCCTCGAACCCATTCCTTGACTCCACCCTGTGTTCCTAAGTCCAAATATCAAATTTGAATTCAAACTAAACTCCAATTCTCTCCAATTCAACTTCTCTGCAGAAGTCTATTCTGTCTCCTTCTAATTTTGGATGGGCCGGATCCCCTCCCCTCGGCCCATCTCCCCTCTGCCTATCTCCTCCCTCCTCCTCGCACGTGCTGTGCATGTGCGCCGCCCGAGAGAGCGCCCCCTCTCTGTTCCTCTCTCTCTCTCTCTCTCTCTCTCGCCCGATTTTCTCTCTTTCTAGCCGCTAGCAGCTTTGGAGAGGCAACCCCCTCCCTCACTGCATCTCTCTCTCCTCCTCTCTCCCAAAACAGCAAAGAGCAGAGCTCCCTTTCTTCTCCTCCTTTTTCCTTTTGCCCGACCACCACCGGCGTCACCGCCTGCCACCACCTTGACTGAGCGCCAGCTCGCCCCGCGCTGCTCCTCCCGCTCCCGCGGTTCGATTTCGGCCACCCGATCCACCGCCTTCGCCGCTCCTTGCATCCTCGTCGTCCGCCGTTCTTGCGTCGCCCGTGACCGCCAGCCGAGCTAGCGCGACCACCATCTCCCGCTCCTTGACCGCTCTATGTCGGTTCCCCCTCCCAAACCGCCTCTTCTCCGCCTATAAAAGCCAAGCCGCTCCCCCGCTCTCTCTCTGTTCTTGCCACCCTCGCCGCCTTGCTGCCGCCGTCCTCACCTCCCTCCGCTGCAGCGTGTGCTGGTGAAGCCGGCGTGCACGCAAGGAGCTGACGCGGACTCCGGGCACCCTCATCCTTCCTCTTCCCCGGCCCGAGGCCAGAGCGATCACGCCCCGCACCGTCGGCCGCTCGTCACTGCGGCCGCCCGCACGGTAGTGCATCTCCCCGTTCTCCCTCCTCGCTCTTCCTCCTCCCCTTAGACTCGAGCAGTAGCTTGTGTAGCCTCCCCGTAGCTAGCCTGCGCCACCCTGACCGCTGCCGCCGCTCGCTCGGCTCCACCGTCACCGTCGTAGCCACCGCGCGCCTTTGCTCTGTTCCGGAGGTCCCTCGCCGTCGCCATGACTCCCTAGGCTAGCTCGTCGCCGCCCATCGCTTGAAACGAGTTTCCGGAGCCGTGTAGAAGCTCCTTCCCCGGTGAATTGGACTCCCGTTGCCCCGGCGAGTTTTCCCCTTTTCTCCGCCAGCGATGGCCGCCGCCGCAATCCACCGCCGTCGGCCCTTCTCCTGCTGATTCCTTGCGCCGCGCCCCTCCCCGTGTTCCCTTGAACCTTCCCAGTCCGCCGCCCCAGCCGCAGGCCTTCCCTTTTGCTCCCGCGCCGTGCCGCCCTTTCCGCCGCCACACAGCGCTGCCGCAAGCCAAGACGCGGCGACCATTGGGCCCCGAGCCACTTCGCCTCGCGTCGCACTCACGTACCGATTCGGCTAAGCCCCATCCCGCGCTCCCTCCTCCCTCCTCGCGCTCGACCGCATCGGACATCCGGCGAGCTTCGCCGCCGCCGCCGGCCGCCGTCGCACCCTCCCCCTTCGATCCGAGCCGCGGAATGGGTTCCCTGTCCCCTCCTCTTCCCTTCGGTGCTAGCCGCCCTCTCCGGCTCGCCGCCATTCTCCGGCGCCTCTCGGCCGCCGTGAGCCGTCCGATCTCGGGCGAGCTCCCTCTCTCCCTTTCTCCCGTCCACGCCAGCATGGCATACACGTGGACGCCACCTCAGCCGCACAGCCACCTCACCTCTTCCCCATGTTCGTGGGCTTGGCCCATCAACCATCTCCCCCTTCTCGGCCTAAGGGAAAGAGAAAAGTCTACATTTACTCCCTCAATCCAAACCCAGTGCCCACACACACATGAACAAGAGTCCATTTAATCCCCCCTTTGTACAGTACACCCTTGGTCCTCCTCGTCAGTGATTGTCAATAATATTCTTGAGAATATTATTTCTATAAATTCCATAAACTATTTCTTGTATTCCAGAAAATTCCGATAAATCTTTCCTTGTCCAGAAAATCCAATTAAACTCTCAAAATTCATATCTCCCGATCCGTAACTCCGATTGGCTCCGTTCAACTTCCAGTAATTCCGTAAAATT
The DNA here is from genome assembly GCF_000147395.1 of Oryza glaberrima. NCBI lineage: Eukaryota > Viridiplantae > Streptophyta > Magnoliopsida > Poales > Poaceae > Oryza > Oryza glaberrima. The sequence continues at coordinate 29,139,878 of NC_068329.1, forward strand.
GAGATCTATCTAATGACACTATTATTTAGTCTAAATAGGATCTTTATTTTGGTCTTTTGTCTAGGTTTTCAATTGTTTGCGTATAGTTATGGTTACCGGATTTTCGTCAATTGTGGATTTCTCGAAGATTTGTGAAGCTTTGTGAAAACCTTGAGCAAGGCAAGTCACCCTTTGACCAATTCCTCCTATAATTGGAAAATCATTGTTACTTTGTTTGCAACTTGTATTATTAGAATCACACACTTAACTTGCTTGGCCTCGGTTTGCGTGCCAAACCGACGGATCTACCCAGTAGTCGCACTAATTCCTGTAGGTTGTACTACCCTGATTCCTTGTCGCTCCACCTTTGTGGTGCTTCGGTATCCATGCTCTCTGAGCGCGTATACCAAATATCACACATACACCGTTGATTGTCGAAAATTTAGGAAATGGATTTGAGAAGCCTTGAAAACCCGACATATGGTGTGGGTGTGTTTGAAAATAAAATGAATTGTGAAAACTCGCGATGCGGGGGTTGTGCCTGTGTGGCACTGTCCCGTATTCGCATATAAGGACCGATTCCTGTGGGAAATTCATCCGAGCATATAACAAGTGCGACCACATGGGTGGAATGGGACACCCTGGCTGAGTAATTAGCTAATCAGGGGAGCCTTGATGCCGAGAGACAAGTGGATTCGCTGGGGTGGTGTCGGGGAGGACCCCTGGGCTTCCTGGCACAGTATGGTCTGGGACCCCTCTCGTCGGCATATGGTAAACTTGTGTCGGCTCTCAAAATGCCTTGTCATGAAAGCCTTAAGGTCTCCCGATGTGGCTGATCTCACGGGCTAGGTGATCCGGGTTAGTAATGTCATGTGGGTAAAGTGTAACCTAAGTTAAGGTAAATAAGTCCTCTATTTATTTTAAGCATTGCAATGATTCATATTTGTCACCGTGGGTACCAGCGCTATGTCCTGGGACTGGTACTGAGATCGCGGTTTCGTAGGAAGCGGTTCGCCGTTTTTCCTACGACACGCTCCTATCAGGTGCCGTTGTACGGCGGTGCCAGATCGGGGTGTGACAGTAATTCTCAACAAAAAATATTTGTTCGAAGTTTTAATCTTGCAAAGTGACGTAAGAATAAAATTATCTTTTCAAAGTTTTTTTTCTCTCCAATGGATAAAAGATATAGTAAAATAATGTTGCATTTCTTTTGACAAATTATCACCGAACCTATATAGTGAAGACACATAATTAGAATGACATGTGCAAAGTGAGAGTAAGTTAACTAATTGGGTAATCCCTTCGTTTCAGGTTATAAGATTTTCTAGCATTGCTCATATTTATATAGATGTTAATGAATCTAGGCACGCGCGCGCGCGCATATATATATATGTATATATATGTATATGTATACATATACATATATGTATACATATATATACATATTCATATATGTATACATATATATATATATATACATATATATATATATATACACACACACACATATATATACACACACATACACATATATAGAATGTGAGCAATGCTAAAAAGTCTTATAATATAAAACGCATGAAGTAATTAGGTTACTTGGTAGAACCAATCCACCTGGGTACAAGTTCTACACTTGACACGGGTACTCGTATTTACGGTTAATTATTCTTTCAGTGGCAGACGACGTACTCATCGACAGTAAGACGTCATAGTGACTTTTATCAATTTCAAGATATATCGACCAAGTCTTTTGAAGTTACTTATAAAGGTAAAGTGTATGTGTGAGTGTACACGTGTTATAAACGCCTGCATTTGTACCATGTTTCTAAAAAATTATAGTGTCCTGTCGTAAGTGCCACAAATATATAGTTTCATAGAGCAAATTTTATCAGGTTTTGCAAAATATATTTCGTCCCGTTTAGAGCTCACGAAGAGGCGGAGATATTAGCAGGCCAAATCCCGACACGCGTTACACTATAGGCCTTTTAGAAAACATATTTTACTAGTCGTCCTCCGGACCAATGAGCTCCACCCTTAATTTCAGTCTGGTCTGGTTAAATTCCAAGATTATAGAAAACGATTGAACCGAATACTCCATTCCTCCTTCGTGGGAGCATAATTAATAAGGCTGTGGGGTGTGGGGACTGGGGAGAGGGGGCTAAGAGCAAGTATAATACTATAATACTATAGCCAATTACTGACTCCAACTCATCTATAACTAATCTAATAGCACATTCATATAATTGTTAACTATAAAAATATACTACACCATTAATACCGGTCCCACCTATCATACACACGTAACGTTTTAGAGTCCGTGTTGCAGCCGGCTACAAATCTGTAGCCGCTTTCTTCTCTCTTTTATCTTTTCTTCTCGATATGTGGTTATAACTGGCTTATAACTTGCTATTGTACCTGCTCTAATGTGTGCCTACACAAACACCCCTCCCCTGCGCATCCCCTGTCTGGTACTGTACATATGTATATATTTTATATTCATAGGTATAAATTTTACATACGCGTATACAAAATATATACGTATGTATGTATGTGAAGTGTATATATATTTTATATACATACATAATTTTTTACGTATAAAAATATATACGTATACAATGTATAAAAAAATGTGTCGTTCCATCTCCCCTCGCCCACGTGCACGCCGACCCACTCGCCTCTCCCCGCGTGCCACGTGGCTGGTCGCATGGTGAGCGTGACACATTCCTATGCGCGAAATAGGGATTTTGGTGTTGAGAGGTATGGGTTGGGGTATGGGTGATTCCCAACCCATACCTCTGGGGATTAGTGTATAATTAATTACACATAAACTAAAATAACTTGAAAAATATGTTAGTATTATTTTTAAAGCAAGTTTTCTATAGATTTTTTTTTAAAAAAACATATCGTTCAATTATTCAAAAAGCACGCATGCGAAAAATGAGGAAGAAGAAGTTAGGAAATGGATAAAAGAACACAGCCTAACGGTGTTGGAGAGTGCTAGAGGGGATTAGAGCAATTGTTTTACTCTGTTATTATGGGAAGAAGAGTGGAGTGCGGCGGAAAAATAATAAAACGGTGTTGTGCGTGTTGGAAAACAGAAAAAAAACGAGAAACCGGGCTCCATGAGGCGCGCTACTATTATCTAAAAAAAATGAGGCGCGCTACTAATCGAGCGTAGCACTGCGCGATTAGCGATTTAGCGCTACCGTAAAAACGGTTCAATCACCAGTTTGACTACGAATCTACGATTGTTCAACTCTATTTTGCCAGTTTTTTCTGCATTGGATGGCTACCATTCGGTCCATTACATGGATCATCCAGGAGGCATCGTTGGGTTATAACTAGTTTTATCATCCATCGCAATACCACATTTAATTAAACGGAAACATAGTAAACGAGTGGTGATAAGATCGTAAAACAAGAATTTTGTGTCTCTCTCACTCTTCCTTTGCTTTTTATTTAAGCGTTCCGACCATAGTTCATCAGCAGTTCGACAATACAGAGAAAATGGCAGATATAGAAAGATATTTTGATCATCTCAGCGACGTCGCATGCAGCAAAAGCTGTGGTTGATTTAGCAGGTTCGTGAGCTGCACGGTGCAGGGCGCGTCGGCCAGACAAAATTATTGGGCCCAGTCATGACTATTTTCTCTTCGGAACTGAATCCGGGACCTTGAGCTGTCAAGAAAAAGAGAGTCCAGCGTCAGGTATGAGGTGTGCAAATACTCTAACATTTAAGCGAGTCGAAAGAATCAGAAAAAAAAAGATTAAGCGATTGTAATAGAACAATGAAATGCTAACCAGTCGTGGGCTTGTATTCGGTCATCTTCTGCACAGTTGACGCTGAGTAGACGTGACCCGTTTCTTCAGGAAAAGAGTTTAGGAGGTTATCCGGAGACCGTGTGGCAACAGAAACGAGCATATTGGTTGTGAGCAAAAACATGGCAACTGCGAACGCTGCTTTGACAACCATCTTTCGCTGCAAGGAAGTGAAAACGAGATGATGAAATAAGCAGCTCGCATGCCTATTTATATAGTAATGTAAAATGTGATCCCAACTCTAGTCACATGGTATAGTTTCGATCAAATGCACTTAGCATAGCGAACTAGGGGGAATCAAATATCTAGTAGGTTCTATTTAAAGCATGCACGTGGGAAAATAAAGGGACCCCCACAATATTCTTAGGGGCTGTCCAGATTGTAGCTAAAATAAACCTTACCAAATTTTTAAATTGCCAAAATTTTGGCAGAATTTCTTATGTCTTTATCAAAGTTTGACAAAAAAAAAACTAAATGGATGCGCATATTTGGCAATTCTACCAAAAAAAAATGATATGGTTTGAAATGGCATCAATCTGAACAAACCCTTTAGTTCACTATTGCTAAATAAATAATTTGTCCTGTTGCTTAATATGTAGAATAGAAGTCCCAGAAAATGATGTTAGTTTCAATGGAGGGTAGTAAATTTAGTGCAAATATTACACATGCAAGCATACCATCATGTAAAATTGTGAGTAGTTTCTATTGCAATGCTGCACAAGAGAGCTATATATTCCTAAAAGACTTCTTATGTTTGTTATATTAAACTAAAGTACATAAAAGGTTAAAAGAAATCATCAAGTTTGCTCTCAAGGATTAGAAATTACGAAGGTTATGAGCAAAAATTAGTTCTACACTGTTGATTGTAGTGGCCTAGATTCCAGTGGTATTGATTGATACAAAAAGGTTGAAAGAAGTACAATTTTATTTTAAACAACAAACACAGTAATTGCACACATTATAATTCTAACTCTAAATACAAACATGTAATGGTGTCAAGTCACGCAACTGCAAAGGGAATTCTCATTATTTGAAAAGAATGTTAAGTAGGATAGGTTTCACATTACTAATCGAAGACCATGCAAATTACTGTTTTTCTAGTACATTATACTTCGCACCAGGTAAATTACATCGTGTTTCACTTTATACCGGGATGATCTAAGGTGAGTTGCACTTTACTCTAGCATCATATTTCAATTGGATACATACCTGTCAGTAGTATTCTCACCAGATAACATATATACCAGTACCAAATTGAACAAGAAATAGGAATGTGTTCACTTAGAAAGAGAATAAAAATGCCATCATCAATGGGGTTGCCTGTAGGCTAGGACTGTAAATATGGTCTGAACAATGGTACAGAGTAGGACGACCACTGCAGCCAACACACCTAATGCTAACCATGGATTGCTGAAGTGATTACGCCAGAGCCAAGCCATCCATCTGTTCAGCCTGCTTTGGTAATGGTCCTCCAAAACATAGGATAAAGTTTGAAGGTAGTGGTAGGTATCAGAACCAAATATCAAATGTGTGCTGAGCCTGGTGAACATAGCTGACACTTCATCGTCATTATCCAGCATATGAACAATTATCCCTCTCTCAGTAAGTAGAGTGGCATCCTCAGAAGTGCTTACAAGCTGAGACATAAAAGCGATATAAGCTGTGATATAGTTTTCATATTGAGAATCCATTTGCTCAAATGCAATTAAATTCTTGAACAGAGACTCGGTATTCTCATCGATAGTAAGACATGGGACTTCTAGAACTCCATTACTGAACTTTATGTCCAAGAGAGAATGTTTCTCATAGATGCTGTATACCCTTTTCTTCAGTTGAACTCCTGCTTCATGGTATTGTACTGCTTGACGCCATCGAATTGGTAATTGCTCATCTTGGAAGCAATCCTTCTGGCGAGTTAGCAGTCGGGATTCCTCATTTTCCTTTTGGTTAGAACCAACATACCTCTGTCCTAAATAAACTAGATGATGAAAAAACCGTACCTTTTAGTGATTTTGATTAGTCCCAACACACTTATGGGTTGGCCGCAGGTACATATGACATAAGTGCAGCAAATGATAAAAATTCTTAGGCTTTTTAGATTCTTCAATGCCTTTTGGAAATTGACGCAGGATATCTTCTACACATTCAACAATTTTGTCTCTAAGAAAGGCCTTTGCTCTCTGTTTGCTTAAAGCTAAATTGTATACTGCCTCAACAATGAAGAAAGGCATTTGATTTTCCAGCAAGAACAAATCATGCCAAGCATAGTTAGCATACCAATCTCCAGAATTATTGCAACCAGATGCATAGTCAGCATTTTGCTCATGCTCCGTTCTATTACTTTTGGACTCAATATGATCAAAATGAGATTTAGTTAGTTCAATTTCATGCACCGCAATCTCAGTTTCACGTCTTTGCATAGGACAGTTGCTTTCAACTTCTTGACCAGAGTTTAGACCATCTTTAACAGCAATACTTCCCGGAGTAACATCTGTTGGCACCTCTTTTAATTGCATTGCTGCTACAACAGTTCTATCAACTTTTACTAAGATGAAGCATGAATCAAGCAAAAGCAACCTCACAAACATCATTTTTTCCATTGGTATCTCCTCAGAGTAATAACATCTTGCTTGCTTCTCCAGTTTATGAATTGCCCTTATGTAATCCTGCAAACTTAATTCACAATTCAACTTGAGAATAAAGTCTAAACACTTCCATTTTTCTCTCTCCATGGCTGTCAGCTTAGGAGCTCCATGGTGATATGGGCCGATTGATAGAATTATTGGCTCATAAGCATTCCTATCAACCTCAAGAATATGTTGCGGCACTTTGTGGATTGAGCATAGCTTATTTCCTTCATCAGACTCAACCGCAGACCAGTACAGATCTATTTCTCTAGTGATAGAATTCACCATCTTCTCCATATCTACTAAATCAGATTGGCTGCTTTTGCCAGGAGTCATTTTTATTGACATGACAATATAAAAAATCCAACTGCACTTTCCTACAGCATGATTTTATGAATAGACTAAGTATTCGAGGAAAGAAATTAAAAATTAGCATGCCTCGTACCTGTATAGTTCCCATATAACTTACAAAAAAGTAGTGAAGAAGCGAAAGGGCTTGTAACCTAGTGGTTATAAGAGCCTCAGTAGCATCTGAGGTCCTGGATTCGACTCCCCATGGGAGTGAATTTTCTAGGATTTAACGGCGTTGTGGTTTCAGTGGTAGACGACGTACCCGTCGACAGCGAGGCGCCTGTGGTGACTTCGTCAATCTCTCCAGAATTTGCCGGCCCAGTCTACGAAGATGCTCATAGGGGTAGGGTTTGCGTGCGTGTGTTCATAGGGGTGAGAGCGCGTGCGTTGTGAGTGTCTGCGTTGTACTGTGTAATTCTAAAAAAAAAGTACTAATTTTCCTTTGAAGAACAGGGCACAATATAAGATGGATAGACATCAATAGAAAACCATGTGGTGAAAAGGTTCCTCTTAGTTTGATAAAATATCCCAATGAATCTTACGAATAACCTCATTTTCTCGCAAACGTGAAGAGGGAGGCGATATGCGATAACTGATAATAACAAGAGTAAGCATGCAAAGTTGCAACACAATTTGCTCTCCCTGATACTTCCCATCATTAACACAGCATTCAGTTTTCTTATTGGAGTTGTTGTATAGTGCCTCTAAGAAGGATGATTATCCATAAATGGGTAGTTTTACCATCCTTAAAAGGGTACCAAGAGGTACCATATTTTCTAGTGTAAACTTTGGTACCTATAGGTACTAGGTATCTCGAAGTACTAAAACTTTTAGTGCAAACTCTTGGTATCTCTATGTACTTTCTCAAAAACTGTAAAATTTCTCATCCACAAATAGTTACTAATGTGGGTTGGCTTGGAGTTGAGCCCACAGCCTCCTAGGGGCTATTACTGACCAGCTCCCTAACCCAATGCAGGAAGGCAGGAAGTCAGCGTGGGGGATGTCCAAATCCCTTTGCAACCGCAAGGCCGGCTAATCGTATCCTAGGGATCATTCTTCTTGGAGGAGGGTTGGTTTGCCTAAAGAAAATGGACTTAACATTGAAAAAAAAGAACCTATGTTGTATACATGCCAGTAATAGTTTCGTTGAGACAGCATGCACAAGACCATAAGACCTATATATTTCTGATCACTCAAAATTCACATGATTCTCGTGTATTAGTCACTCCTACTGATCCTTTGATGTCTCACCCGATCACCCCTCGCAAAGACAGCAAAAGGCGCAGAACCTTATTTTTATATCTGTATTCTCATAAACACGGTGCAGTTCCACACAATCCTTTATACCGAATTGACACATATTTTCTACTCCCTCGAATTGACACATATTTTCTACTCCCTCCGTTTCACAATGTAAGTCATTCTAGTATTTCTCACATTCATATTGATATTAATGAATCTAGACATATATATCTATTTAGATTCATTAACATTAATATGAATGTGAGAAATACTAAAATAACTTACATTGTGAAATAGAGGAAGTAGTGATTAAATCCAGCAGTCATGAAAGGATAGAAAAAAATAGTAATATTTAGAATAAATAGTGATAAAAATGAAGAACCTACCAGGATTATTGCGGTTCTCTTTACCCAGTGAATTGCCTCGGAGGGAAGTAGTAGTCGTATCTCCAGAATCAGAACGAGCGGGCATTAGAAGATAAAGTATGCGGAGAGAGTGGTTACAAGGGAGCGACCTCGGGGCGAGGGAGAGGAGACGCCGCGAATGAGCCGGTTGGCATCTGTATGCGACGGACCGGGGGCAAGTAGGGGAGAGAAATTGGACATTAAGCCACTGTCAAGAGTGGGTTTCACCACAATGCCATTCCGCGGAATGGCGTCGTTAAAATACCACTTCCAACCGATGCCAAACATTTGTTTTGGCATTTGGGTCAATTCTCTCTATTTCTACCTAATTTCACACCCGGATGACTAAAATACCCTTCCGGGCGGTATTTCTCTCCGACCTCCACCACCTCGTCACCGTCACAAGCGAGGACCACCACTCAGCCTTGACGACGCCGTCGCCACCGCTATGACCAACGTTGGCTGGAAGCAAAAGCGAGGAGGAGGAGGGGACAACACTAAGAAGTGCTCCATCGCCAAGATATTCACCTCACTCGCCGCCCCTGCCCGTCATGTACTCCACCGTCGCTGTCGTGCTCCCATCGAACCGCCCCTGCCCATCGTACAGCACGCCGCACCCCACGTTGCAACAATGGCGCGGCTGGTTAGTTTACTCACCGGCGGCGAGGTGACCGGAGAAATTACGTACGCAGCGGTGAGCGACGCTGAACACGACGAACCAGATCCCGGCCGCGGCGAACACCGGTGCCGCCGTGAACCCGACCGACTGCACCACGCATGCTTTGTCACAAACGACGAGCAGAATCAAATCAAGAAACAGCCATGAAACAAGAATGGAGGATGGACATGTGTATCAAGAGGAGGAGAGGAGGAAGAAGAAGAGCTCACGGACCAGTAGTGCTCGTTGCCGGAGTATAGCTTTAGTCCATCAAGAGGATCCTTCCACCGCGTCATCGAGTCAAACGCCGACCACAAATGGTAGGCTGCGGCCGCTGAACCAGACGCCGCCATGCGGTCGAAGTGCTCGTGCCTCGCCGCGTCGGCCGCTACAGCGCGGCCCGGGTGCTCGCGCTTCACGAGGACGGCCGCCTCGTCCTTCTCTTGCCGGCGATGGTGTCCAGAACATCTCCTCGCACAGCGCCGCCTCTTCCCCTTCTCCTCGCACAGCCTTGCCTCTTCCCACATGTTCGCCGGAGGAGGAGGTGAAAGAAACTGCAGGAGAGAAGGGTATCTTGGTCAGTTGAAGTGTGAAAAATGGTGAAAATTTTATGAAATGGCTGAAATGGCAAAATAAATGTTTGGCATCGGTTGAAAGTGGCATTTTAACGACGCCATTCCGCAGAATAACCCACTATTGGTAGTGGCAGAATGTCCAATTTCTCAGTAGGGGAGGAGGACGGTGGCAAATCACTCCTCCCTCCTCGACCGCCACCCGCATCGGTAGATTCAATCCGTGGGACGGTGGGAGTGCGTGTAGATCCGTCTCCACCGTGATGGATGGCCACGGTTGCCCTCCTCTCTGCGGCGGCGCCTCCAACTCGCTGCTGCCTGCTGGATAGAACCGGGCTGACCGGCTGGGAGAGATTTCTCGAGTTATCAAATTTCTCGGCCGGCTGGGCACAAATCATTCCCAAGTAAAGACCTTGGGCTTGTTTAATTTGATGTCATTTTCAACCTTATCAAATTTTGGTAAAGTTGTTAAAAAAAGTGGCTACATTTAGTTTGCTATCAAATTTTGGTAACTATATAATAAATCCTGCCAAAATTTTGGCAAGTTACCAAAATTTGGTAAGGTTTTTTTTTAGCATCAAAGTGAACAGGTCCCTTGTCTCTTGGGCTTTTTCTAAAGCCCGGGTAATGCATTTGCCTGTTGTAAAAAAAAATCGTTCCCAAGTGGTTGCAAGCCTGTTTGAATAGGGGAAATTGAAAATCATATACTACCTGTCTACCTCCACATCGAATAGAACATATCACAGCGCTATAAATCTGGACAGCACCCTAATAAATCTTATAGATCTCAATGTCCAAATTTATAATTCTAAAATATGTATCATCCGATCCTATATTTAAGGACAGAGAAAGTACGTACTCCTTGGTTTGATGGGTTTTAGAAAAGTAGATTAAAATTTCAGAAAAACCTATTAATTTTTTAATTACACGTAAGACAAACCACATTCACATACGCACGAATGCACTTTCTAACACATACTCGATAAATCTCTAACCTCATTAAATTAATTTTCTGTTAAAAGCATAATATGCATACTATTTGTGTACACCAACATTTGAACCATAGTGACCACCACACCATAAGTGACCTTCCAAAATTTCATGTCTAAACTATAGTATACCGGGAGTGTTTGACAGGAGAGAAAAAGTAAACATTGAGAAGATACGAAGGGAGCCATTAGCACATAATTAATTAGGTATTAACTATTTTAAATTTTTAAGATGGATTAATATGATTCATTAAAATAACTTTCCTATAGAAATTGTTTTAAAAAACACACCTTTTAATAGTTTAAAAAGTATGAGCGCAGAAAACTAGACAAATCTTCTCTATTTCACCTGCTGCCGAACACGGAAAATGAGAAAAATTGTAGTTTATTAATGACCAGAGCAATACGTACTTGTGAAAAGCACTAAAAGTCCCTGTTTAGATCCCATCTCAAAACTTTACACCTTGTCCTATCAAACATTTGAACTGTATGAAGTATTAAATGTGGGCTAAAAAAATAACTAATTGTACAGATTGCGACTAATTTGCGATACGAATCTTTTAAGCCTAATTGCTCCATAATTTGATAATGTTGTGCTACAGTAAATATTTACTAATGACAGATTAATTAGGCTTAATAAATTTGTCTCGTTGTTTACTGACGGATTCTATAATTAGCTTTTTTAATTAGTACCCGAACACCCTATACGACACCCTATATAAAATCCGATGTGACACGCTAAACTTTACACCACTGCATTAAACACCCCCTATTTAGTACTATCGAGCATATGCAATAATGCAACATCGAACATATGCTTATCAAGACTTAGGTCGATAGCACTAATTGTAAGATGTAGGCTTGATAATCCAACATCGAACACATTGATCTGACTCTTTATAGCAATTATTGCTCAGTGTCTTCTAAATAGTATATCTTAACTACTTTAAAAACTAATTCACATCGATAATAATGCACTCTTCCACATATCGATAGTTTGAGATAAGTTTCTTTTTAAGTCGATATCTCAAAACAACACAACATAAACTCTTTTATTTCCGTATCCGTTGCAATAACTACTATGGAAAAAGGATTAGGGGGTTCTCATAAGAGATTCCTTCAAACTCTGATTAATAGTCTTTCTTTTGTCTCGCTCCGAAGTCTGAAGTGTTCGCCCGTCAGAATTTGTACATGAATTATTGGAATTTCTTAATGCTACATCTCCATATAGTGACAATGCAAACATTTGTATGCTCCAGGAGACGTGTGCATGACTGTAAACTACATGTTCACAACACGATCAAAACCAAAAGGTGGAAATTGGTGATATTTTAAATTTGTGATTGTAACAATATGATCTGATTCTGCCATAAATACCAAGAAGATAAATCTATACTTTTCATAAAGTTACAACCCACTCACTCCAAAGCTTTTTCATAAAGTTACAACCCACTCAATCCAAAGCTTAACATACAACCATTTTACATCATCACCCACTAGCAATAATAAAATATTTAACCTCATAAAAATATGCAATATCATCTACAATCTATTTAATTTTACAAATCAACATACAAACATATCCAATCATCATCTCTTACATCATTTTTACAATATTTTAATAAATCTATCTATCATTTTTATAATATTTAACATATACTCATCAACATGTTCCACATTAAAGCGCAGGCATCATTTGTTTGTTTCAGGATAAGTACTGAATAAACACTGACATTTCATTATTTTTTTCTTTTTACTCCTATCTCAATTGTTAAAAAAGTATATTGAAAATTACTTAATAATTCCAGCAGCAAAGCGCGGGGAATCAACTAGTTCTTTTGAAGGATGTTCCATTGACCAACTTATTCATGGACATAACAAGTGCTAAGCACCTTATACAATCCAGAAGTAATTCACAAATCCCTCGTCATTCTAAAGAGAAAGGTCAGCCAAATCAAATGATCTTGAAACGGCCTTGTACCAGGAGTCTGCTCTCTTCCTCCTGTGGGCCTCATCCAATTTCGGGCGGAAGACTCTGGTGTTCTCCTTGTGCAAACCAGCGAAAATTTGTTCCTTCGACCAGACTCCAACAGCTAATCCAGCTGCATACGCAGCTCCAAGGGCAGTTGTCTCAATGTCAGCAGGTCTGACAACAGGGCTACCCAATAAATCAGCCTGCAGGTGTGCATGCAAAATCAGTGATCTTATGGGAATTTGGAGAGATTTTACAATTGCAAAGAGAAACGTTTCACTAAGCTACAGCTACAATTACACCCAGTGCATTTAAAAAGATTGTTTTTCAAGACAATTTCAGTAAGCAATACTATAAGAGGATTTAACTAATTAGCTCAAGCTTCTAATTTCAGTAAGCTGTACTGTAGGAGGATATAAGTAAATTAGCCAAAGATCAGTTATCAATAAGATAGTGAATTTTGAAATAACAGTTCATAGCACTACTGTTTTGTTTACAGATGAAGACAGTACTTATATATTTTTTTCCTGTTTGAGATTGATAGCATAGTGCTGTACAGATGTGGCTGCAATCATGTCAAGTATGATTCACAGAAGTACGAGGTCATTATGTGCAAAAGGTAACAATTGGTGCTTTGGTTAACCTTAAATAGAAAGAGGGACACAAAGAGCCAACATCTTGCATTTCATTCATTTTCACCAAGTCAAAAGCACAACTATAAGCATGAACATTTCAGGTGGTGGTAACATCAACGTTGATAACCTATTTGAATTATTTTACTCTTAAACGTAGTTGCTCATCAACCCAGAAATTTCGCATCTGCGTGATAGTAAATGTTCCACTGTTCCAATGGAAAAGCTAGCAGAGTATTTATTATTCTTTTTAAATCTCGTGAGAAGGATTATTACCTGGATCTGCATGAGAAGATTGTTGACAGTAGCACCACCATCAACGCGCAGCAGGAACTCCCCTTCTGCACTCTTCACTTCTCCTGCCTCCCCAGCATCCTTGTGCATGGAGCTGAGGACATCATTCACCTGAAAGCACATACTCTCGAGCACTGCTCGAGCAATGTGCCCCTTGTTAGTGAACCGTGTGATTCCTATACATATGCCTCTTGCATCATCCCTCCACCATGGTGCAAACAACCCATTGAATGCTGGAACAAAGTATATTCCACCTGAATCCTGCACAGTATCAGCCAACTTTTCAATATCAGCTGCTGTGCTAATGATTCCAAGGCTGTCTCTCAACCACTGAACTGCGGCACCAGCAATTGCGATGGAGCCTTCTAGAGCATAATTAGTGGGTGCGCTTGGGCCAAGCTTATAAGCAATCGTGCTAAGAAGACCATGGGAGGATTGGGTAGGCTCCTCCCCTGTGTTGAGAAGAATGAAGGCACCAGTTCCGTAGGTGCTTTTGGCTTCACCTTTCTGGCACAGCTGCCCAAGCATTGCAGCATGCTGGTCTCCTAGGCACCCAGCAATAGGGACGCCCGCCAAGGGAAACCCATTGGCAACCACACCAATTCTCTCCGAGTTACTGATAATTTTGGGCAATATCTCAGCAGGAATTCCTAACGTCTCAAGTGTTGGTTTGTCCCAGTCAAGTGCCTTCAGGTTCATAAGCATTGTGCGAGATGCATTGGAGCAGTCCGTGACATGGTGCCCAAATACTTTATTTCCATCACGATCTGTCCCGCCAATGCCTCCTGTGAGGTTCCAGATTAACCAGGTGTCAATTGTGCCAAATAAGGCATCACCAGCTCGGACTGCATTCTTGACGGCATCCACATTTTCGATCAACCATAACACCTTCAAAGCACTGAAATAGGTACTGATTGGCAATCCACATGTCTCAACAAAGTGGGTTCTACCACCAGAAAGATCACTTTCCAATCTCCTGAAAGGTCAAACATTATGAGAAAACTGCACTATATAACACTGATATGTCAAACATGATGGACAAAGGGAAGACCTGCAAATGGGGCTTGTGCGAGCATCCATCCATACAATGGCATTGTATAGAGGAAGGCCTGTGGATTTGCTCCACATAACAGTGGTTTCCCTCTGATTTGTAATACCAATGGCCTTCAGTCCAACATCCATATTATGACCATCAGCTGCAGCTTTGTCAAGTGCCTTCGCCATGCATATCTTCACACTCTGCATAATCTCCATAGGATCATGCTCAACCCATCTGTTAATTCATACCAGCAGACAGAGTCACAACTCACAAATAAGTAAAGCAAAATCATAAGTTGTCTCTAAAAGGCAAAGTAAAGTGGTATCAAACATCAACAAAAATTCAAGACGAATTTTTCAGTGCATCGCACATATATGTGGCACTAAAGAGAACATGCTACAGTGAGTCTGACCACTGACCAGAAACAGAGACAATAGAATGTCACAGCATAAGGCACGCCTCAGTTTGGTCGGTTTCTCCTTGCACAAATCAACAAAACAACAGAACAGGATTCTAAATTTTCTACTATTCATGCAAGAAATGTATACTCATGTGGACAATAAAGAAGTTGCCCCCCTTAAAATGCATCAAGGTAATTATTAAAATTTTAATAGATTTAAAGTAACTCAGGCTAATCAGACATCTCTTCATGAATACAGCATTGAGAAGTCAAATTTCAAAGCACAAGTTATGATGGTCACAGATCAATTGTCAAGGAAACAAATTACTCAAGCAGATAAAGAGCTTGATCCTTAAGGCGCCATAGATTTAAGTACCCCTGTCCCCAGATGATAGCTCAAAATCAAGAAGACTAGACTTTTGCGACTCCATTAACTCAGTAAGAAAGCAAGCAACACTTAACATGATAATCATGTAGAAAAATATGAACCTATCCTTATCATATTCCGAATTTGTTTGGCACTATATAGCTTAAATCTCAATCGTTCAAAGGAGGAGGAAAGGAGCTTTGTTGTGAAACATAAAAGGCCATAAGGGTGTGCATTGATGGTTATTATCTAGCACTAGAAAATTATAGAGATATGTGCAAAAAATAAATAAAGGAGAGCAAAATATCCTATTTCTGGCATCACATATTATAATCCTAATTTGACAATTAAGCCATCAAAATAAACGGCAATGGAAAACCTGATACAGCAACAAGCAATTAACAGTACTACTACTATGAACCTCCACAAACAAAACAAAATGAATCACAACCACCACAAAAAGGTAGCATCTTTAAAACTAACAGCACCTCAATTCCATCCAGGTCAACCAATCGAGCAGTACATTCAGCCCCAGAATCCATCACACAGATCACATCATAATCCCATGCTAATGCCAATCTCCACCCGAAATATCACATCGTTGTAAAGAGCATCACTAATTAGTAGTTCAGCACACTTACCCAGCCTCCGGGTAGTGCTGCTTGAACTCGAGCTGATGCGACGCGACGGGCTTGGCGTGGCGGTCGTAGACGATGAACCGCGTGCTCGTCGTGCCCTGGTCGATCGACGCGACATACACCTCCTCCGCCATCCTCCTCCTCCCCCACACCCTCACAAAACCTCACCACAATTCCGGGGGCGCAGCGAGAAGCAGAACAGATTGGACGCCGGGAGGGATGGAGAGAGGGAGAGAGAGAGAGGAGAGGAAATCGGGGAGGAGGCAGACGAGCAGATGGCGTCAAATCGGAGTGGGCAGTTAGGAGTTGGGAGGAAATTTTATAGGCGACGCGCCGATCCGATTGGTGGGGGAGGCGAGGCAACGACGCCGCAGCGGAGGCAACAAGGTGGGCGTGGAAGTCAATGCCCATTTCCTTGTCCACTCCACGTCTCCACCACACTGCTCTCTATCCTCTTCGATTGGAAGGAGTTTTTCGCGTGCGCGTCCCACAAAATCTGGGAATTTTGCGGGGGTTGTTGCTGCTGCTGCTGGCGAACCGCGCGGACAATCATGGAGAGTATTAAAGCCCTGACGGCTAGAGATAATGATAGATTAGTTCGTGTAATCGCCGATTTGCTGGGTGTGAATAGGGACTCCCGGACAATCTTATCCTAATAATGACGAACTGAGGACGCCATCTCAAGTGGAGACTTGGGAGAGTTGGGACGCATGTGCATTGACAGGCAATTTGGGTGTCCTGATTGGCACAGGCACTTGCACATCAACAATGACATCACATGGACGCCTTACTAGTCTCCATGGATCGCGACAACAGGTACAAGTAGTAACTTGCTCACGAGTAATTGTGGTGTTGTGCTCCAAGCCAGAGAGCCGGCACACGCAACGTGTCGTTCGTATTATCCGTTGTACAATTCCTCTTAGACTACTTATCCCTATACGCATGACGCATCTCTTTTTTTTCCCTGTTCACATGTTACAGTCAAATTGGTCAGTGTTTCATAAATACGAGATAGTAGGAGATAATCATAAGTAGCATACTTGACAGCGGGAAATTGCCTAATTAGTGGATCGGTCACTGTCAGTCAAAGTCAAGGGTCAGCATGCGGCACGGGTTCTCCGTTCACGATCCGAAACTTGGGAGATCTCCTTTTAGCTTGTGGATATTTCAGCGCAAAGTTTAGATTTTGGTTGAAATTATAGATGATGTGACTGAAAAATTATGTATGTATGACAGGTTAATTTGATGGAAAAAAACTGAAGTTTGGGTCCAAACTTTATATCTAAACACAGCCTCAGTTGCAGATTTTCTCCTCTTTTTTTGCAAGTTCAGAGGAGCGCATGGCTACTGGGGCTGTGTTTGGATCCAAACTTCAGTCTTTTTCCATCACATCAACCTGTCATACACACACAACTTTTCAGTCACATCATCTTCAATTTCAACCAAAATCCAAACTTTACCTTAATCTAAACACAGCCTGATAACAAATCAACAGACAGGAATCCTGCCTGGTTATTGACAGGTAAGTTCTCGCCTGATATTTCGAGGTGCAGAGTTGGCTCTAGTTGAGGTGATGTGCCACTCCAAAGTCCAAACTAATTGAGACCGAGTTTAGGGTGTATTTAGGTCCAAACTTTAGATCCAAACTTTCAACTTTTTCCATCACATCAACATGTCATACACATACAACTTTTCAGTCACATCGTACCAATTTCAACCCAAACTTTCAACTTTAGAAGGAACTAAACACAGCCTTAGTTTTAAACTTTCAACTTTTCCATCACATCAAAACTTTCCTACACACACATAAACTTTCAACTTTTCCGTCACATCGTTCTAATTTCAACCAAACTTCCAGTTTTGACGTGAACTAAACACACCCAGCACCCTGCAGTAGCTTGTTTAATAAGTTAAGATACAGCATCAAGAAAAACAATTGCTCACACTAGAAAATGGGCAAGCATACGTACGACGGTATGAGGACGGACAAAAATCGTCATAATCTTCAACCACTTCATCAAACCAATCTTAAAAGGACCACTAGAGCATACCTGATATCATTGATGCAAATAAATCAGTCTGGTGTCAGCGCAACGCAAACCATACCAATCGGCTTCACCAATGCTCATCAAACCTCTCAACCTATTTTCACACGCTATTCGCTGTCGTTTTCGCCATCGGACTTGAGATGCTTGCATCTTTGCGTCCTTTGCTGGAATCGCATGGCAGGACCTGTTCGTCCGGTCCGGTTGATGTTACAACTTTGCTCTTGGAAAAGGAAGCTTTCATGGGCCGAGGAGGCGTTGTGGCAGGTCCAGCCTGATTGCTGCCACTGGTAACCGGCCCCAAGTCAATCACAGAAGAAGCTCCCAAAAGGCCGGGGGAAACAGAAGATTGGGCCAAAAATTTCTTTTGGAGATTTTGCAGGACCGTGCCAGGTAAGTTGTTGGTGGGAATGGGATGTACAGATGACTGTACAAGTTGCTTGCAGGCTCCGTTGCGGACGCCATCGAGCTCGACGTTCCCGGCTTCAACTATGAGGTCCCGGTTATCGTCAAGTTGTTGGCAGAACGCACCAAGACGAAGTTGCTTCCAGGCGCCGTTACGGACGCGACGTGCGAGTTGCGACTTGACTGTATGCGATCGGGCTTTGCATCTGCTCAAGTTGCTTCCTCCGTATCGAAGTAAGTTTATTTTTTCGCTCGTCTTACACATATCAACACGAATTTAGAAAACAAAACTAAAATACCGCATACTTCACCAAATCTTAATGCAGTTATTTATTACTTTATCTATTTTTCACGAAATCTAATATAATAATTACTTAAAATAAATTTATTTTGGGATAAACAAAAAAGACATAAATGATCTTTTCCTAGGACGGAGAATGTATAATGCAATGCTACATTCAATCTCTAAAGCTCAATTTGAGGAGCTTAAAATTCTAAGAAACAATTGATTGGTAGACAGTTTCTGAGAATTTAGAGAAGCTAGATTTCTTATAACTACAACTTCTCAAAAACTGAAGAAAAAGTTAAACGGTTTAAGAGACTTTCTGATTCTAGAAAAAGGTATAGATGCTAGAAGCTTTTCAAACAGACCCTAAACTCAGATGCTGAGGGCACGCAACGCGAAGGTGACCCAGAACCAAAAAAATAAAAGAGTGAATTGCACTTTGAGCCATGTTTTATTGCCAAAGTTTCACTTTGGATCACTCTATACACAATCTTTTCACTTTGGACTAGACAACTTTACCTTCGTTGCACAATAAACCACCATAACTCTTTACGCTAGTGATGTCTAGCGTTCTTTCGATAAAGGTATGGCAAGCATTTAGACATGAAAATTTACTAGCACGTCATTAACAATTCGCTCAAAGTCATAGAAGAACTGAAGATGTGGTTTGGGGTGCTTCATTGTGCAACAAAGATAAAGTTACCTAGTCTAAAGTAAAACTTTGATAATAAAATATAGCCCAAAGTGAAATTAACGACGTCGACCAGCCCGTACACCACGGGAGAAGGGGGATCAGCTCCGGTGACTCCCAACTTGGCCTTAAAATTTCAGTTATCGACGAAAGCAGATAATCTCATCATGAGATCTCCGCGTTCCTGCTGTCCCACACTCCCACTTGTCCTTCCAGAATCCCAGACTGCAAAACTTTAAAACCACAAAGCTAGCTACAGGGTCGTCGCGTGTCAACTCACAAAAGTCACGGACCGGGTACGACCAGGAAAACCTGGTCCAATCAAAAGTTGCTTCACCAGCCGTGTGTACCCATGCAAGTTCATGGAAACAGGACAAACGCAGCAGCATGATAAAACCACGGACGCAATCCAGTAATCCACCACTGATCGATCATCCTCAGGTGTCTCCAGCCCGCTAGAGATGAGCGCAGGAGAAGACGGAGTTTATTTCAGGATGAGATTCTTCTTCTTCTTCTTCTTCTTGGTTGCGCTATGCTTGCTAGATTCCAATATCTCCACGTCCCATGGCTGCTTCGTGGAGGAGAGGACGGCGCTGATGGACATTGGCTCCTCTCTGACGCGCTCAAACGGCACGGTGCCGCCATCATGGGGGCGCGGCGACGATGACGACGACTGCTGCTTGTGGGAGCGCGTCAAATGCAGCAACATCACTGGGCGAGTATCACATCTCTACTTCTCAAACCTGTATGATTCTCTGGAAGTGCTAAATGCACATGGTGACTCGTTTTGGCGTTTCAACACGACGATCTTCTCCTCATTCCCGGAGCTTCAGTTCCTGGATCTGTCCAGTATCTATCCCAGTTCTCTAAATATCGATGGTATGTGCACAGTGTCCATCCTGAATAACCAAGATTGCTCCTTGCTTTTGCAATGACTAATATTTTCAGACAAACTATCATAGGCTTGGTAGGGCTGAAGCTGCCCAAGCTACAGTATCTCAACCTCAGTTATAACTGGTTGCAAGAGAGTATCCTCGCAGATCTTGGGGAACTGGTTTCGCTTGAAGTCCTAGATGCCAGCTCCAACGCCATGAGTGGAGTTGTTCCCACTGCAGGTACAGAAATGGATATTTAGAATGAACATAGTTCAGTAAAGAATTAGCATCTTGTACATGTGATGATTATATTTGTAACATCTTGTACATGTGCTGTTATGTTTGTAACATTATTGCAGTTTTAAAAAATCTTACGAATCTGAAGGAGCTGAATTTGAGTGCCAACGGATTCAGCGGAAGCCTTCCGGGGTCATTACTTGAACTACCTCACCTTGATCCCTCGGGAAGTTCGTTAGCAGGACGTACTCCAATTAATTCATCTTTGGAGCCAGTTTCACTACAAGTATTAAATCTCAACAACAACAGGATGAGTGGAGCTCTTCCAACCGAACGAGGTAAAAAGAATGGACATTTCATGCTTGATCATAACATCTGGGCAAGATTTTCTATGATGCTGATTATAACTGATTCATTGTATTCATACTTTGCACAGCATTCGGATATCTAAGGAACCTATGAGAATTGCATTTGAGTTCCAATAACTTCACTGGAAACATTTCTACTTTCTTGCTTTCACTTCCGCATATTGAACGGTTGGATCTCTCGGGAAATACGTTTGAAGGACCTATCCCTATAAGTCCATCTTCAAATCTTTCTTTGTCTCTCAAAGGTCTTCGGTTTTCCCAGAACAATCTGAGTGGTAAACTCTCATTTTTTTGGCTGAGGAACCTCACTAAACTTGAAGAAATCAACTTGTCAGGGAATATTAATTTAGCTGTTGATGTCAATATTCCTGGATGGGTACCTCCATTCCAACTGAAACAGTTAGCTCTCTCTGGTTGTGGTCTTGACAAAGGCATAATTGCAGAACCACAGTTTCTACGCACACAACATCATTTGAAGGAGCTTGACTTGTCAAACAATAACTTGTCAGGAAGAATGCCGAATTGGCTTTTTACAAAAGAAGCAACTCTGGTTAACCTAAACCTTGGAAATAACTCGCTAACTGGATCTCTAAGTCCCATATGGCACCCCCAAACAGCTCTACAATCTATTGTTATATCTACCAACCGTATTGCAGGGAAGCTACCTGCCAACTTCAGCGCAATATTTCCAAGCTTGTCCACTCTGGATTTGTCAGACAATAACTTCTATGGAGAAATACCAATGTCACTGTGCAGCATCAAACACATGAAGGACTTGAGCTTATGAAACAATAATTTTTCTGGTGAAATGCCGACTTGTGTGTTCACTGATTTTCCTGAGCTGTGGACCTTGAGTGCCTCGAACAACCAGCTTGGAGGTCTGGTGTTTGGTGGGATGAAAAAACTGTCCATCGGGTTTGCAATGCACCTACAGAACAACAAATTTGAAGGAACACTGCCTCGTAATCTGTCAGGAGCACTAGTAATCATGGATTTGCATGATAACAGCCTGTCCGGTGAACTTGACACCTCATTTTGGAATCTGTCTAAATTGCAGGTACTAGATCTTTCTGGGAACCATATAACTGGCAGTATCCCTCAAAAAATTTGCAGCTTGGCAAGCATTGAAATTTTAGATCTTTCAAACAACAAGTTATCAGGATCTATCCCAAGATGTGCCAGTGCATCTCTAAGTTCGCTTAATCTGTATGGGAATTCATTATCAGGAAACATCTCGGATGATCTTTTCTTTTTCGGGAATACGCGAGACGCGCATTTTTGTATTAAGAAGGAATAAATGTAATTACAGCCAAACAGTTTAAAAGAGAAGGGGACAGGGTACAGGAGGGGGGGGGAACAGAAATCCTAATCTCCTAAGGAATTTGGCGACCCGTGAACAAATGAAGGAACTACTACGCGTGAACAAATGAGAGGGGGGGGGAACAGATCTTTTTCGGATGATCTTTTCAACACATCAAATCTTATGTGTTTGGATATGAGACATAATAAGTTGACTGGTAACCTCAATTGGTTACGGCATCTTGATAAAATCAAGACACTTTCATTGGGATGGAATGACTTTGAAGGCCAAATCACTCCAAACTTGTGTAAACTAAAGTGCCCAAGGATAATCGACTTCTCACACAACAAACTCTCAGGCTCACTGCCACCATGTGTTGGCAACATCTCTTGTGAGAGTGATACGGCAGCTCAAAATTATTCACCATTGCTACTTATTTATGTTATAATAGAGGCTTACATAATTGTTCATGACCCAATAGACTTCACCTTTGCTACAAAAGGGGGACAATATACATATGCTTACAACTTCTTCGATCTGATGTCCGGTATCGACTTATCCGGGAATATGCTGTCAGGAGAAATTCCATGGGAGCTTGGGAATCTGAGCCATATCAAATCCCTCAACCTGTCCAACAATTTCTTCACTGGTCAAATCCCAGCAAGCTTTGCAAACATGAGCGAGATTGAAAGCTTGGACCTTTCCCACAATGAACTGAGTGGATTGATTCCATGGCAGCTGACCAAATTATCGTCGTTAGCGGTGTTCTCTGTGGCATATAACAACTTATCAGGATGTATTCCAAACTCTGGTCAGTTCGGCACGTTCGGTATGGATAGCTACCAAGGCAACAGTAATCTTCGGAGTATGTCAAAGGAAACATATGCTCTCCAGATTCAGGAGCAGATGACTTGCCATCGGAAGGAAGAGACAGTATGGCAGATGATCCAGTGTTCTATGCAGTCAGTGCTGCCTCATTCGTCCTGGCGTTTTGGGGCACCGTTGCTTTCTTGTTTTTCCATCCACTCGGACGGCGTGCAACTATCGCGACAGGGAATTTGGTGTTTCGGTGTGGTCATTAACGATCTGAAGTTTATTTTTCTATCATCCATTTCTGATTGTGAAGTCTCAAGTCTCCAGTTACCAACTGCTTAAAAGTCTTGAGTCTATAATTTTGAATCTGATGTCCATGTTTTGTTTTGGACCTGTCATCTAAATGTCGATGTTGTGTAAATGGCTGTTGAGAAATGTAGCTTGCTATAAGATGAATGAATATATTAGCCTGCAATTTACACAGGGCGCGCTTAAGTGCAGGTTTGCCCTAACCTCATAAAATGGTTTCTCACCATGACATGGCAAAAATAAACTTGTTGGCCCCATTTGGATCCCACAAAATCCAATTCACATTCCCGAAGATTCTGATTTTCTAAATATAATTCAAATTCAAATGTATTTATATGGAAATAAAATCTAGGATTAAATACTAAATATACATGTTAGGTTGTTAAAATGGGGAATGATTCCAAAACTGTATTAGCCGTGTGTGCATATATCGGATGATATCCAACCGAAATAATCCAAGACAAGAGCAGCAATAACACAGAGAAGAAGCAGATCACATACCATCCAACTTCCTCCGGTCCTTGAAGTGGCTACCCTAGGGTTGGTTCGCTGCTGTCTGCGCGGCTATTGGTAGTTGCCGGGAGCAAGTGGAGGAGCGGCGATGCCGGAGGCGGGGCCAGGCAAGAGTGACGACGACCTAGCTTTGGCTGTAGCCATGGACCCGGTGGTTGTGGTGTCGAGAGCAACGGAGCAAGGAGAGAGCGGAGAGCCGCGGAGAAGGGAGGAGACGCAGCGGAGGTGAGGCCGGCAAGCTGGGCAGCAATAGGGGAAGAAGATGCCAACCGAGCCGATTGCCTTGCAAGTTGGGCCAAGCCAAGGTTAATCTGAATTCGAGGCCCAATACTGATTCCCCGCGAGTCCAAGCGGGCCGAATGAATAGGCCCGATCGCAGGCCTTTTGGTAAGGGGCCAACTGAGAATAGTTTCCAGACCATTATAATTTGTGGAAAAAGTACACCGAAGGTCCCTGAACTTATCATTGAGTTACAAAAATGTCCTCAAACCGCAAAACCAGATACCCGGCGTCTCTTAACTAACCAAAACCGTTCACTTTAGATCATTCGATGGTTTTGACCCCGGTTTTTTTCCAACGTAACGGCTGAGTCAGCGTGAGACCCATATAGGCCCCACATGTCAAGATGCCACGTCATCTCTATCCCCCCTCTTCTTTCCCTTCCTCAGTTCCTCCTCTATCTCAGTCTTCTTTGCCTGTAGCCAGTCGGCGGGGCAAGGCGGGAGAAGAGGAAGGCGGCGTCACGGCGGTGGCCGGCGGCGGCGGTAGTGAGGAAGCACAGCGGCAGCCCAGCGGCGGCCAAAGATGGGCCTGGGAAGGTGGCAGCGAGACGGGAACGGCGCGGGCGTCGACAGGGAGGCGGGGGTTGTCGACGGCGGGCACAATGCCATCGAGGTCGCTCACCTCGCCGCCGCGGAGATCTTCGACCTTGAGCTCGCCCGTGCCACTGCTACCAACGTCTCCCGGGCCTCTCCAACGGTCTGACCCCGAGGTCGCACATGCCGCCGCCGCTGGGGTGGTCAGGACAGCGTGCATCTAGCAGCGGGAAAGAAGGCACAGCCGATAGATCAATGAAGATGTCCAATAATTCGATGTGATGCTTTTTAAAAAAAAGATTTAGAAATTAAACCAGGCCTTACTAGTCTACATGGATCGCGACAACAGTACAAGTAGTACTTGCTCAGGAGTAATTGTCGTGTTGTGCTCCAAGCCAGAGACTGCCGGCACAAGCAACGTGTCGTTCATATTATCCGTGGTACAATCCCTCCCCCTATTTAAATATCTGAACCCGTTGATTTTTTAAACATGTTTAACCGTTCATCTCATTAAAAAAAATTAAATAATTATTAATTTTTTTCTATCATTTGATTTATTATTAAATATACTACACTACTCAAATTTTTAATAATATTCATAAAATGTTTTAATAATATTTATAAAAAATTTTAAATAAGACGAACGGTTAAACATGTTTAAAAAAGTTAATGAACTCTAATATTCCTGAGACGGAGATGTATATTACTTATCCCTGTACGCATCTCTTTTTTCCCCTGTTCACATGTTACAGTCAAATTGGTCAGTGTCTCATAAACACGAGATAGGAGATAATCATCAAGGAGCTTACTTGACCATTTCACTCTTGCATGTTCAGTTCAGGAAATGGTAAAAAATATTGACTTTACATCTGATGGAAACTTTTAGTAAATCTGGGATATTTTATACCTTTTCACTTAAGCCCCTTAGGTTTGTAAAATTAGAAATTACTCTTAGATTAGGGACTGAGTTGTAACTGTTCTAGAATTCAATCTTAACCATCCATTCTTCTCACCCCATTTCATCCTATCCCTCCATTCATTTCTATTTCCCAATCCCATCTTTCCTAACCCATTTTTCAAACACACCCGATATGTTCTCAGCTAATGTATTTGCACTTATATATGGTTTGGTTGTGTGACCATTAGATTATACGCATTCAAAAATAAAACACGCTAGTTTCACTTTATTTTCTCGGTTTTACTTTTATGACTTTATATAGCACAACATTTCTTGATAAATCATATTTTTCTTCTTTAGACTTGTATGCAGTGTATGAGTTCAGTTGATATTGTATAACCATGCATATGTACTATATATATAAGATGCATACTCCCTCCATAAAAAAAAATGAATTCAGGACTGAATGTGACATATTTTAGTATAACGAATCTGGACAAATGTATGTCCAGATTCGTTGTCCTAGAATGTGTCACATCCAGTAGGTTGGTTTTTTATGGGACGGAGGTCGGAGGAAGTATAGTGTAAGAATTTTAGTATGCAAGCATATGCATGCATGTATGTATGCAGACCCGTACTGGTAAATTATAAAGAATGGGATTTCTAATTTATATTGTGCATTTGTGTACCTCTCCCAGTGTCAACTAATCCGCGCTGCAGATAATGGCCAGCAACGTAGCATGAACCATATTTGATATTTTTTTTTTGAGGGAAACATATTTGATATTCTTGAATTAATCCACTCTCACAAGTTTTATTCTAACTAATAATGTATCGAAAATGCATATGCATATGACTTAATATCAAGCGATAAACAGTTAATAAATAACTCAGGAAATCCAAATTATAATCAACAATTCAATACATTAATAGGTTCCAGTTAACATCGTGACTTAATCAACATCGCTCTCAGCCAGTGTGATCAATTCATTGAATACCCGGTTTGTTACAGAGCCCGAGAGTGGTAAAAAGCAAAGTTGCTTCCCCAGCAGCATGATAAAACCACACAATCTAGTAATCCACCGTTGATCATTCTCAGACGTCTCAGTGAGCCAAGCACAAGAGAAGGTGGAGCTTCTTCTTCCAAGATGAGCTGCAGCTTTCCGTGGGGATTCTTCTGCTTCTTCTTGGTTGTGCTATGCTTGCCAGATTCCAATATCTCCACGCCCTCCCATGGCTGCTTCGTGGAGGAGAGGACGGCGCTGATGGACATCGGCTCCTCCCTGACGCGCTCAAACGGCACGGCGCCGCGTTCATGGGGCCGCGGCGACGACTGCTGCTTGTGGGAGCACGTCAAATGCAGCAACATCACTGGGCGAGTATCACATCTCTATTTCTCAAACCTGTATGCTTCTGATGAAGTGCTAGATGCACACGGTCACTCGTTTTGGCGTTTCGACACGACGGTCTTCTCTTCATTCCCGGAGCTTCAGTTCCTGGATTTGTCCATGAACAATGCTACTTTCCAGAGCTGGGATGGTAAGTACGAGTCGCATGGCTCCATAGCCTTCCATGTCTCGCACGCATGTATGATCCACGGTTGACAGAACTTACTTTTGTAAATGGAAACGTTCTGGCCAGGTTTACTAGGATTGACCAAGCTTCGGTATCTCAAGCTCAATAACAACTGCTTGAATGGTACTATCCCAGCATCTATTGGGAAATTGGTTTCCCTGGAAGTCTTGCATCTTCAGTTTACTGGCGTTGATGGAGTACTTCCGTCTTCAGGTCCAAAATGAACACTTCCTATAGTAATTCCTGGAGAAGAAAAAAATATATTGATGTTTATTATTGTTTTGCAATTTATAATAATCATCCATATGCATGTTTTTGCAGTTTTTGAAAGTTTTCGGAACCTGCGGGAATTGGATTTAAGTTCCAATCGACTAAATGGAAGCATTCCTTCATCATTGTTCTCACTTCCTCGTCTTGAGCACTTGAGTCTCTCACAAAATCTCTTTGAGGGGAGTATTCCTGTGACACCATCTTCAAATATTACGTCAGCGTTGAAGACATTCAATTTTTCAATGAATAATTTGAGTGGTGAATTTTCCTTCTTCTGGCTGAGAAACCTCACCAAGCTCCAAAAGATAGATGTCTCGGGAAATGCTAATTTGGTTGTTGCGGTCAACTTTCCTAGCTGGTCACCTTCATTCCAACTGAAAGTGCTAGTCCTCTCTGGCTGCAACCTTGATAAGAACATCGTTAGAGAACCAATTTTTTTACGCACACAGCATCAACTAGAAGTGCTTGATTTGTCGAATAACAGCCTGTCTGGGAGCATGCCCAATTGGTTATTTACAGAGCAAACCACATTAGTTTACCTTAATCTTGGAAATAACTCACTAACAGGGTCATTAGGTCCAATATGGTATCCCCAAATGAATCTACAAGCTATCAGTCTTCCTATGAACCGTATCTCCGGACATCTACCGGCTAACATCAGCTCAGTATTTCCAAATATGAGTTTTCTTGATGTTTCTAGCAATACGATTTCTGGAGAAATACCATCATCATTGTGCAACATTACTAGAATGGAATACCTGGACCTATCAAATAACAGCCTTTCAGGAGAATTGCCTAATTGCTTGCTCACTGAATATCCTATACTGACAACCTTGAAGGTCTCAAACAACAAACTTGGTGGCCCCATATTTGGTGGTACGAATCATTTGTCGATCAAACATGCGTTATACCTTGATGGCAACAAATTTGAAGGAACACTGCCGCGATATCTAACAGCAGATTTCGATGCTCATGGAACATTGGATTTGCATGACAATAATTTATCAGGTAAACTCAATTTTTCACAATGGAACCTTTCCACTTTATGCACCTTGAGTCTTGCGGGCAATAGTCTAATCGGTGAAATCCATCCAAGCATTTGCAATTTGACAAGAATTATGCTTTTGGATCTATCTCATAACAACCTTTCAGGGGCTATACCAAACTGTATGACCGCATTAGAGCTTGATTTTTTTATCGTCTCTCATAATTCTTTGTCCGGACATATAGTACCTTTTTCTTTCTTCAATAGCTCTACTGTCATGGCTTTGGATCTCAGTCACAACCAATTCAACGGAAACATTGAATGGGTACAATATCTAGGTGAAATTAAGTACCTTTCACTGGGCAGCAACAAGTTTGAAGGGCAGATATCTCCCAGCCTTTGTCAGCTCCAGTCCTTAAGGATACTTGATTTCTCACACAACAGTCTATCAGGGCCATTGCCATCATGTATTGGAAACCTCTCATTTGGACAAAATCCAGTTGGTATCCCTTTATGGTCGCTAATCTGTGAGAATCACTTTAGGTACCCAATTTTCGATTACATCGGATGCTATGAAGATAGAGGCTTCAGCTTCCGTACTAAAGGCAACATTTACATATACAAACACAATTTCATCAATTGGATGTCTGGCATCGACTTATCTGCAAACATGTTGTCTGGACAAATTCCCAGGGAGTTGGGAAATCTGGGACATATCAAGGCCCTCAATCTGTCCCACAATTTCTTTGACGGACCAATCCCAGCAACCTTTGCAAACATGAGTTCAATTGAAAGCTTAGACCTATCCCACAACAAGCTGAGTGGAGCAATACCATGGCAGTTAACTCGTTTGTCATCACTGTCCGTGTTCTCAGTGATGTACAACAACTTATCAGGATGTATACCAGACTCTGGTCAGTTCGGCTCATTTGATATGGATAGCTACCAAGGAAACAACCTCCTACACCCAGCTTCAGAAGGGAGCGAGTGTGCTCCCAGTTCAGGTCATTCGCTCCCGGATGATGGAGGTGAAAAGGCAAATGATCCAATCCTTTACGCGGTCACTGCTGCCTCGTTCGTAGTGACATTTTGGATTACTTTCACATTCACAAGCTTCCGAATGTAGAGCTTCAGTTTTTTTAATACTCCCTTCGTCTCATTTTAAGCGTAGCCATGAGTTTCCGTGTCTAACTTTGATTATCAGTCTTATTTAAAAAAATCCATGCTTAATATTTTTATTGTTATTAGATGATAAAACATGAATAATACTTTATGCGTGACTTACACTTTTTAATTTTTTTTCAGAAAAAAATTTAAATGAAACGGACGATCAAAATTGGACACAGAAACTCATGGTTGCGTTTAAAATGGAACGGAGGGAGCATATACTAGTACCATCCAACATTCTACTCGTACTGTTCTCTCAAACGTGTAAATTATTTCCTAAAGAAAATTGTAACCTTGCATATGTGCTATGTACTGTAGTAACTTTTTTTCCTTGTCGACAGTAGAGACACGTGCCTTAAAAGATTCGTCTCGTAAATTAGTCGCACTCTGTGCAATTAATTATTTTTTTAGCCTATATTTAATACTTCATGCAGGTGTTCAAACGTTCGATATGACATGATAAAAAATTTTGGGGTGGGATTTAAAAAGAGCCTTTGTTAGTTCCCTTCTCGGAATCGCCAAAAGTGAAGATTCTCGTGTCATGTTGCAAATCGCAAAAGATCCCGCGTTGTTGTTATCCCACTTGCCTTTTTTTAAAAAAAATAAAAACTATCCCACTTTGGCATAGTTTCTTATCCTCCTAAACCTCCCCCCCCCCCCACCCCACCCCACCCAACACACACACACCATTTCCAGTAAAGAAATGAGCCATACATGAGTTTAAAACCATATCTCTGCCACCCAAACAAACTACCTTGACTTGAACAGCTCCACCAGCTGTGTTCTTTTACATAGGTTCCCAAGTCCCAACCCATCTCCATCGTTTTCTGCGTGGCTTTTCAAACTGCTAAACGTTACACGTTTTGCAAAAGATTATATAGGAAAGTTGTTTTAAAAAAAATCATATTAATCTATTTCTCAAGTTTTTTTATAGCTAATACTTAACTAATCACGTGTTAATCTATCACTCCGTTTTTCGTGCGAAGGGAAGGGGTCCCCAAACCCTCTAAAAGAACACAGACTAAGACAGTTTGTCAACACGGCTACAGTCCTTTTCAACAACCACAAGAACTGACCACATGGAAAAAAAAGAAGAGGAGAAAACAGGAAAACAAAGTAAGGATGATATCCATCGTCTATTCCAGGCCACCATCTTGACAAGACAAAATCAAACCTTACTTATTGATTATTGTTAATTAGTACTAGTACATGAGGAAGAACCGGTCCAGTCCAGGCAAAGTTGCTTCACCAACAGGCA
This sequence comes from Oryza glaberrima, assembly GCF_000147395.1. Classification (NCBI taxonomy): domain Eukaryota; kingdom Viridiplantae; phylum Streptophyta; class Magnoliopsida; order Poales; family Poaceae; genus Oryza; species Oryza glaberrima. The sequence continues at coordinate 29,170,668 of NC_068329.1, forward strand.
CCATGTCAGCAGAGCGTGTGTACGCATGCAAGTTCATGGAAACAGACAGGAGAATGCACAAATGCAGCATGATAAAGCCACACAACACACCAGGTATCAATGATCATTTCTCCGTTCCCTCTCGCCGTCCGGAGGAGCAGCTTCTCTCGACATGGGCAGCAGGTTTCCATGGGGATTCTTCTTCTTGCTTGTGCTATGCCTGTCGCATCCAGATATATACATGCCCTGTGGCTGCTTCGTGGAGGAGAGGGCGGCACTGATGGACATCGGCTCCTCCCTGACGAGCTCAAACAGCACGGCGCCGCGTTCATGGGGCCGCGGCGACGACTGCTGCTTGTGGGAGCGCGTCAAATGCAGCAACATCACTGGGCGAGTATCACATCTATATTTCTCAAACCTGTATGATGTCCTCAAAGTGCCAGCTGGTGGAGCTATGTTTTGGCGTTTCAACACCACGGTATTCTCTGCATTCCCTGAACTTCAGTTCCTGGATTTGTCCAGTATTTATCTCAGCTCGTTAGGTTCTGACGGTATGTGGGTCAACTTCCATTCTGAATAACCAAGCAAGCATTGCTCCTAGTTTTTCCAACGAGTAACATTTTCGAACAAACTATCACAGGCTTGGTAGGGCTGAAACTGCCCAAGCTACAGCATCTCAACCTCACTCATAACAGGTTGCGAGAGTATCTTTGCACCTCTTGGGGAGCTGGTTACGCTGGAAGTCTTAGATGTCAGCCACAACTACATCCAAGGAGTGCTTCCCACTGCAGGTGGGAAGCATTGTTCAGTAAAGAATTAGAATCCTGCAGGCAAGATCATATATTTGCAACTTCATTGCAGTTCTCAAGGAACTTACAAATCTGCAGGAGTTGTATTTGAATAACAATCACTTCAACGGAAGCCTTCCAAAGTCTTTGCTTACACTTCCGCACCTTAGGATCCTAGATCTCTCAACAAATTCATTAGCAGGAGGTATTCCAATTAGTTCATCTTCAGAACCAGTTTCAGTGGAAGTATTAAACCTCAGCAACAACAACATGAGTGGAGCTCTTCCAACTGAACAAGGTATGGAAATGAACACTTCTTGCTTGATCATAATATATGGGCAATATTTTCTGTAATCCTGCATATATAACTGCTTCATAATATTCATACCTTGCAGCATTCGGATATCTCAGGAACCTAAGAGAATTGGATTTGAGTTCCAACAAATTCAGTGGAAATATTTCAACTTTCCTGTTTTCACTTCCACATATTGAACGGTTGGATCTCTCACGAAATCAATTAGAAGGATCTATCCCTATAACTCCAGCTTCAAATCTTTCTTTGTCTCTCAAGGGTCTTCGGTTTTCCCAGAACAATTTGAGTGGTAGGCTCTCTTTTTTTTGGCTGCGGGACCTCACTAAACTAGAACAGATAGACCTGTCAGGGAATTCTAATTTAGCTGTTGATGTAACTATTTCTGGATGGGTACCCCTGTTCCAACCGAAGCAGTTAGCTCTATCTGGCTGTGACCTTGACAAAGGCATTATTGCAGAACCACATTTTCTACGCACACAACATCATTTACAGGAGCTCGATTTGTCCGGCAATAACTTGTCAGGAAGTATGCCTAACTGGTTGTTTACAAAGGAAGCAACTCTTATTAACCTAAACCTTGGAAATAACTTGCTAACTGGATCCCTAGATCCAATATGGCACCCCCAAACTGCTCTAAAATCTTTCATTACACCTACCAACCTTATTGCAGGAAAGCTACCGGCCAACTTTAGCTCAATATTCCCAAGCTTGTCAACTCTGGATTTGTCAGGCAATAAGTTCTTTGGAGAAATACCAATTTCTTTATGCCACATCAACCAAATGCAAAATCTGTACTTATCAAACAACAACTTTTCTGGTGAAATGCCGGCTTGCGTGTTCACTGATTTTCCTGAGCTGTGGACCTTGAGGGCCTCAAATAACCTACTTGAAGGTTTGGTGCTTGGCGGGATGAAAAACTTGTCCGTTGGGTTTGCAATAGACCTAGGGAGAAACAAACTTAAAGGAACACTGCCTCATGATCTGTCGGGAGCATTAAGATTCTTGGATTTGCAAGATAACAAGCTGTCTGGTGCACTTGACACTTCATTTTGGAATCTGCCGAATTTGGTGGTACTTAATCTTGCAGGTAACCATATAACAGGAAATGTCCCGAAAAACCTATGCAACCTGGCATCGGTTCAAATTTTAGATCTTTCAGGTAACAACTTAATAGGGTCTATACCAAGATGTAGCAGTGCATCATTAAGTTCACTTAACCTGTCTGGGAATTCCTTGTCAGGAGACATCTCAGATGATCTTTTTAACACGTCAAATCTTATGGCTTTGGATATGAGATATAATAAGTTCACTGGCAATCTCAATTGGTTAAAGCATTTTAATAACATTAAGATACTTTCATTGGGTTGGAATGAATTTGAAGGCCAAATAACTCCAAACTTATGTATACTCAACTGTCCAAGGATAATTGACTTCTCACATAACAAACTTTCAGGTCCGTTGCCACCGTGTGTTGGTAACATCTCTTGTGTGGACAACAGGGTAGCTCAAAATATTTCACCATTCTTCCTACTTGGTCTATTGTTGACAGAGGTCAGCATAAGTGTTTATAACCCAAGAGTTTTCACCTTTGCTACAAAAGGGGCATGATACACATATAGTTTGAACTTCTTTGATTTGATGTCTGGCATCGACTTATCTGAGAATATGCTGTCAGGAGAAATTCCATTGGACATTGGAAATCTGAACAATACCAAATCGCTCAACCTGTCCAACAACTTCTTGACTGGCCAAATCCCAGCAAGTTTTGTGAACATGAGTGAGATTGAAAGCTTGGACCTTTCCCACAATGAGTTGAGTGGATCGATTCCATGGCAGCTGACCAAATTATCATCGTTAGCGGTGTTCTCTGTGGCATACAACAACTTATCAGGATGCATTCCAAACTCCGGTCAGTTCGGCACGTTCAGTATGGATAGCTACCAAGGCAACAGTTATCTTCGCAATATGCCAAAGGGAAACATATGCTCTCCAGATTCAGAAGCAGGTGACCTGCCATCGGAAGGAAGAGACAGTATGGCAGATGATCCAGTGCTCTATGCAGTCAGTGCTGCCTCATTCGTCCTGGCGTTTTGGGCCACCGTTGCTTTCTTGTTTTTCCATCCACTCGGATGGCATGCAATTCTCGCGACAGGGAATTTGGTGTTTTGGCGTGGTCATTAACGATTTGAAGTTTATTTTTCTATCATCCATTTCTGATTGTGAAGTCTCCACTTACCAACTGCTTCAAAAGTCTTGAGTCTATAATTTTTAATCTAATGTCCATGTTTTGTTTTGGACCTGTCATCTAAATGTCGATGTTGTGTAAATGGCTGTTGAGAAATGTAGCTTGCTATAAGATGAATGAATATATTAGCCTGCAATTTACACAGGGCGTGCTTAAGTGCAGGTTTTCCCTAACCTCTGATTATCATCATAAATTGATTTCTCACCATGACATGGTAAAAATAAACTTGTTGGCCCCATTTGGATCCCACAAAATCCAATTCACATTCCCGAAGATTCTGATTTTCTAAATATAATTCAAATTCAAATGTATCTATATGGATGTATATGGAAATAAAATCTAGGATTAAATACTAAAGAGTACTCAATACTAAATACTTTGTAGGTTGTTAAAATGGGGAATGATTCCAAAACTGTATTAGCCGTGTGTGCATATATCGGATGATATCCAACCGAAATAATCCAAGACAAGAGCAGCAATAACACAGAGAAGAAGCAGATCACATACCATCCAACTTCCTCCGGTCCTTGAAGTGGCTACCCTAGGGTTGGTTCGCTGCTGTCTGCGCGGTTATTGGTAGTTGCCGGGAGCAAGTGGAAGAGCGGCGATGCCGGAGGCGGGGCCAGGCAAGAGTGACGACGACCTAGGTTTGGCTGTAGCCATGGACCCATGGTGATTGTGGTGGAGCTGGTGGTGGCGAGAGCAACGGAGCAAGGAGAGAGCGGAGAGGGGAGGAGACTCCGAGACGCGGCGGAGGTGATGCCGGCACACGGCAGCACAGGGGAAGAAGATGCCAGCCGGGCCGATCGCCTTGCAATTTGCAAACTGGGCCAAGCCTGGCCCAGGTTAATCTGAATTGCCGACCCAATATATGCCGGCCCGATTTTATCAAGATTGAGAGATATCCGCAAGATTACGGGGTGTTTGACAGAAAAGGATTAGAACAGATTTAAAAAATATGTAAAATGAGTTGAATTTTTTTAAACACAATACAAATGCAGACGCACAGAACATGCACATATTCACCCCTATGAATACCTCTGTAAGACTGGACCCAACATATATTGAGATTAACGAAATCACTATGAGCGTCTCGTTGTAAGACTGGACCGATATATTTTGAGATTGACAAAATCATTACGAGCGTCTCGTTGTCAATGGATAAGTCACCTACCACTTATAGAATAATTAGCCGTAAATGCGAGCACACGAGTAAGTCTCTAACCCGGGTGGACTGGTTCCATCATAAGGAACCTAATTGAGCTACACTCACTTTACAAATAAGATAAATTATTAGTGTACAATTAATTAAGTATAATTATTTTAAACTTAGAAAATTGATAAATATAATTTTTTAAAGAAACTTTCGTTTTTTTTTGAGAAAAAGCGCAACTTTTAAACTTTCAGAAAACATGCCCAAAAAAGGACTTTTCCACTCGATTAGCTTCACCGCAGATTGATGCTGAAGTCATCGGTCCAAGTACACTCGCTTTGACCCTTGTTGGTCTTTCGTTTTGCTGGTCAAATTGTGACTTTTGACATCCCTGTAGAACACTCCCATCCAAGTGTTATAACACAATACTTCTCTCTGATCTCAAACTCATCAGACTAGCCTCCTTCGTTGTGGCATGGGTGCCTACTTGCTGACATGGGGATCACTGTCCTTGGTACTCCTATCCGTGTTGCAATCCTCCATGATGTACATGTCCTCCGGCTGCTTCACGGAGGAGAGAGCGGCTCTGATGGATATCAAGTCTTCTCTTACCAGAGCAAACTCCATGGTGGTTCTTGATTCATGGGGGCAGGGTGATGACTGCTGCGTGTGGGAGCTCGTGGTGTGCGAAAATAGCACCCGCCGAATATCTCACCTCCACCTCTCAGGGATCTATTATCCTCCCATTTCAACTCCCAGTGATCGTTGGCACCTGAACTTGTCGGTGTTTTCTGCGTTTCATGAGCTTCAGTTCCTGGACTTATCATGGAATTACCCCAGTTCGTTAAGCTTTGATGGTAGGTGTGTGTGTAGAGAGAGAGAGAGAGACAAAGTACACTTTGAATTTAATTTATTCCAATGTTCAGGTGCTTCTTGTCTCTACAAACAATTCCTCTATGCTACTGCAGGTTTAGTTGGACTAAAGAAGCTTCAATATCTGGACTTCACATACTGTTCGTTGGAAGGGAGTTTCCCGGTATTTAATGGGGAATTTGGTGCACTGGAGGTTCTAGTACTCAACCATAACCACCTCAACAGAGGACTTTCAGCACAAGGTAAAAATCATGCCAAAATTTTGCCACAAGCTAGTACTGAGGTCAAGCTTGACTATTCATGTTATTTGTAATTCTGTTGCACGAACTATCCATACTGCAGCTTTTCAAAATCTTCAAAACCTGCGGCAATTGAATTTGAGTTTGAATCATTTCGGTGGAGAACTATCAACATGGTTGTTTGAGCTTCCCCACCTTAAGATCCTAGATCTCTCAAATAATCTTTTTGAAGGAAGTATTCCTACGAGTTCATCACTGAAACCCTTTGCCCTGGAAATCTTGGATCTCAGCCACAACCATTTGAGTGGGGAGCTTCCAACAGCAGGTGCAACAGATTAATTAAACCTATTTCATAATAAATTTATTCCGTTTTTTAACATATGACGCCGTTGACCTTTTGAGATCCAGTGCCTTCTGTAACTATTGCGCACTTGAACGCATGGCAGTTTTGAAGAACATCAGGAGCCTAAATTTGCGTGGCAACCAATTCCAAGGAAGTCTCCCTGTTTCGTTATTTGCACTTCCTCAACTCAAGTTCCTGGACCTTTCTCAAAATTCTTTCGATGGGCATATTCCAACACGTACATCTTCAGAACCACTTCTGCTTGAAGTATTAAATCTCCAGAACAATAGGATGAGTGGATCACTTTGTCTTTGGAGTGAACGAGGTACAGAACAACAACCATTTCCTTCCTGAAGTACCAGTAAAAATAATGAATAAGATGATATCCACTGTTTTTGCAGCATTTGGAGACTTGCAGAACCTACGTGAATTGTATCTGAGTTCCAATCAGTTCAGTGGAAGCCTTCCTACGTTCTTGTTTTCACTTCCTCATATTGAACTATTGGATCTATCAGCAAATCTCTTAGAAGGGCCTATTCCTATTAGCATATCTTCGAATCTTTCTTTATCGCTTAAGAACATTCGCTTCTCCCAGAATAATTTGAGTGGTACATTTCCATTTATTTGGCTGAGAAACCTCACAAAACTTGAGGAGATAGACTTCTCGGGCAATCCTAATTTAGCTGTTGATATCAATTTTCCTGGATGGATACCCCCATTCCAGTTGAAACGGCTAGTGCTCTCTAGCTGTGAGCTTGACAAGAGTACTCTTTCAGAACCATATTTTTTGCACACACAACATCACTTAAAGGTGCTTGATTTGTCAGACAATAACTTGACAGGGAACATGCCTAATTGGTTGTTCAGAAAGGAAACAGCACTGGTCAGCCTAAATCTTGGAAATAACTTGCTCACTGGATCATTTGCCCCAGTATGTCGTACCTGCGAATTTTTTCAATATCTCAACTTATCCATGAACCGTATTGAAGGACAACTACCATCCAACATCAGCTCAATGTTTCCCATTTTGTCCATCCTTGATTTTTCTAACAACAACTTTTCTGGGCAAATACCGACATCATTCTGCCAAATCGGCTCAATGGATTATTTGGACCTATCAGATAACAGAATTTCTGGAAAACTGCCAGCTTGCATGTTCACTAATTATATGCTAGTGACCTTGAAGGTCTCGAACAACGAGCTTAGCGGTCTGATTTTTGATGGGGTGAACAATCTTTCTATCATATCACAATTGTACCTGGACAATAACAAGTTTGAAGGAACGATACCCCATAATCTGTCAGGACAGCTAAAAATCATTGATTTGCATGGTAATAGACTGTCTGGCAAACTCGATGCTTCGTTTTGGAACCTCTCTTCTTTGAGAGCACTCAATCTTGCCGACAACCATATAACTGGAGAAATCCATCCACAAATTTGTAAATTAACAGGAATTGTATTTTTAGATCTATCAAATAACAACCTTACAGGTTCTATACCAGATTTCAGCTGTACATCAGAGCTCCGTTTCCTTAACCTGTCTAGGAATTACTTATCAGGCAATCTCTCTGAAAGTTATTTCAATACATCCAATCTTATAGCTTTGGATATCACATATAATCAGTTCACCGGCAACCTTAATTGGGTAGGTTATCTCGGTAACACAAGGCTACTTTCCTTGGCGGGAAATAATTTTGAAGGACAGATCACTCCAAACTTGTGCAAACTCCAGTACCTGAGGATAATAGACTTCTCACACAACAAACTCTCTGGTTCATTACCAGCATGCATTGGTGGTCTCTCTTTAATAGGCAGAGCAAATGATCAAACTCTCCAACCGGTCTTTGAAACTATATCAGACTTTTATGACACCCGTTATAGTTTAAGGGGCTTCAACTTTGCTACCAAGGGGCATCTTTATACATATGGTGGCAATTTCTTCATTTCAATGTCTGGCATCGACCTATCTGCAAACATGCTGGATGGAGAGATTCCTTGGCAGCTAGGAAATCTGAGTCATATCAGGTCACTCAATCTGTCCTACAATTTCTTCACTGGCCAAATACCAGCAACATTTGCCAGCATGAATGAGATTGAAAGCCTAGATCTATCCCACAACAACCTGAGTGGACCGATACCTTGGCAGTTAACTCAATTAGCGTCGTTGGGAGCATTCTCCGTGGCGTACAACAACTTATCTGGATGCATACCGAACTATGGTCAGTTGAGCTCATTCAGCATTGACAGTTACCTAGGCAACAACAACCTTCACAAAATATCTCAGGGAAAGAGGTGCTCTCCTAGCCCAGGTGCTGTGGCAAAGGAAGATGTAGGAGAGAGGTACGATGATCCAGTCCTCTACATTGTCAGTGCTGCCTCATTAGTGATGGCATTCTGGGCCACCGTCGCATTCTCATTTTGCCATTCATACAGGCAATCTGTAAAAAACAAAATGTAGTCAACACTACAGCCAAGAGCTTTATGAAACATCATCCCCTGTATGCAATGTAAACTATGCTATCCTTTGGTTCAATTTTCTGTTACATTAAAGGCAGGTATTTGGCGTTGAATAATATTGCAACTCCCCTTCATTGTTGAGAATATACCACATTATACTTAACTGGTACAAACTAGCCAACCGATTGCTTGTTACAATACAACAGATGCAGCTACAAATTTCTTTGTTCTTGCTTATCATTATCATTGGGAGTGGCACCAGCAAAACTCCTTTGAGATCATTATCGTTTATGTTCTTCTCAATCGACTTCGAGAAATGCCCAGGGGTCTTCTGGCTAGCTCCACAAGGTAATGGGCTAGCCGGCTTGGGTTCGAAGCCTCACCCCTTCTAATTATTTGATATTAGAAAAAAATCGATCCATAGCACAGGAAAGAAATCGGTACCAAAAAATAGCACACAAATTTTTCGCTTTTGGCGAGAAGCACAGGCCACCGTTTTTCCTTCGTCCCGTAGCACTTCCGTCGCATTCATCCATCCAGTGAAGTGTTTTGCTGTTAGTCAACAGATAGAAAGACCAAATTGCCCTTCTTCTATCTGTATAGCAAGGCCCACTCAATTTGTCCTGCGCTGGTATCACTGCTTGAGGTGAAGAGAAAGGGGAAAGGCGACGGCGACGGCGACGGCGGCGGCAGTGCCGGCGGCGGCGCCGGCGGCGGCGAGCAGAGGGGAGACGGCGACTGCTAGCGGCTGGCGGCTATATCGCGGCTGCATGCTCAAGGCTCTCTCACGGTATGTGCAATGACGAATTTGTGGTTGGGTTTTTGACTGGGGCAACCTAGATCTGAAGAAATGTTCTTTGTTTGTTTTTTGTGGTTTCTGAAGCAGGAATGTGTTTTTGTTAGACTCTTTTTGATAGACTGTTTAGATGGTTGCTCCAGACGACATCCCTCTTTGGTAAGATTGTTCTACAACCAAATCACAAATCACATTGTTCTTTGAAATAGGGGTTAGGAATGTGTGTGCTAACTATAGGAATCAATCTTGCTATGGCAGGGTTGATCCCTTTTCGGCATATCGGGTATGCATTACTATGCAATCATATACTCGAAAGGGTGATGTCGAAGTGGTTTGCGATGGGAAGGAATGGGACATAGTTGTTGATGGAGATAAATTCAACTTGATTGCACTTACTGATGAGATTAAAGAACATTTTGAATGGGGAACCAATCAAAAAGCTAGCATGTTATATCTTGATAGTACAGGACAATACCTTCCACTGACTAGTGATGCTGCGCTGAGAAGTCTGGTAGATTCAAATTTTCTATTTCGCGAAATTAGTGTTTTGGTTAGGGTGGAGGATATTGTTGAGGTTGCTGATGCCGATGGCAATGGCAATACCAATTGCAATGGTGGTGATGGCCCTGGTGGTGATGGCAGTGGTGGTGATGGCTCTGGTGCTGATGTCAATGGTGGTGATGGCAATGATGGTGATGGCAGTGGTGCTGATGGAGATGGCAATGTAGTTGTAGGTGAGAAAGAGATGCAACAAAAAGCATCTAGTAAATGGCAAGCTATGTTTTGGGATGATACTCCTATTAGTAATCCTGAATATCCTAAAGATGAACCAATTGGGGTGAATGAAGAACACTTATATGGAGTTGTAGATCTTCAATCTCAGAAGAAAGGGACTAGTGGAAAGAAGACAGATAAAGAGGGGTCAAGTAGGAATGAGGTAGCTACTCAGGATGTTCCAAATGATTTTGACCCGCAGCATGTCCCTGAAGAGGAAGTACCTGTTGATGAGATTGGCAATGCTGTGCCCTTCTTTGTGCACAACAGGGAGAATCCTACATTTGTTGTAGATGCAACATTCCCAAATGGAGAGGCTTTTAAACTTGCAATGAGACAGTTTGCAATAAAAGGAGAATTTGAGGTCAATGTTAGCCATAGTAATAAGGCTAGGTATATTGCAAAGTGCGCTAAAACAAAAGACTGCACATGGAGGATATATGCGAGGAAAGAGACCAAATCTAGTGTTTGGAAGGTTATTTGACTCTTTTTCTTGTTATTGCATATCATTTTTGATCTTTTTATTATAATATTGGCATCTCATCCTACTTTTGTTATGCATTGCAGATCAGTCGCTTAAGTGAGATTCATACTTGTGCTACTACAAGCAAGCTGAGTGGAAAGATGGCATCCTCAGGATGGATTGCAGATAGGGCTAAGGATATAATGACCACAGAGCCTAACATTGGCCCCAAGGCACTTCAAGATAGGTTGGAGAAGAAATATAATGTAACTCTTAGGTCTGGCAGAACTTGGGAAGGCCTCCAAAAGGCAAAGGATGACATCCATGGATCATGGGAGGCTAGCTTTCAGCTTCTGTGGAGTTTTAAGGCTGAGATAGAAAGATCAATGCCAGGTAGCATTGTTGATATCAATGTGAATGCAATGGGGGAAAAGGTTTTCTTTAGGAGGTTATTTGTTGCATTAAAACCCTATTGATGGATTTCTACTAGGATGCAGACCATATCTAGGTTGTGATTCTAGTTTTCTGACTGGGAAATATACAGGGCAAATAGCAGCAGTAGTTGGAGTTGATGGTCACAATTGGCTTTTTCCAGTGGCATATGCAATTTTTGACAAGGAAAACTATGAAAATTGGGAATGGTTCATGCAAAGGTTGAAACAAGCAGTAGGTACTCGAGATGGATTGGTCATACATACTGATGCATGCAAGGGATTGCAAACAGCAATTAGTGATGTTTTTGGTCAAACAGTGGAATATAGAGAATGCTTTCGACATCTCATGTTGAACTTCAGTAAAAAATTCAGGGGTGAAGTATTTGATTCCAATATGTGGCCTGCAGCATGGACCTTTTCACTCTACAAGTACCAAGAGTACATGGATCAGATTAAAGAAGCATGCCCTGTTGCTTATGAGTACCTAGAAGTCCACCATCCACATGCATGGACAAGAAGCAAATTTTCAGAAGCATGCAAGATTGAGTATGTGTGTAATAATCTTGCAGAATCATTCAATGCATGGATAAGTGATATAAAAGGCTTGCCTATTATTGACCTAGTAAATAAGCTCAAACAAATGATAATGAAGCAGATGTCAAGGAGAAAAATAGTTGCAGAAGGCTTAACAGGTAAAATTCTTCCTAGTGTTGTTAGAGCTCTAAATGCCAAGAGTAGAGGACTAAACTATGAAATTGCAAGAAGTGGTCTTACTGATGCAGAGGTGACAGTTTTTGATATGAAAACCAAAAAACACAACACTTATGGTGTTTTTCTAGAAAAGTAGGAATGCACTTGTCGACAGTGACAAATTTCTGGCAAGCCATGCACACATGCAATTGCTTTCATTTGTTCCATCAGAGGAGCTAGTTTGGAAGATTATGTTGGGGAATTTTTTTCTCTGTAGATAGGTTCAAGTTAGCATATGCAAGTTCCATTGTACCCATGTCAGACAAGACCCAATGGCCAAAAGTTTACATAGGGTTCAAAATGTTGCCACCAAAGCTTGAAAGATCAGCAAGAAGACCTTAGAAAAATCGTGTGCCAAATAGTGCTGAAGGGAAAGGAAAGGGCAAGCGCAAAAGGTGCTCGAGATGTCAAGGATTTGGCCATCAAGCTAGAACTTGCAAGGAACCTGAGTGGGTAGACCCATCTGATCTTGCATCTGCTCCAGCACCCCCCAAAAGAAAGAAAATGTCTAGTTTTCCTGCTTCTCCTTCTGATATCTTAATCTGCATTTTTTGTACTGCTAACAATTTTTTGGTTCTCTTTCAGGAAGACCAAACCTGCAGTGGTAGTTGTCTCAAAGCCCCAGACAAGGTCTAAGTCCAAATGTGATGCCTCATCTTCTTCCCAGCCACTGCCTACATCCCCTTCACATCCTGCTGGAGTAGTTTCTACATCTCAGCCGCCTACAAGGACAACTCCTCCCAGGCTAGCAAAGACAAAAGCAAGGACAGCTGGTGTTAGGCCAAAATGAACCAAAATACTACCTGTTAATCTATGGACCTGTATCTCTCTATGGATCTGTTAATCTATTCTGTATCTCTCTATGGACCATGGACCATGGACCATGTAAACTCTATGTTTGTATGCAACTGTTAATCTATCCTATTATGTGTGGACATGTTTGGTAGAACAAATGTTCTCAAAATCTGATCCTTAAGTATTCATGTTTTATTCCTGTCACACTATGCAAGTGCATAAACATACAAAAGTACTATCTTGTCACATAATTATCATCATTTCATTAAGATTAGAATAATTATCATCACATAATCTCCATTACTTCAAGTGCATAAACATACAAAAGTACTAACTTGTCACATACATCAGAGATCACAACTAACTTCCAGATTACAGCAGATCTCACAAAAAGCCCTTTGCCACCACTACAGCAATCATACCTAAAAGTACAGCACCAAAAACAACAACGCCAAATGCTGCAATCTTCAAATAGAGAGTTTGTTGCTTCACTTCGGACCTCATCATCAATACAACATCTATAAGCTTCTTCTTTGAACCTAGGTCTTCAACTTCATCCTCTTCAGAACTATCTCCCTTGATTTCTTCCCTACTAGCATCTCCATTCAGCAATCCATAATCGATAAGGTACTTCTGGTAGCATTCTTCCCAATACCAAAAATCGCATGGGGCATTCGTCTACAAATTTGACCCATTCATCACCTTATTAGGCACAATACAGGTGCAAACAACAAAAATAAATCACAACAAATTTGTACTTTACCTCTGTGCGGTTTGAACACTTGTAGTACACTCGATTTGGGTTCTTCTTGCTGCGGGACACATACCGAACAATTTGCTCTCCACAATCCGGACAATACACCAATGGCAATGATAAGGAGGGGGTAAAACGAATCTGACCAGTGGAAGAGGATGATGCATGACGAGGACGGCAGAGCATGGATCCCTCAACATGTGAGCCACGAACAATTGAGCTACCCGAAGCCGCCATTGCCAACAAGAACTAGGGTTAGGGTTTGCTGAACAGAAATGAAGAGAATGAACGGGAAAGAGCAAGGAAATGGGGAATAAGGGAGAAGAGACGAAGGGCAAATGAGTCCAACGATATTTTTCTCCACTCCGATCTAACACCGTTACCTCACAATGCGACGGAAGTGCTATGGGACGAAGGAAAAACGATGGCCTGTGTTTCTTGCCGAAAGTGAAAAATTTGTGTGCTATTTTTTGGTACCGATTTATTTGCTGTGCTATGGATCGAATTTTCTCTTGATATTAGGTCCTTCCCTAATATTCGTGTTTTTTTTTCTCAATCGACTTCTGTAACTTGTTGGAACAAACTACAAGCCCTATTAGGAGTGGCAATGCCGGAGGCGAGGCCAAACAAGAGTGACGAGGGCTTAGGTTTCATTATGTATGTTAAGTATGAATTTACTTACAATTTAAAAACAAAAAATGTATATGAATTTGTGAATTATTGAGTTCTTGACTAAGGTTAACAGTTTAACTCTTCACTACTTTGAAAAATATTGTTTTCAAATAAAGGTGGGGTTTATGAAACATTTAGACTACAAAACATGTGATTATATGCCACAAGTCACAACACGTGTGGTTTTCTACAACTTTGACCATAAAACGTGAGGTTTTCTTAAATTTACACTGTATCTATAGGATGTGTATGGAAATAAAATATAGGAATAAATAAATACTAAATAAGAGTATCTGTTTGGGTCAGCCTTTTTACTCACAGCCTAGGAAATCTGGAAAGAGCGAAATGCAAGAATCTTCAGAGGAAAGGAAGCCATGACTCATCAAATACTCGTCCTCATCCAAGACGAGCTGGGATGCTTGGGCTTGGCCGGTGTGAAGCACATTGGGAGATTGTTCTTGGCCGGTGCGAAGCACATTGGGAGATTGTTGCCATGAGGATCATGGAGAACTGACGTGCAAGCATGTTTGCAGTCAGGTGTGTACAGTTCTTTTCCTTTCTTTCAGCCTCTGGCTGTGTAACTCTTCCCCTCTATTAATATAACGCCAGTCAATCTGATTGGCCGTTCGAAAAAAAGAGTATCTATTTGGGTGTTACAATTAGGGAATGATTCCAAAACTGTATTATCCGTATGTGCATATATGGGATCCAACCAAAATAATCGAGACAAAAGCAGCAGCAGCAGCAGCAACAACAACAAAGAGAAGAAGCGGACCACATACCATCCAACTTGCTCTGGTCCTTGAAGTGGCTAGCCTAGGGTTGGTTCACTGTTGTCTGGTGGCCGCAGTTGGTAGTTGCCGGGAGCAAGGTGAGGAGCGGCGATGCCGGAGGCGGCAAACAAGAGTAGCCTGTAGGCATGGTGATTGGTGGCGCGGGTGGTGTGTGGCGAGAGCAATAGAGCATAGGAGAGAGCGGAGAGGGGAGGGGAGGGGAGGAGACGCGGCGGAGATGGGGAAGATGGCAGCCGAGCCGACCGCCTCACAAACTTGGCCCAAGTTAATCTAAATTGGCAGCCCAATACACTAAGCTTCCCCAACGAGTCCAAGCAGGCCGGAAGAATTGGGGAGGAGCTACAAATGGAAAAGGTACATATGAGATCCCTGTCCCTCAACGCAAAACCAGATATATGTCATCTCTCAACTAATAAAACCGGATTAGTCCGAGTCCTTAGATGATTTTGAACCCAGTTTTATCCGACGTGGCAGCTGAGTCAAGTGGGACCCACATATCAGGGTGACACGTCATAGCCCTCTTCTCTCCCTTCCTCCTCTCTCTCACTCTTCTCAGGGCAGGGCGGCCGATGGGTAGGGAGGAGGCCGGCGGGGCAAGGCAGGAGAGGAGGAGAGTGCCGGCGGCGGCAACGACGTAGGAAAAGGGGAGGCGGCGATTGCAGAGGCCGCAAGCGCTGCCTCAAAATATGTCAGCTCAGATTTTGTTACTCATGGATTTGCATGATAACAAGCTGTCCGTTAAACTTCATACTTCTTTTTGGAATTTGCCTTCGTTAATGGCCCTGAATCTTGCTGACAATACCTTAACCGGTGAAATACATCCCAGTTTCTGCAACTTGACCGGCATTATCGTTTTGGATCTATCAAACAACAACTTAACAGGGTCTATACCAAACTGTAGCAGGATAAAACAGCAACTTTATTTTCTGTCTAACAACTCCTTGTCAGGCGATATCTCGTATGCATTTTTCAATATATCCAATCTTATAGGCTATAGCTATGGATATCAGACATAATCAGTTCACTGGCAAGTGGCAACCTGAGTTGGGCATATAGTCCTAAAATTAACATATTGTCCTTAGGCGGGAATAATTTTGAAGGGCAAATCTCTCCAGACATATGTAACCTTCAATTCTTGAGGATAATTGACTTCTCACACAACAAACTGTCGGGCTCAGTACTAGCATGTATCGGAAGCATCCTCTTTAATAACGTTGAAGATGGAGATGATCGAATTTTCTTGAACCGTTTTAGACTAGCAGATATCGAGATGCATGATTCTGACTTGTCGACTACTTACTATGACCTAGGCTTCGCTTTCTCTACTAAATGGTATCAGTATGCATACGGTTTCAATTTCGTCACCATGATGTCTGGCATTGACCTATCTGCAAACATGCTGGACGGAGAGATTCCATGGCAGCTAGGAAATCTGAGCCATATCAAGTCCCTCAATCTATCCTACAATTTCTTCACTGGCCAAATCCCAGCTACATTTGCCAACATGAAGGAGATTGAAAGCCTAGACCTATCCCACAACAACCTGAGTGGACCGATACCATGGCAGTTAACTCAGTTATCATCATTGGGAGCGTTCTCTGTGGCTTACAACAACTTATCGGGATGCATACCGAACTATGGTCAGCTGGCCTCGTTCAGCATGGAACGTTATGTAGGCAACAACAACCTTTACAATACATCACAGGGAAGCAGGTGCTCTCCTAGTGGTCATGTGTCAAAGGAAGAAGATGTGGAGGAGAGGTACGACGATCCAGTCCTCTACATTGTCAGTGCTGCCTCGTTCGTGTTGGCGTTCTGTGCCACCGTTGCATTCTCATTTGCCATTCATACGGGCGATCTGTAATACTCAAAATGTAGTCCACCCCAGAAAAGTAGTACTGTATGAGCAATAATACAGCCAATAGCTTTCTGAAACATCTACCCCTGTATGTAATGTAAAATTGTAAACTATGCTATCCTTTGGTTCAAATTTCTATTCCATAAAAGGCAGCTATCTGTAGTAGAATAATATTGCACTATCTCTTTTTTTCAGAATGTATCATATTATCTTGGTTGGCACAGATTAGCCAAGCAATTGCTTGTTACATGTACAACAGATGCAGCTACTAGTTCCTCCTCTTGCTTGTTCTTGACGATCTTTTACCTTTGGTTCCAGAATCTGGCACCATTGGGAGTGGCACCAGCAAACCTCCTTTGAGATCATCAGCATTTTTATTCTTCTCGATCGATTTCTGTAACTTGATGGAAAATTTGAAATCTTTTATCTGCAGATATTGTATAAGGCATGTTAACTAATGGCCTTTGTATAAACTGCAGTGTTTTCAAGAGGAAAGAGAGTTTAGCACCTGTTCTTCTAGATCACGAATTGTATCATCTTTCAACTTCAGTTGAGCCCTCTCCCTGTTGAGTGTAGAAGTGTAGATTTATCAGGAAAGAAAAAGGGAAAGTTGTGGATCTTTATGATAGGAAGGCAAAACTAGAAATCTAAAAATCAGAATTTAGCACGATCCAACACCTTTCACTGTGCCATCTACTTCCATTTTCTGGTGGAAGGGTCAAAACATACCTTTCCTCTATTTCTTTTAGTGTTCGACGCCATATATCCTGGTTCTTCGTGAGTTTTTCATTCATCTGCAGGAAAGGCAAAGTACCAAGTCACGTCAAAGAACCACAGCAATTATGCTTGATAATAACTGAAAGGTGCATGATTTGAGATGCTCACATCTGCAAGTTTCTTTTTCTCCAACATTGCATTCTCAATCTTTTGTTGGATTTCTTTACTCTTATCATTTACAGCTTTATCCACTGCATCAGAAATGTGTTGTTCCTTTTCTTTCTTAGCTTCTGACAGCCGAGCCTCATAATACTATGAATATAAGGAAACATAGGCAGATAAATATATCAGATATAAACTGTAATGTAAATTATATGACAAGCTCTGGTAGTACAGATTGTGACATCAAAAGATAAGCACTAATAAGGGATGAACCTCTCTCTGAGTTTCAAGTTGGCTAGCAAGAAGACGGTTGTATTCATCCACAATCTGTTATGAGAAGAGCATATGTGATTTGAGGAACCAGACTGGCAATGAGGTGTCAAAGATTAACTGAAATGAATGAATCTTAAAGCAATTACTGTTTCTGCTTTGCTGCTGAAAATAGCACCACCGATATCTTCCTCATCATTGCAGGAGCAGTTTGCACATTTGTCACCAGAATATTTACACTTTGACTTGAACTTGGAATGCTTCACATCACTTTTGGAGTGATTAAGTCGGTGGACGTAACTGTCACCAACATAATCCCAAACACGTTGAGTTTCCAAATCAAGTGAATAGCAGTGCTGAGTTTCTTTCCAGTGCCTAATTGCATGGCCTTCTTCATACCTGTAATAACAAAGAAATTCACAAACAGTAATCATGCCATTAACTTTCTTTCATTCAGATTATTAAATACAAAGAGATTCGCAAAATGCTCCAAAAATTCAATTAGCAGAGTAGCATACCTCCCACATCCAACAAAACCACATATTATACAGATCCATAGGTTTCCGGAGGTTTGACAAACAGAACATGTAGGATTCTTAGACTGCTTCTGACAAAACTGGCAAACCTGAAACAGAAATATTATGAATAAAAACAAGTCATGATCAAGAAAGCTTGGTAATGTGAAAAGGCAATGGAGGATCTTAATACAATGAAATCAATGTCATATGGTTATAGTGGTGAGTGGTGGCAATATTATAGCCATAGGCAGACATTGGCACATCTACAACTCTACGCTCCATAAGTCTGGTTAGCCCAATATGTCTTAAGATTCACCGACACGGGTAAACAGGTGCCATAAACATTCAGTGATCTTCAAGAAAAATACAGAAGGTGAACATTCTGCAAATGACCCTGACCTCTGTCCCTGGTAAGTTCCTACTGAGTAGCAAATGTACAATATCATACTTGATAAATGACCACATATTTTATTGGATATTGATATGGAATTCGATCACACTTGATAAATGGCCACATATTGGGTATTGGTATGGAATTCGAACTACTACGTTAATCAGTGCCATAGAAGATTACTCAAAAATTCAAAATTGGAAGAATATAAATTTAGAGATAATCCATTCTATATTTCTATGCCATTGACAAAGCACAGATTCTGCAATATGTCACAAAGCTCAGTTCTATTATATACCATCGAGCCATTAGTTTTCTTCCTTATATGCCATAGCCGCTAGTCAGCCATTAGTCAAACTCTGTTAAGGGCAAGTTTAATAGTATAGCCAACTACTAGCTCCAAATCATCTATAGCCAATGTAATAGCTAATTCATACAATAGTTGCTTACTACACTATTAATACCTGGTCCCCACCTGTCATACACACATTACTATTGTTTATAGCTGGCTTAGTCTGCTATTGTACCTGCTCTAAGGGCGAGATTCGAGAATATATCCATTTTACCCCTAGGGTATCATGTGTGCTCATGGATTTCGTTGGTCATGATCCACTATTTTTTCTCATTGATGAAAAATAGGAATCAATTGTGTTTTTATCTTCCAAGATTATTTAATGCAACATGGCATTGGTCATTTTTCCTCCCTTAGCTGCATCTGACTAATGGATGACTAACGGCGGATAAGGAAGAAAACAAGTTGTTCAATGGTATATTGTAGAACTGAGCCTTGTCGGTGGCATATTGTAGAACCCGCACTTTGTCGATGGCATAGAATGGATTGACTCAAAATTTATATAAAATTGAGGCAAATTCAGTGTCATGTAAAAATGTAAGCAAGAAAAGAATCACAGCCATAACAAATGGTTGTTTGTTGCCCTAATTGAGAAATGGTGATTGTCAAAATGATCATTACCGGACAAGATGAATTGACCCACATTGAAACACATGAACACTGGAACGAATGATCACAAGTCGTTGCCATAATTCCGCTGATGTCTTGATCCAATCTTTCTGTTTCATAACATGCATAAGAAGATGGTGAAAAGATGAGAAAAAAATGATACATTAAAATGTTCAGAAAAACTCTTCCCAATAAACAGAGGAAGTGTGTACCTATGCATACTTGCACAAAGATAGTTAAACAACATAAGTTAATAGATAGACCTGAAAACAAAGGTCTTAACTATAATTATGTAATCCATATTGCCCAAGGAGAAATAACATGGTCCCTAGATTTGACAGAGCTTACTGGTATAGTAGTAGCTTGGAAAAATAGCACCCCGAAGTCAGCTTTTAGAAAGAAAGAAAAAAACAGTACCGAAATCGATAGGCAATGTATACCTCCAAAAATAAGGTTAACATAGTTAACATAGATATGGTGAAATTAAGACACCACAAACATGTGGTGAGTATGTAGCTTCTCAAGTCTCAACTTCACAGGTGTAGTTTCTCAGAAGAGAAGTGGCTAATATTTTGATCAGAGGGGGCATTGCAAATTGATATCTTCCCAGCCTATGGGGAGGTGATACGAAGCAAAATTGTAGTGGACAAAATTCATATCTGACGTTGTTGAATGACCACAAAACAAGGAGAAAAACATAAATAAGCTCACCAATACAGACAGGACATGTTGGGAGCTCAGTGGATCCAACTGGTGGAATCACCGCAGGCTTGGTTGATGGTGTATATTGGACAGCAACTATAAACAGAACATGGCAAACCTCTACCTACACCATGGAACAAGAAGCGAGCGAGCTTCCCAATTTAGGAGCAATGTTACACATGATCAGCAAACTAGACATACATCCAATCGACAATGTTAGTAACCTCGGATGACGAGAACCTCCAACCGTTGAGGTCCAAGTAGAACCCATCGGCACTCTTCTGATCCTCAAACTCCACGAGCACGCTATACCGGTCCTCCACCCCATCATCCCTACCGACACAACACATATGTAAAACCATAGCTTCCCGGGCAAAGTCGGACACAAATTGCTTCAACGAGAAGGATAATTCACCTGACGACATGGATATCGGAGGCGTGCTCGATGTAAGGGCCGCAGAAGCGGACGAAGTCGTCTGGTGAGACGTGGGTTGGGACGGCGAGCACCAGGAGCCGTGTGCCGCGCCATGGCTGAGATACGCAGGCGATGAGG
Organism: Oryza glaberrima; assembly: GCF_000147395.1. Lineage (NCBI taxonomy): Eukaryota > Viridiplantae > Streptophyta > Magnoliopsida > Poales > Poaceae > Oryza > Oryza glaberrima. Next base: position 29,191,422 of record NC_068329.1, read on the forward strand.
CATGAGAACACGCGGAAATGAACAAATTAGTAAATAAGATGGTACCAAGGAAGAGAGGTTACCGGGAGTAGGCAGTCGGAGGCGAGCTGCGGGGCGGCGGGTCCGGAGGAGGAGGAGGATGGAGTGGCGGCGACGGCGGAAGCGTAGGAGGCGGTCGACGAGGAGGAGGAGGAGCGGTAGAGGTGTAGGATGCCGCGGGTGTAGTTGATCTTAGGGTTTCGGGCGGGCGAGGCGGAGGTCGCGCCGGGCAGCTCGAGAGGCGCCGTTACGGAGGCGGAGGTGGTGGTGGCGAGAGGGTCGCCGGAGCGCGGGGAGAGGGGGTGAGAGGTGCCGCTGGTTTCGCCGGCGGCGACGGCGGTGGCCGCGGCCGCGGCCGCGTCGTCGGTGAAGTCGACGGACTGGATCAGAAGGCTGAACATGTTTGCTTCCTGGGCTTTTTGGGCCGTTGCTCTTCTTTTTGTAGTTTTAGTCTGTAGACTGTATACTGTAGTAACGCTGCTTGATTTTTTTTTTCCTCTTTTTTTCTTTGGTAATTAATTATTTTTCTCTTTTTTTTCTTTTGGTGAATTAATGATTGATTTTTTTTTCGTCTTCCGGTGCAATTTCAGCCATTTTTAAGACCTAGTTCCAAATGTGAATGATCAAATGTCTAACAGTGTGCTACCTTATCATTTTTTATTTTCTGTACTATTTTAAAAGAAAACATCTGCACTGCGTCCATGCAACAGGTAACCCGCCTCACATAAAAACACCTAAAAACAACTCACTAAGGATAAAAAGACATCCTGTAAAAAGCCAACCTTTCTCCCACATGAAAACCATCACTACTTGCAACGACGACCTATCACCGTATAAAAAACGCTCCATGAAACATCAAATTGTAGATGACTAAAAAAGTGAAAACGGACCATCACATTCTTACTTAACCAACCTGGTTAGAGTGACTTGCTCGCAACATAAGCAAAAAGTATGTACTCACTCCGTTTCACAATGTAAGTCATTCTAGCATTTCCCACATTTATATTGATGTTAATGAATCAACATCAATATAAATGTGGGAAATGCTAGAATGACTTACATTGTGAAACGGAGGAAGTATAAGTTAACTGGACATGCCCTACTCATAGCTATGTGTAAATTTTGGATTTCCATTGCAACATGTGTGGTCCTTAACTAGTTACATGAAAATGTTGAACAACATATGAATGTTGGAATAAATATTGAGGCTATTTGGTTGATGACCAAATATTACCACACTAAACCTTGGACACGTTATAATTTCTTAAGCTAGTGTTTGATTGAGAGCCACATTTAAACCGAATCCCACTTTATTAGCAATTGATTACATGTTATACTTTTATTTTCTAGCCAAAATTTTCCATAGTCGTTGTCTTTTCATACTCATCGCAAATTAAGTTCATGGCAAAGTTAGCCTTAGATCCAAATGCCAATCATGAAACCCGATACCGTTCCCGTGAAAGTGGAGCTACGACTTCGCCAAACGCCAATCATGCCGTAGGGTCATCGGAGATAAGTGCTCTACTACACTACACGGAGGAGATTCGTCAAACTACTCAAACATCATCGCCTGACCCTGACTGATCACCTCAAAATGATGAACAAGCAACCGGTCGTGCGGTTAGATCAGAAACCCCCGAATCTTTGGATTCGCACTCGTAAGCAGATCGTCGACTTCCCGCCAAAAAACACACATCGTCTCCTCCATAGTCCTTTCCCTGCCTCCAAGCAACAGAGCAATGCTTTTGCTCCCTTTTGCTACACAGTTACACTTGACATCATCCCCCTAATCACCACTGACAACCCTGCCCCACACGGCTGGGACCCACTCGACAGTGAAAATGGTCGGCCAAAGCGTGAGTACGCTTGGGTTTAAGCAGACAACAGTCACGGCTCCACCATAATCTGCCCCCGGCTAATTGCACTAGCCCACTAGCTTTTGGAAGTACTAACCTGCCTCGGAAAACGTGACGAGACAAACGGTGGATTAGATTAGATAAGAAAATGATTAGAGCGAGTACAATACTATAATACTATGCTATAAGAAAATGATTAGAGCGAGTACAATACTATAATACTAAGCTATAAGTAAGCTGTAAACACATATAGAGAAGATAAAAGAAGAGAGAAGAAAAGCGGGCTACAAATTTATAGCCAGTTATGTTATGCGTACGAGAGATAAAGCCATATATTAATGGTGTAATATATGCTTATAGGTAACTATTGTATGTATAAACTACTTCCAAGCAAGATGAATTGAAGCTTAGGGTTTGTTCACTTTGTTACCATTTTCAATCTTACCAAGTTTTGACGTTACCAAATTTTAGTTACTAAAATTTTGGCAAGGTTAACAAAATTTATCAAGATTTTATATGTAATTACTAAAATTTGACAACAACTAAACGTACCCAAAATTTTGACAGCTTTATTAAAAAATTGGTATGGCTGAAAATGTCATTAAAGTGAACATGCGTTAGAGGTTAGTTGAGTTAACCTTGCTCTGGTCCAAGCGAGTCGTAGTAGTTGCCCTTTTGACGCGACACGAACCGCGCGCCACCTGTTGCTTTGTTAGCTCGCGGACGCGCTCGCCACGGCGCGGCTCTCCACTTCAGTCCTCTCACTCTCGTTGAGCTCGGCGAGGCGCGGCGCGCGGGGCGAGGCGGCAATGTTCACCGACGGCATGTCGAGGTTGGCGGTGGGGGTGAGCCTCATGCTGGCGCTCAGCCTCGCGCTGTTCCTCACCATCGCGGTGCTCCTCCTCGCCGACCTCTTCTGCTCCCACCTCCGCAGGCGCCGGATGCGCGCGGAGGAGGGGGAGGCGTTGTCCCGGCGGCGCGCGAAGCTCGGGCTGGCGGGGACGTCGCGCGCCGCCGCGGGCGACGACGACGCGGCGTCGGTGGCGACGACGGCGACCACCACCACCGCGCGCGAGGCGCTGTCGAGCACCCCGCCGTTCTACTACGCGCACGGCGTCATGCAGGCGGCGGCGGACACCAAGGACCTCCTCCTCGCCATCCCCAAGCTGGAGTCCGCCGTGTGGAGGTGGTCGCCGGCCCGGCGCTCGTCGCCGTCCTCCAGCTCCTCCGCCAACAGCGACCGCTTCGTGTGCATCTCCAACCCGGTGTACGAGCGGGGCGCCGCGCCCCCGGCCGACGTTCGTGGGGACACGGACACGCCATTCGAGACGCCCGACGCCTCGCCGTCGCCATTTGGGATCACGGAGGAGGTGGAAGAAGAGGGTGGCGAGTTCTCGCCGCCATTGTCCGTGATGAGGAAGCTGCCGCCATTGGGCGTCGTGGCGTGTCCCCCGCCATCGATGGGTTTCATCGACGGCCGGCCGTCTCTGGGCTTCACCGATGGCCGGCCGTCGCTGACGGCGTGGTCGGGGACGGTCACCGACACCAACCGGGCCTCCTCGTCGTCGTCCAATCTCACCGCTCACTTCTTCTCTTCCTGGTCACCCAAGTGACAGATTGGAGGATTACTTGTAGTATCCATACGGAGTATTGATTTAGCAGTAGTGCAGTGCTTGTTAGCTAGAGCTCGATTGAATTCATTGATTTTCTCTCTTTGATATGTCCGGTCCTTCGATTTGCTGGGTTTTGTTGGTTTAATCTAGCAGGTTTTCTCTAACAATAACTAACTTTGTTTGCCTCATTTGCTCATTTGGTTTGTCATGTTGATGGATAGAATCATCGAAAGTGTTACTCAAAAAATATTTTTGTGGTGCAAACAGAAATGATCGAGCGTAAATCATTAGTCTTAGCCACGCACTTACGCCATGAATAATATAAGCATTTGCAGTTTTTCATCGTTCAAACTTAGTACTACCTTTTTCAGAAGACCGATACAGGAGAGGGTCAAGTCAAGTGATCAGATTGAGGCTGTTTCAGTTTCAGAGATTGTCCTCAGACCTCAGACAAGTCTGCATTAACTTTGCAAAACAAGGTTCTATTGCCTGAAGAATTGTACTACATATAAACCACAAAAAGCACGCTGTCAATCGGTTCCTAATTAACACAATTGTTGATCGCAACAGAAAAAAGAGGGATCTTGAGGAAGAAGAGTGCCAATGCATATCTCGGGTTCTCCAAAAGGAGGGGGGCGAAGAAGACCATTGCCGCATCGTTGGGAAGCTCTGAAAAGCCGTGGCGTGTAATTATTTTACTCGTATGAAAAAAGCCTGGCCGAACGAGTGAACGTGCAATGCCTTTGGGGCTTTGGCAGCTTGAGTTTTGGTCGCTAGCTTAGCTTCCCCCCGCGGCGCCTGCTCCCATGCTGTTCCTCCTCCTGCGTCCTTGCGCTGTGCCTGTGCGCGCCTGCGCCTGCATGGCTTGGCGCTTTCTCTCCTCTGCTTGGTTTGCTCGTTCGCTCGCTCGCCCTGTCAGTGCAGTGCAGGCACTGTGCTCGCGCAAAGTTGAGAAACGGTGCGACGCGTGCTGGTTCTCGATGCCGTGGAGTACCTGCCTCTGCTCGTTGGTGGGTAACGACAGCGTCGCGTACTCCTCTCCTCTCCTCTCACATGTGTCCGGCAATGGCGGGGTTGACTCATGGCCATGGCGTCACGCGCCGATTTCCCGGACGCGCGAGAGAGGGAGATAGAGAGAGGGCAAGTTGTCCTGGACAACCCACCCAGGCGCACGGCACGATGAGCTGTGAATTGTTGTGATTCCCAGTTGGAACAGGTGCGCGCGGCCAGTTTTCTGTCTCCCGTGGACGGATGGAGGAGGCCGGCGGTCCGGCGAGAGGCGGCCGGCGCCGCCGACAGGGGAAAAGAGGGGCCCCTTCCGGCCGCGGTGCACCCGTTGGATACTTGTTAACCGTTAGATTAGAAATACACGGTCCAGATTGAGATGGACGGCCCAACCCTTTTTCGTTACAGCCTTGTACGAAGAAAGACACGGCTAAGAAAATACATAAATGCTATATACCGGTATACCATCGGGACAGGATACCCTTCGTCCACCTTTCCCATCCAAAGAGGAACAAGGTTGAGCGCCTGAGCCGTGAGGAGGAGGTGGCCGTCGGCGATTCCGGCGCGGGCTGGGGAAGAAGACCCGCTCGGCGAGAGGAGGGCGTGGCCGCCGGCGACGTGGTCACCGGATTGCCGCCTGGTGCTCCAGCACCGCCACGCGCCATCCATGGCACCGCTGTTAACGCCCACCTACGGCTCCATCCGCATGGCCGGCTGGTGCGTCCTCCGTTGGCGCCCCAACTCCGTCGCCGGCGACGTGGTCGCCGAATTGCCGCCTGGAGCTCCAGCACCGCCGCTCGCCATCGACGGCGCCGCCGTTAATGCCCACCCCCTGCTCCACCCGCGTGGTCAGCTGGTGCGCCCTCCACCGACGTCCCCTCCGTCGCGGGCCCTCTACAGTCGCCGCCTTCATCGCCGGCCGTCGATCCCGAGTCCGGACCTTCATTCTATCCATCTGCTGCTTCGGAGGAGCAAAGAGACAAAGATGGGTGCAAAGAGCTTGTTAACTTGGTCATGTCTGGCTGTGGAGTGTGGTAGAATCATCTTCTACGTGGTAAGAATCGGATGATACCTGATAGGTATCATCTTCTATGTTGTAAGAATCGCATGATACCTAATAGTTATTATCTAATACCTCACAAGTATCACCTGATACGTGGTAGAATCGCATGATACCTGGTAGGTATCACCGATACTGGCTAGGTATCAGGACCTGATACATCGCAAGCATCACCCATCATGTGGTAAGAATCGCATGATACTGGTTAGATATTAGGACCTGATACCAACCCAGTATCATCCCATTTTTGAACGAGATACCGGTATATAACAGCCCTCAAAAAATAGTACAATTTGAGTTCCTCAACTATTTTTAGGTTGGATGTGATACGTGTCCCTCAATTGTAAAACTTAGGTATTTAATTACTCCTCCAACTATTAAAATCATGCAAAACGACTCACTCGACTGGTTTTGAGGGTGTTTTGGCTAACATGACGTCTATATGGCAGCCAAATCACCAAGGGAAATAAAAATAGAGAGTGGGATCCAAATGTAACCGAATGGGAAAAATTTAAAATTGTAGGGCCTCTATGTCAGCACCCACTCTTCTTTTCCCCTATGTTCCTTTTCTGTTTGCCGCCTAGTGGTGTAAGGTTGGTAGTGAGCTCTCTCGACTCTGCAACGACTCGTGAGTCTTAGGATGGAAGCTACAAAAGAGGGGAGCTGTTGCTTGTTCCGTCTCTATTCCTCCCACTCAGAAGGAGCCTTCGAGTCCCGCACCTTGCCACAACGAGGATGGGAGGTGCGACGTGAGGACGAGGAGATGTTCGTGCTAACGGAGCCAATGACACTAGCACTGAGGAGTACTCGAGGAAGGAGGAACCTAGATGTGTGTATAAGCAGTGAGGAGTACTCGAGGAAGGAGGAACAAGGAGGAACTCTACACGTCATGGTGCAGTTCGAGGACGGCGCAAGGGTGATCCACTGGTGTCATCTTACATCATCGAGGTTTGCTCAAGATTGTTTGTGTAGCGATGAGATAAAGAGAGAGAGAGGGGGGAAAATCATCGTCAGTACTATCGAGGGAGTTATTTTACACCAGTTTTAATAGTTAGAGGCATTAGTTACCTGGTTTTGCGATTGAGTATATGAATCAGATCCAACCTATATTTGAGGGACTCATATTGAACTTTTTTTCTCGCTATCAATGGTAGCTATCCAAATTAGGCCCATACAAAATGTTACTACCACGCAGATGGCCGAGAGAATTTACTATTTGCCACTCTCTCGAAATGCCAGTGCTCAAATACCACTCTCCCAAATTTTTATTCTCAAATACCACCCGGGCCCACATGTCAGCCTCACTCAGCATCGGGTCCCGCATCACTTTTGTTTGAATGGAGAGTGAGATTGACATGTGAGCCCGGATGGCATTTGGGAATGAAAATTTGGGAGAGTGGTATTTGAGCACTGGCATTTGAGAGAGTGGCAAATAGTAAATTCCCCCGCAGATGGCCCGAGCACCACATCGACATCTGTGAAGCGGACCATGAGGCTGACCAGCCGAGCCGACCACCATTCGCCGGAACCCTAACCCGCCAAAACCCAAAATCAAAATCGCCATCTCGGCGAAGAAATCCCCAAATCCACCGGCGAAGCCCCACCAAACCGATGGCGTCCCACGCCGCCGTCGTCGAGATCATCGACGACGACGACGACGTCGCCGCCGCCTCCACCCCTCCCGCCCTCCACAAGCGCTCCCATGCGGTCGCCGCCGCCGCCCCCGATTCCCCCGACGCCTTCTCCCCTTCCCCTCCAGACCCGAAGCGGCGGCAGCTCGCGGCGTCAACCATCGTGCTCGACGACACCCCCACCCCTCCGAAGCGGCGGCCGCCGCCGGTAGCTGCCGACCGGTCCGCCTCCGTGGTGGCAGATACGCCCCGGTCGTTCGTGCCGTGCTCGCTCCGCAACCGCGCCATTGCTGGTGATACGCCCGATTCTGTTCTCCCGAGCCCGTCGTTCCACCTCGACGCTCCCGATTCCGCGACCCCTGGCTCGGATGTCCCGTGCTCCGTCGGGCTTGACGACATTGTTCCTGAGACCCCGGGCTTCAACTCCCCACGCTTGGCTCGTCCCCCGGCCGTGCCTGGCTTGACGTCTCCTATGACCGCGAGGAAATTTTCTGGTGAAGTTTCTTAACTATTAGATGCATTCCTTTCGAGTTTTCATGAATTCTACCGGCCTAGGTTAAGCTCATTTGGCTTCATCCATTGAATTTGCCGTGTGGCAAAATAGACAAGGATTAGGTCCAGTTCTAGTCATGGAGCGTTGGAGCTTGTAGCTCATTTCTGTGTTCTTTTTCTTGGCCTTTATCATTTTTCAATATAGCTATTCTTGGTGATTTATGGCAGGGGTTTCTATACAGTTTTGAGAAAACTTGTTTGCAACATTCTGAATCGATTTGTTGGGTCATTTTGGTTTTAACATCAGGTGGAATCAGACCTAAATCCTAATGATTGCAAACATTTCGATGATTAATCTGTCCTTAATAGTAGTTTGGAATTACCAATAAACAAAGTGTATCTGACTATTCTTTCGAGCATCATTTGTTTCTTTACTCTACTTGATATATGAAGGGTCCTTAAACCTTAAGTTACATGTTGGACCCAAATGACACCTGTCAATGTTTAGAAAGTGGCACAGATTTTTATCAGGAGGAGGGGGCAGAGATTTTTTTTCTTAAAAAAAAACTCCACTAACTATTGCTTTGTTGACAACACAGCATGTCCACTTGTAACTTTTTTTTTGGGTTAAGATTTATCTCCACCCTGCTTTCTTATGTGGGAGGCAACTGAGTGATCACATTGATTAGTAGATGACAGCATGTTTAATATTTATTATGGTTCTTATGTGGAGTAACTCTTTCTTTCTATTTTACAGGAGTATCTTGTCCAATATCTCTGGATAGTGATGACGAATTGGATGACACTGTATACAGGGAGTCTTTAACCAGGACGCCAAGCAATATGGCGAAGCCAGAACACGCAATTCAGCCTTGTACTACTTCCTGTACTGATAAAGTTGAGAATGCAAAAAGTACAGATAAGAAGGATTATTCAAAATCAAATGTTGGATATCAAACAAACAATTCTGCATGCAAAAATAATGGTAAGAAAAACCTAAAGTGAGGACAATAAAAATAAAATATTTGACACTCATATGTGTTGTAAAATCCTTTTAGTATACATCTGGTTGTAAACAATGTAGATAACACATTATTGTTTAGTGTATTGACTATGTATGCTTTTGTTAGGAACAACCAGCTACAATCAACCCCCTCGTGCTAATTCTCCTTGTGAAGATTCTACCTTGAAGGAGGCTGATCCTTCTATCAATAACCATTGTCCGCAGGTATGTTAACCTAAGTGGTTTGTAATTTGATGTTATAAACGTTGAAGCATATTTTTATATTTTCTAGGCAGAAATGTCATGGAAATGATATTTGACTGAATCGGAAGAATGTATGACCTAGTATGCCGTTAGGCATGTTAAATTACGATTACGCTGTTGGAGATCATATTGTAGTTTTAGGTGTAATTAATTGTTATGTGAGTGGAAATAGCTGAGACTTAAGATTATACAACAAAGATATTGATCAATCCAAAAGACAAAAGTTACACCTTAATAGCTGTATATGTATACTAACAAAAAAGGAGATGTCTTGTTTTTGAAGGAAGAAAATGCCCTACCGATTGAAGAAAGGAAGAAGAAACAACAGGTGTGGCATAAAGAAAATCTTCTTGTTTCAAGTTTCACAAATTATAGGTTTAGCTTTGAAATTCTTGTTCTTGCATGATATAGGAAGAGAAGAGACTAAAGAAGGAAAAGAAAGCCAGAGAAATCGAAGAAAAAAAACAAAAACGACTGGTTTGAAATCTAACAGAAGTGTATTTATTTATTCATGCCATGATCTAGAGATTAACAGAGCATATTGTTTATTTCTAGGAAACCAAAAAGCAAAAGGAAGCTATGAAAGCTGAACTAGCAGAATTGAAGAAGCTGGAGAAAGAAAAAAAGAAGTGGGAATCAGGGAAGTTAGCTACAAAATGTATTGTTGCTGAGATTGACTCAAGTGTTATTGAAAGTGGCTCAGTTGGAGGTGTGTTAAACAAAAGTAAGTTAATTAATACTAGTAATGTTTGTTCATTGTCTCACCTTTCTCCACTGCTCGGATTTCCAAACAGGTCATCTTGTGCAAGGATTTCATGAGAAGGGCCTTTGTTTTCGAGTAACATCTAATTCAATCAAGGGGTCAATTTTATGGAAGATGCAAATTCCTAATGAGTTTACCCAGGTACCGCTTACAGGATAACTTGTTTCCTTTGTTTACCTTTTTCCATTAGAAATTGCATCCCTTTATTGGTTCTTCAAATGTTTTGTTGGCCTCAACCTTATTCTGGCATGCGTACGTTGGTAAAACTTGCGCCTCCAAAGTAAAAGAAAAAAAATGATATATTTCTACTTAAACGGTTGGTTTCATCCTTATAACCAACGCACAAATGCGTTCCGGGTGTTTTTAAAGAGAGCTGCCTGTGTAATTGAACAGCCAATGCTGCTTCCTCAGGCCCAACTCCTAAAGAAGATACTTTTATTCACATGATAGTTAATCAATCATGTTCAATCAGTGGTTTCGTTGTACCTAGTTAGATGTGGAGTGTTTTCCCAAGCCAATGGCTGCTAACACATTCAGTCAAACTTGATACTTTGTCCATTTTGCTAAATTGGCTGAGTATGTGCAAAGAATATTACCATTATACCATACAGAGGCGATCTGCCACTCTCAGAATGAACAATTACACATCATAGTAAATTTATAATTCTGTTAGCTTATGGGAAAATTGAAAGGGTTAAATTTCAGAAGTATCAACACCAAAATCGTTTTACTGTAGATGAGCATGAATGGTTGCAAAATGCATTCACAGTGATGTGGTATCAACCATAAATTCTAGACAGAAAGTTAGAGTTGATCAAAGAATGGGTAGTCAGGTAGAAGGTTCTCTTATAGAATTCATCACCCTTTGCTGCTTTCATGTTTTGCTTTGAAGAAATTAAACCATTTTTATGGGGTGCCAGCAGATAAATCTAGATAAAAAAAATCTCCTATTTGATGTATATATACAGTTCCACAAAAAGTCACGGAAGACTGCGCATTTGACTGGTATCTTCTTGTTTTCTCTGTGTAAATACTGGCGACACAGGAAAAATATCCTAAAGTGCCATACATTTGTGCAGGACCAAGCTTCAACATCACAAGTGCCATATATTCTCTTTGTGCTTCAAGCTGAGGAATTCTGCGATCTTGTAAGTGGTGGTACATTACTGGATCATGTTCAGAAAGTTCGAAGACAGTATCCAGAATTCACAATTTGCTACGTTACTAATAAACTGATGAGCTTCATAAAAAGACGGTTAGTTCCTGGAAGTATGGATTATCATATATTTACTGTTCTTTTGGTCTGAACTCTGCTTTAAATTCTGATTTTGTGTTCAAATCATGTTGGTTTTTCTTAGTGCATGTAAGTTCAGTGGCAGTCAACATTAGTTTTGTGTGCTAATGTTTCTTAATTGTCATTAGTCTATTTTTGCTTGAACTATACGATCACATAGTTTTGGACTGCTGGTACTTTATGGCTAACGAAAAGCAGCATTTCTGAGAAAAAGCATTGTACTCGCTCCGTTTCACATTATAAGACGTCTTGGCATCTCAATCCATCATCTAGATTCACTAACGTATATATGAACTTGGACACATATGAAGCACATACATGGATCCATGCATGAATCTATTCAAAATCCAAAATGTCTTATAATGTGAAACAGAGGAAGTAATATGTAATATGTTGCACTGTTCACACCATGACAAACACATACGCACAAGACTGGAGAAATATGCATGACTCTCAAGGTTTGGAAGGAAAACATAGTTATGTGAGGTATTGTTTGTGTTTGCCTATCGTCCTGCTAAAATCACCTTCTTTTCATGCCAGCGAGCAGAATCAGTACAACAAGGCCACATCAAATTCTAATAGTTGGAAGCGTCCACCAGTGGAAGAGGTCTGTTTGCAATGCTATCAATTTCTGTTCTGAACTATTACTGTATCCTGAAATGTCTCATATTCTTTTAGGCCTTATGCAAATTAGCGACACACTATGCTAGAGTGCGCTCAAGGCACTGCACAGATGAAGCTGAAGTGACAGAGCATATTGTTGGCTTGACATATAGTCTTGCGAATTGCAAGTTCAGGCAAGTTACGTTTGACAATATAAATACTTTTAACACATTCTTCTGGCCAATATTGTGCCTTTCACGCACATTTGGTGCAGAAATATTTTTGTTGTTTCACTCAATGAACAACCAAGTCCATGTTTTGATACTGTCCCCTGCTGACTGTTCTGCAGGAAACCATTGACATGGTTATCTGTGCATGCTAATGGTTCAAATATTTCTAAAGGTTGCGTTGATAAAGATCGGATTAAGAAAAGTGCCTGGTAAGTTGTGCTTAGAACTGTATACTGAACCAAATTTCCATTTGTTGCTGTATGCTTTGCCTTTTTGTGTCCACTAATTGAAATAATGTTCCTTTCTCTATATACAGTACATTAGATGATTAGAAGAAGCACATTTCACAGTTTTCATCTTGTGTACAAGGTTTACTTGCAGTTTGCAAAGTATGGTGTTGATTCAAGTTCTGAACCAGCATTTCTGAATATTTCTATTTGGTTGTTGCTAAACTGATGATCCTCTATGAAATCTAGCCTAGCCTGTCTAGGTACCTCAGATACATTTAGTATTTGATCTAATTCTTTCCTTTGGTACTTTGGTACAATCAAATCGAATTGTTCAAATCAGAACTGACAGTGTTTGTAATCCAACCTTGTCTATAAATATTTTGTGGCACTTCTTTTCTTTGTAGATGACATCATCTATTCAGCCAACATCGGATATCAGCCAAGCTTGGTTGATGTTGGTTTGCAAGCTATATTTACATTAACGGTTTAGCATGGTGGTTAAGTGATGCTTCTGTGGACCCGTGGATGGAGACCATGCATGGACTTTTGGATTTTCGGATTGTGTGGCCTTTAATTTTTTCTGATTTTATAGTAGAGATGTTCTGACTATGTGCTACCTATTTTAATTGTGACAACTTGATAATTTTGGTCCCCCGTACTTTTGACAGTTCTAGCTCCCAACTATGCATTCGAATATAGTGTTCTTGGTTTCTTGACAGTTAATGATTTGTAGAGTGTCACTATGCTAATTCTTCAAATCATCTGTAACAGGCTGAAGTCTTTAGTTGCTATTCCCGGAGTCAGTCCAGGACAAGCTATTGCAATTGAGAAGAAGTACCCGTCCATGAGATCACTACTGAATGTGTATATGGATGACAGTAAATCTGTGAGTGCTGCCCTTTTGACAGGTTCTAAATAAGACTAAAAGCTAGGCATTGGCTTTTCGGTTTTCTTGACAGGTTCTTTGACAGGTTCATGAAAAAGAACATTTGCTTGAAGACTTGAGGTTGGAAGGTCCTCTGGGTGATTTTAAGAGAAGGCTCGGACCAGCATGCTCTAAAAAAGTGTACACAATTCTCATGGCACAAAATGGAGCGGCAGAAGTGGAAGTTGATAGGCGTGGAGCTTAGCTTAGCCTTCCATGCTCACATCGTCCTAAATCATGAAAGGTCGATTTTGTATTTATGGCCCTTTTGTCCATATTGTTTAGATGAAGCTTCAAGGTAGTTAATGTGATGTTCTTGGTGCTGAAGCCATTACTTGTTATGGCTGGCACTTTAATGTGCTCTCTACCCATCGATAAAAATGAAATTATCGTAAACTGAAGACATGACACATGGAAACTTCTGCTAGATATCTGGATGATAGGCTGTGATACCCTATTCTGTGTGATAGCAACACGATAGGTCCCAGCAATTTTGCAACTTTTGTAAAGTTCGTGACTATTGAGAAAGGTTCAAGTAAATAGGTTGGTACTGGAACCTAAAAAACATATTGAACGGCACTGCATTTGTGCGTGTCGGCAGTGTAATGTATGGTACCTTAAGGCGCAGCCGTGCACTGTACGATTACTCGCATTAATCAACTGCTTGTGGCTACCGATCTTGATCAGAGTACAACTACAGGTAGCTAGATTTCCAGTAACTTTCGTTCAGAATATGCTTTTTGGCGATTTCATCTATGGTAGTAGTTGGTAGCTGTTTCACTCTATTCTGCAGACTTTGTTGCAGTCGATCAGATTGCCCTGTCCTGAATTTCCACAGAGGCGTGATTCTGCAATGTACCCAAGGATCTATACCGTGCAAGCAAACGTACCACCTCAGCCGAAAGAGGGATAATTCTTCAGAAGAAACGCTTAAAAAATGGAGAAGATAGGATGGAATTGATGCGTGGGAATCACAAGACTGTTCATGAAATCCTGGTCCTGTTGCAACCCAAACGATCTTCCCCATCAGCACATTGCCAATGCCAAATGAAGCCTGATGATTCACCCGTTTCATCATTTTGCCTAGTGAGAAAGGATACAATCTAATCTCTTCATAGAGATGGTTATATTAATCTTTAGGCTGCCGGTGCCTTGCATTTGAAGCCGACATGTGCCTTGGGCAGTGACGCTGTGTTTCAACATGCACAAAAGGATGCCCATAGGCAGATTGTACGCGATTGTCGGAAACCCACTTATCATCACATGCAGCATTTGCAAGATTCATGGCATTGTTGAAACCGCTGGTTTTATGTTTCTTAAGCGCAATGACAAGTGTTTTTTTTATTAATTCGAGTATCTTAGGCAACCCTTTGGTGGACCAACAAAAAATGGGGCCCCAGCCACACCCGTTCTTTGCTTGCTATGATGAGGTCATGATGCAATTTCACAAGGGGAGAAGTTTACATTATCCAAGCACTCTAGCTTGTGATAGACATGGTCCATCCTTAATTATAGTAAGGTAGCTTCACCCATATCAATTTCTTTACTTGTTGGGTGCTTGTTGGTTCTTGATTGGCTGGCTGTGTGCTCAAGGTTCCTTCAAAAGCAGTAAACCCACAATTTATTAGTATACCACGGTAAAAAACATTATATCATACGAGTTTGGTCTGCTTTTGTCTTCCCTGCCTCTGCGAATAACAACACAGCTAAAGTCATCTTATTTGAACATACATATTTTGCATGTCACAACAAGGCAAAAGTAAAAGCTAAAGGGGATAAACAAATCCTACGAGAATTGAATATATTCACATGGATACGGCATCATGCACAGGTAGACGCCTAGATGGTAGTGACCGGTGAACATTCTTTACAGGCAATCCTTGGCACATAGCCACATCTCATCTGTGATTCTTGATGATGAGAAGTCATCGTCCCAAAGAAAGGAATCCCCAAGGCATGGCCACTACCTTCACATGACCCTGTAGCCATATCATGCTTGGGCAACAGAGGCAGCAGGTCACACTAGTCACTCACGCACACAACTAGTAGTAGTACCTTCACATGCTTTGCTACTAGTTGTATGACCGTATACCTACTCCGATACAATCGAGTATTCGCTTACGTGGTTTTAAAAGATTTGTGTGGCAGCTATAGGCTATACGGCCCTTAGGCTTTAACATGTCCATGTGCCTTTGCTTTCACCAGGAGAAGACGAGAGGAGAGAGAGCCCCGCATTGCCATGCATTTGTCAGAAGAAAAGAAGGAGAAAGTTACATGAGCCCATGCTATCTGGCTCCGATAGAGGCATACAACCACTGGGTTAAAGGGTAGGGGGCACTTGTATATATTGCTGTTTTGACTGTGATAAATGCCATCGCACACACCAGCTTTCAAATTTATGGACATGTTCTTTCAAACGTCCACAGGTTTGAAATTTGTGGCATATGGTGCCAGTTTTCCAGGGTGTCCCCTCTCCTCCTCCTGGTCATTGTCACGGCCGTCGCCGGGGTCAGTTGGGTCGCTGCCGGCTAAATGACAGGTGAAATGGAATGCAAAAGATGAATTAACAAACATCTGCTGTTGGGTTGGCGACGTAACGTCATGGCACCGATGCGTGCGGTGCCCGTCCCAGCATGTCACGGTGTCTGTCACGCACGCCCGCTGACAAGGAGAGGGGGGGCCGTCACGGCCAGCCCCAAGATTTTGTTTAAGATGACGAGATCCCAGTCGATTGGTCACATGGTCCAGCTCGCTGGATTACTCAGTTTGTAATCAATTCCCCACTAGTAGTAGTAGTAGTAGTAGTCTGAATCAAATCAATTGCCGTGGTATCCTACCTCTCCCAGCGGCTACGTAGTACGTACCGCCGTGTGCCCGTGTCCCCGCGTTGCAACCAACCTAGGAGTAGTAGAGAAAAACGGGGAAAACGCCGCTGCTGGCTGCTGCTTCGGTGTTCCACCGCAAAGCCGAGCGGTGCGAGCGATTTCGCGAGGCGCGCGCGACGCGGGAGGCAAAAGAACGTGAGAAACGCAGCGCGATCGCGTCCCCGCCCGCACGATGGTTGGACGGATGGCGGGGCGGACGCTGTGCGCCAACGCGACGACGGAGCGCGATCACGAGAGAGAGGAGAGGAGAGGCTGCAACTTGCGTAGCGCCTTGATGAATGCGGGGGAGAGGAGGCGTAAACGCGGGGCATGATTGCGGTGATATCTGCGGCGCACCAAGTCTCGTGACGTAATTTATAGCCAGATTTGGTGCACGCCTTGTACCAAAGCACCCCCATTAATCCCACCCCCACTGTCTTCGCCTGTTCCGTGCTGCAAGTACCACCCATTTTCGGGGGTCTACATTAATCACATGTTTAGTTATCACCCACAAAGCCACAACCAAAATTAAGTAAGCTGTGGCATTTATAAAAGTGTGACGAATAAATTGTTAATCACAAAGTGGGGTAAAATTAAATATATGATATAGGGGACATCTATTAAAAATATGTAACAGGTCATAATATAAACCAAATACACGTCTAGCAAGCTGTGACAGCTAAAAATGGGAAGTGGCAAAGTGTTCACAGTAACCAAAGTTTGGTACTAATTTTTCAACTTATAGTTTTTCGCGCATAATTTTCTCGAAGGGTTAAATGATATGTTTTCTAAAAATTATATACTAAAGTTACTTTAAAAATTATATTAATTTATTTTATAATTTTTTAAGCCAATATTTAATTAATCATAATATACAGAGATTAGTTTCCAACCACATTTGCCGACACAGCCTAAGTTACCACACGGGAGCAGAGCAGAGGACAGAAGAAAACAGGCAGCAGCATCGGGGGACATGAGCCCGTAAGTACGTACAGTGAAAACGCCGGTTCCCAATTAAAATTTTATTACCCATTAGCCCATGACGTGAAGTAACCAGGCAGCCCTTCGCCCGCGTTGGGACAGGCGCGGCGCGGCGCGGCACAGCATCCAGGCCCGGCAGGCAGCAGCATCAGCAGCTCGAGCCGCCCGCTCGCCTGCAAGAGCGCGAGCACATGCCTGCTTTGACACAGCAAAGACAACACCGGAAATTATGATGCCGCTTTGCACCAACGAATCGCGGTTTCCGATGCCACCACCGAGGCGTAGAAAAAACCGGTCTATTCCCCACGAGTCCATCGCGATGGCTATAGCTGATGCGTCCGACGTTTTTGCGCCGGAAAAGAGAGAGAAATCAGCAGGAAACCACGGCAAATTCGCAGGCTCCATCATCATCATCATCCGGCACCGGTGGATGGATGGATGGATCGTGCGCGCACTGTGCGTGGATGAGAGATCGGAACCCAGAAATCCTACTAGTCAATTTGGTTGGCGATGGTCCAAGGAGCAGTGCTGCTGTTGATGCTTATGACTCGGCCGTTTTTTTCTTTCTTCCAGGAGAGCACTAGCATTGTGGCCTGGGAATAAAGGCACTTTGAAGAAGCACCGTTTGCAGGAGATAGTTGGAGTAGTTTTCTCATCGTTTTTTTCTTTATAAATAAATATGTATATACTGCTGATCCGTCTGATGTGTGTGCACGCATTGACTGCTGCTACTTGAGCAAACAAGTGATGGATGCTGCTAGGTGTGGTGATAAAGCTGATTGACTTCAGGTCACACAGAATGGCAAATAAAAAATGGGTCCCTTTCTGAGTTTCCCTTTGCTTTTGTATGCTACGGTTGTTTTCTTTCCTTTCCTCCATAGGTTTGGTCTTGGATTCCCTGAGCTTACAGCAGCAGTAATTGTACAGTTGACCTGATCATCGATCAACCATGGACCATACATGTATTCCAAATGAAACCCATTTCACTCACATATATACCGACCGATCGATGAAACTAGTACAGATGGTCAAAACGTCAAAGGAAAAAAAAGATATCATCTTGATCTACCATGTACGGAGGCACAGATCATACGGCTTGAATTGAGGAGCGTAGTGTACGAATCTTGTTGCAGCGGCGACCTTACAGGGCATTAAAACGCCCGGTAGTCAAAGGCTTTAACAGTCCAGAGATTGAAGAGAGACCAAAATGGCCCCTACCTTTTGCTGTCCATGGTAGGCGCTTGCCAGCTTTTAAGCAGCGTCCATGTCCATGACCAGAGAGCCATGGAGAAAAAGAGAGAGAAAACGCAAACAAAACCTTGCAATGATGGCCATTAGAAAGATGCTTTCGAACAAAACAAAGAAGCAAAAAATATCGTGTGAAGCCATATAGTACTATAGTTAACCCTAATCAATTAAAAACGGCTGTGACTAGTAAACTGAAAAGCACAAAAAGTATATTGAGCTGGTCTACAATGTTTATCATGTATGCTTTGCTCGCCTTTCAATGGCGCCAACTTTACATTTGCTGCCTAGCTATCAAGATCAGAGTGCTCTCTCGCCTACTACGACTAATCACCTTCTTTACGTCTCCGTTAGGAAATGGCAGTAGCAACCGTGCTTTCTTTCCTGGCTGTCACATGGCATTTTTCTCATAGTCCTGGCTAGTAGTGTTTTGTGATAATTTGTCTGCATGTTTTTATCAGGGTTAGTTGGCTGGTTGGCTGACCGGTAAACATGCTAGTAGATGCTTGGACGGGTCAATGAAAACTCTCTCCAAATATCGGCTTACATTTGTTTGTTATGCCGGCCTAGTGACAATTGAACTTGTGAGAATAATCTATGCAGATGCCTCTGGTTGTGCTTGCCTTGTGATCCTTTGCTTTCAAGAAACTATTTCCGTTGTCATTCACAGCTGTTTAAGCTACTAGTACTAGGAGGTTGGCATGCGCCTTTACAGTTTGTTTTTTCCTCCCAATCTTCACCATTGAGAAGACAAATAGAAAAAACAATTACAGAGACATGCCTCCATATTTGAAAAGGTCCAAGGCTAAAAATAAATTAAGAGAGCGACAAAAAGTAGCACTAATTGGCTTCTAAAAAAGAATACTTTGACAATATTATTTAAGCAACAATTTTGAAAAGAATTTGTCATTTATAATGTAAAATTCACGCAGTCGAAAATAAAAAGAATTTTAAAGGATTATATTTGGATACTTTTTTTCTATATGTGTTCTTCGGAGCAGAGGATTTGAGTGAATTGCTATCCTATGCACCGATTTCATAGAAGATATTACCGTGAGCTCTAACCTCATTGTTTTTACGTTGAGAAGGCAAATGCATTTCCTCTCTTTATCTCTCTTTTAATTCTATAAAAGTTCTTTGGTTATATTCTTTTAACCATCCAAACATAGTATGCCTAAAACTCTCGTGTTTTGAACTCCTGCCTAATCTGCACATACTTAACATTCCGATCTTGCTTTTTTTTCCTATTCAGTATTCACACGTTTTTCACATTCCGTGTTCCAAAGGAGTCCTAAGAGCAGGTTTAATAGTATCGCTGGCTACAGGCTATAAATGTGTACCATATCATCTTATAATTAGATAGTACAATAGTAAGCTGTTGACACGTTAAACAAGTAATATCTTTATTAATTTTTTAATCACCTCAATCTCTTTCTTCTTTAGGGCACCCACAATGATTATCTATAGGCTCTATAAGAGATCCATGTCAGCATATTTTCCTACATGGAAGATATTAAATGAAGAGAGAGAGCAAAGCTATCTACTAACTTAGAGATAGTCTATAGAGAAAAACGAGGCAATGCATGAGAGAGCTATAGATACCCATGTAGACATACTATTGAGGTGATTTACTATTAATCTAGTCTATTGCTGAGATGTACATGTTTTATAGAGAGCACCTTACTTTACCATTGTGGGTGCTCTTACCCTTCCCTCTCTCACTCCGCTGCAACACTGACAAAAAGCAATGCACAGGCACCTAGGAGCTCGTGTGCGCTAGCGACTAATTTGCCGTCCGCTCGCATCCTCTTTCCTCCCTTCTCTCGTCCATGTCATCATCCAATCTGACGTGTAGCACATATCGCCAGCTCAATCTACCTTATTAAACCTGCTCTAACTGCACTATGTAAAAACAATCCGTTTATTGATTAGATCGATCATATCAGCATGATCTGGTTCATATCAAGAATTGGTGTAAAATAAGCACGCCATTGGAAAAGTGTATTGGACTCCACATGTTGAAATAAGAGTTCATATCAATTACACTTTGTGAATAAATCTAGCAGTCAGATATAATTATAATATTACTGACTAAAGAAGAAATAACTATAACATAATAATTGTTTGCTCCAAAATTTTCAATTTAAAATGATGAATAGTTATAATTGAGACTCCAATCTAGTACAACTTGTATTAATTCTGAATTTCAAAAGTTTCGAACAATGATAAAAAAGATAGTGCCTACTATTAATTATGTTTTTGAAATATATTAATTTGAAAATTTTGACAGTAATGATATATACAATATAGATCGCATGGATAATTTTGCTAATATTAATCAAATGGAATCATTTTCAGTAGTATTTTAATTAAAATTTATAAATAACTTTTTTGAAAAATACGTAGCTTTAATTTAAGAAACTCGTACATTTGCACATGGTGGATTAACTGCAGTGCTGCCCTTGCGGTGGTAGTGATTAACAGGTGGACCCAATCCCACATATCATCAACGACTACTATAGGTGCAGTGTGTCAACCAAGTCCGAGAATCCCCTCAACTTACTAGCTCTAGCTTCAATCGACCACGTGAAATTGACATCCCATATGTTGAAGCAATTGACATGCTATACTACTAAGAGCACAATACCAGGCTATTAGCCAACTATAAACATATTTTAATGAGATAAACGATAAGAGATAAGAGCAGCGGGCTACAGATTTACAGCTAGCTGCAGCACGGACTTCAAGACACTGTGTGTATCATAGGTGGGACCATATATTAATAGTATAGTAATCAACTATTGTATGAATTGGCTATTACATTGGCTATAGATAAATTGGAGCTAATAGTGGGATGTACTATTAGAGCAGGTACAATAGCAGGCTATAAAACAGCTGCAAACATATTTTAAGGATATAAATGAGGAGAGAGAAGGGAAGCGGGCTACAGATTTGTAGCCAGCTGTAGCATGGACTCTAATACACAGTGTGTGTATGACAGGTGGGTCCAGGTACTACTAGTGTAGTATGTAACTATTGTATGAATGAGCTATTAGATTTGCTATATATGAATTGGAGCTAATAGTTAGCTATACTAAAACTTGCTTTTAGACTTGCTCTAAAGACTCTCTCTAGGCACAAACATGACCACAACACAACACCCACGCTGTGGCATGGGAATTTGTAGTGTTTTGTTTTCCAAGGTCAGACCTTGGTTAAATTATTCAATTTTAATAATTTGTAACACATTAATTATATATTAGCTAATAATTAGATAATTAATATGTATTGAACCCGATAATTTTTTTCTGGGTTTACCATTGCGCTGCGACATACGGTCATGTATATGCAAGAACGAAAAAATGAAATGCAAATCCTAGGATACAAAAGAACAGGATTATGCGTATTTCTAACACAGTACTGCGAACGATTCCTGTCGCATTCGCACCTCTAACCCGTTCCGCCCGCTCCTCGGTCTCATTAGATACACTCTGTAATAACTTTAACTCCCCCAAACGATATGCTTTTTTAAAATGTGCTTTGGCTTTTGATGACCCGGATGGAAATTCGCCCACTTCTTTTTTTATCTGAACCCAATGAGGAGGTAGTCTGCAGCCGAGGTTCTTTACGCAATTTAGCCCAAAGCAACCATGGTAAAGAGGGTTGCTAAAGATCAGAGAATCCAATCCAAACTGAGATGGAGGAAGAAGAGGGAAAGTAAAGCAAAATGGCATAGCTAGCCGGGCCAAGCGCATTCCAGCCGTATATTCTCCTGCCAAGTACTCCACATAGCACGAGCTCCGTCAGTAAAGCGGCAAAGCATTCCAAGCACCCGCAACGACCTATAAAAAAGGCCACACAAACACACAAATGACACAAATAATTTGTTCTCATGGAGAGAAAAAAAATTGCCTCTGAAACAGCCACTGATAATTAGCCTCATCTTTCTCTGCGTGCAGCTGGTCCAATCAGTTGACCGAATGTAAAATTTCAAGCTCGTAATTATTAGTTTGGGAAAAAAAACATTTGTGTGGTGTTCTTCTAGGTAAGTGCCGGTGATAAGGGGAGTTGTTCGTGCAGAGAAATTTTTTTTCTCTTGTTGATAATTTCAGATGATGATTTGTGCATGGACGTAAGCTGGAATGGCGCATGCATGCCGTGCACCGCTTAGGACACGTATCGGCTTTTGACTTCACTCCATCTACATGATGGTGGCACGGTGGGCCCCGAGACGTGCATGTTGTGGCTACGTGAGGTTCGTGACGGCAAAAATTTTCAAATGAATTTTAGGCGATTTTGTGATAATTAGTTGTATTGTGAATGCAAAAAAAAAATCAAAGAGGATTTAATTGGGGGATTAATAACCATGTGATTTCTCTCGGCTCAACACGTGTTGGATTGAGGTGCTTGGAAGAACGTTTGCAGATTTTCCGGAGGTGTTAATTATACGTTTTTATTTCGTTTGAGCTGGAAAGAAGCGGAAATGCAGCAAAAAGAAAGGTGGTCTTTGATGCACAGGAGGAACAAACTATATGGCAAAATTCATGTGAACCCTCGTTTTTAAGCGTTCCCATCCGAATATATGCGTGTCAGCCAACATGATAGAGAGAATATTGAAAACACCACACCACAATCAATGGCTTCCTTGCAAGGAAAAGCCTCTTGGTTTAGCATAAACTTAGGGAAAAGATAATGTTTTTGAAGAGAAACCGGCTGTCTTTCAATGACAGTAACACAATTAGTGCTCCTAAAAGAACCAGCTCACAATTTAATAGTACTCCTACAGTTGTACCTCTGGTAACTTATCTGGACAGTGAACAGCTCCCTTTCACAATTACTCATGAAGTGACAAACAACGCAGCCATTTCAATAAGCAGGCATGACACTTGGATTACACCTAGAAATAATCAATGCAAGGATGCTCAACCAAGGAAGAAAAAAAAAAGAGAGCAGGATAATACACTATTCAATGGAGAGGATGAGCATGCAGAGAAAGAGTGCTGCAAAAATCCAAAAGTGGATGGGGGAGGGAGGTCATGTGAAAGACAACACAACAGTGGCTCTCTGCTCTCTACTAATCTTTGTTTGGCCCTTGTTAAAGGAGATGTTAATTCTAATCCTAATTGGGGAGCATTTAAAGGCTGGGTTTTAGTGGGGGAGGAAGAAAGGGATCCTTCCAACCAAGACCCACAGGAAGAGAGAGAGAGAGGGAGAGATGAGATGGAGAAATAAATAAATCCAAATTCAGCCAAACTTCTCTCTCTTCCTCCTCTTACATCCTCTCATCACCACCACCACCCCACCTCCTCTCCCTGTCTTTCTCCTTCTCCTCCTTCCTCTCGCTCTCTCCTCCTTGACAAAATTTCCTCCACCCATTCCCTTCTCCACCCACCCTGCCGATCTCTCTGAATTCGGTCGCCTCCTCCGCACCATCTTTCTCTCCTCCTCTCTTCTAGCAATCGGTCGTTTCCTCCGGTTGTTGTGCTGATTCTTCGTTCTTTCTCTCCCTCTCTCTCTCTTTCTTTCTTCCTCTCTCTGCCTTGGAGAGGATCAAGAAACGAAGGGGGGGAGGAGAGGAGAGGAGAAGGGAAATCGAGAAAAGTCTGTTCTTTGGTTTGGCTCGTGTGGTTCTTGAGAGCTGCTGTTTGGAAAATCTCTGCACCTGTTGCTGGTACGGTTTGCTGCATCTCTCTGTGTCTATGTTTTTGTTTAATTTCTCTTGTTCTTTTGATTCTGCATGGTGGCCTGCCATACTCTTTGGTTGGAAATCCATGGTTCCTTTGCAATACATGTCCTTTCTTGTGTTGATTCTTTCGTGGTTCATCCCACGAGATGTTTTCTACAGTCCGGAATGTGTCAAATGCTATTAAACCGTGAAAAATTCGTGTTTTTCTTTTTCATAAACACATTTCTTCAAACTTTGTAAACGGTACGTTTCTCTTTGCTTGGTGTTACGGTGAGAAACAGAGATGACTTGGTGTTCTTGGTTCGTTAAATTCCTCCCTGTGTTGGTTGCCTTTCAATTTCGTCACGAGAAAATCAACCTGTCCCTTGAAACCGTGGATCGCCGCTTCTACCTTTTCTTTCCGTTTGTCTTTTTTACTTAAAACTTCTTTTTTTTTTTTGCAAACCGAAAAGGAAGGGAATTAAATGCAAATAAAATGAGAGTAGTAGTAGTATATTTTTTGGATTGTCCACAGAGGCAATGGGGCCCATCTTGCATGCAGTCCATCTGTTTAGGTCGCATGCAATGTACAATCACCGTGTCTCACACTCATTAAATTGCATGCATCAGCACACCCTTTGCTTACAACAGCCCAAACCATCAAGTTTGGTGCATCCATATACCTCACCAAATGCGGTTCATGCCAAGATTGCTACAGTAAAATTAGTTAATGCTCTCATCAATGACAGAATGAATTGCTATTCTGTAAAACCCAAACTAGTCTTCCTGCTTCTGGATAGTAACCCTTTTATCAAAAAGAATAACTTTCTGATAGCCGAGTCATGAACAAAAGATTTGTCTGTTCACATTTCTATAGATGTTAATTAGTTAAAGATAGTATATAACAATACGATTAGACTTGCGTTGTTCAGTAACATAATGACTGAAATTCAGCAGAACCTAGCGTGTGATGAACCGTAGCATTCAACATTCCTTCAATTTGAGACTGTTTGTTTGCTTCTTCTGTACGGGCAATGCTAAGAACATATTTTTTACCCAAAATTCTAATATCTTACAATCTTTCTTACATTTGCAGACCACTTGCTTCAATTGTTGAAAGAGATGAACAGCACCTGAGATGCTATTGCCAGACATCAATTGATAAAGAGCACATCTTCAGTAATGCAAGGACAGAAGAACTCTGTTGAGCAGCTTGCTGATGTGTTTGGATTTGACCATGCATCCAGTTCAGGAAACCCTGTCATGGATCAACAAGGATATTGGAACAACATTCTTGGTTCAGTGGAGTCACATAACCTTCAAGGTTATCAGGTGAACCGTAGTGATGGAACTATTCCTTATGGAAACGGTGTGCATCAAAATGGCACTTTTTTAGGTTTTTGGGAATCAGGCGAAGCAAGTGCAAGTGGCAGTTCACTACATTTTGGGGGCTCTAATGAGATCAAAGCTGAGCAACGTAATATCGGTGGTGGCCTAAGGATTGGTGAAAGGCGCTTGGTAGCTGAGCGCAACCTTTCTTTGGATAATGTTGATATAGGCCTTAACATCAATGGTAATGATCTATCTGGTGAAAATTCAAATGTGAATGGTGCTTCACAAGGCTCTGAACTACATGGTGGCTGCTCTCATACTGGTTCAAATGGTCAAGCCTCTGAGCTGAGATTACATCCATACAGGACATTCATATTAGGTGCAGATCAACCTGAGCCTTTTAATTCTTTGAATGGCAGTGAAAATCCTTTAGGTGATTTTTCCTTGATGCCAGAAGGCATTGATCAGCGACCAGGCAGTTCCCTGGATGGCCGCCGGCTGGCATGCAAGAGGAAAAATATAGAAGGAGTTAATGGGCAGTGCTCGGCAGGTGCTAGCACTAGTTTTTCCCACAGGAACGATAGTATTTTCCATAACATTGCTTCTTCGAGTCATAATCCCTCTCCTAGTACAAATTTACCCTCTCCTAATTGTCTGTTGGTTCCAAGCACTCTTGATGAACAACTCCCGCGTTATGGAGCTACTACAGCTGGATTGTCATCTAGTAGCTATGATCCTAGTGGAGGCAATAACAATTCAGGAGGCTCACAAAGAAGTTTTCGGCCAAGAACTAGCCTGGCTCAACATATTGGCCCCTATGGTGTGTGGCCATCTTCAAGTACTATCAGACATTCCAATTCATGGAATCATCATCCACCTCCCTTTCAGAGTTCATTTGATGAACCACCGGAGGTAATTCCAGTGGTCAGTAGCCTGAACTTTCAATACCAGCATCCAATGAATGTCGTTCCTGGCATTCCACAGATGTCACACCGGTTCACTGGTCCAGGGGCCTCATCATCAAGAACAGGCAATTTGGAGAACAGAATTATTGGTAGTGAGGAATTTAGCGCGAGGAATGTAGTGGCTACCAGCTTCCCTGATGCAGTTCCTCTGGCCGCACTAGACATGAGGCATTTGATACCAGAACCATCTAGTTGGAATGTAGATGGCAGAGCTACTACCATTCCAGGAAATGTTCCTTCTTCATCGAGAGCTAATACCAATTCGATGGTTAATCCACCAGCAGGCTCTCCATTTATTGCCCATCAAAACTTGCATAGACGTAATCCTCGTAATTTGTCAGAGGTAGCTTTTCGCCTGCTCAGTTCAATATGTTCCATTTTCAAATCGATTTATCTTTTAGTAATCTTCTTGCGTTTTTTTCTTTTATAGGAGATAAGTCGTTTATCTGGAGCTCTTCGTGGCCATCAGCACCCACGCCTAAGGTCCGGTTTTCTGTTAGAACGACAAGGTGATGGTGTTTGGGGTGTTCCGTTGTCAACTAGGAGCAGGGAAGGAAGAAGATTAATTGAGGTATCAATTCTGCTCTCTTTTTTTCCCTTCTCTTGCCTGCCTTGTTTCTGAACTAGGTCAGAAATCAGAATAATGTTATGTTTACATCCGTTTAGTGGACATACAGAAGCATCATTAGGAATAATATTCTGACGATCTTCTAAATCTCATTTCCCCTTTGATCTCACATGCTTCTTCGCATGTCTGCAGCCAGCCATCCACCTAATTCTGCGGTGGAAAGATAAACTTTAGTTTCTCACCAATCTGAAAATGTTACGGCAGTTGCTAAATCCCCCCCCCCCTTTACGCACCATCATCTTGTACCTAGTAGTGACACTTAATTTTATTAACTCAACAGAGAGAGAGAGAGCACATATCTTGTTTTGGTTTTAAATGACACAGTGGATTAATAGTTATAAAATTCAATGGACCGTTTACCTTATGCATGCTACGTTTTGTTTCTAGCCACATGTTATTCTCTAGAACTATGTGGCTTGGACATAGGCAATAACTAGTGAGCCATCCATGTTGGATGCGTCGTTCATTTATTTACTTGTGTAACCATGAAGTCTATGCAAGACAATATGTTTCTTACCTTTTTGCTTGTCACCAGATCCGGAACGCGCTTGAAATGATTCACAGAGGGGAAAATGTAAGATTTGAGGTCAGTAACAACTGTGGTTTCGGAGTTACCTACAGTTGCCTATTTTTATCTGCACGGACTTGTAGAGATTGATGAAACTATATTATGTCCTAAAAACTCACAGCAAGACTGGCTGACTAATACTAGTTGATGCTAGGATTACATAAGGTTTGCTCTGTCCATTCAGTTTGGATGTAGAGGCTGGATTCTAATCCATTTTATAAAAGAGAGATCGCATAAGGTGTTGTTTTGTTTCTGAAAACAGAAGTTTCTTGTAATATGGAAATAGTATATAGTGAATGCATGAAAGACCATAGTATATCTATAATTCAGAAAAATATAGTCATCATTTCAACAGAGAGAAACAAATAGGCAACAACTTGCACTGAACCCTTTTTTGTTTTCTAAAATCTTTGCTTATTTCTTGAGGTATTTACTCTTGCTTCCACGTATATCTGTTCTTGCTACAGTCCATTTTCTATGGTGGAGTCGACATTCATGACAGACACAGGGATATGCGCCTTGACATAGACAACATGTCTTATGAGGTTGGTTTTCCTTAGCACAATATTATCTGGATCTTTCTCCAGCAAAACTCTGATAATTGCTGTTGTCTTCCAGGAGCTATTGGCACTGGAAGAAAGAATAGGCAATGTTAGCACTGGCCTCAGCGAGGAAGAAGTGACAAAGCTCCTAAAGCAAAGGAAATTCTCATCATGGAGGTTGGAAGCATCTGTGGAAGAAGAGCCATGCTGTATCTGCCAGGTATAACTCAGGCCTATCAGAAGCTTGTGACATAGTTTCCTTTGTTTAGTTAACTTGAAATCTAGCAGGTTCAGTGCTTTGTGCATTTAGCTTTGTTAATTGTACGCCATACCTAATAGGTGACATAAGCCTGTGAGTATGTCCATTTTAACTTGAAAAACACTCATCTATCAATAATGTAGCTGTAATTATCAATTAAGTCGGTCAGGCCTGTGAACCACTACCAGTTGGACAACAATGCTCAACTTTTAAAACTTGTAGCTGAAAGTTGAATATGATTTTGTTCAAGATTCCTAGTGCTGCATATACTGACCTACCCAAGCAAATATCTTACCTTGGGATACACTTGAGGAATTGTCTTTGCTCAATATCTTCCTTTTTCTTCATTGTCTTCTTAAATCAATGAAAAGTTTTGGCAATTCTGCAAACTAATAATTCATATTGATGTCTTCTAACTATGTTCGTTCTCGCTGTTTATCCAGGAAGAGTATGTTGATGGGGATGATCTCGGGACACTGGACTGTGGACATGACTTCCATGTTGGATGCGTCAGGCAATGGCTGGTTGTGAAGAACACCTGTCCCATATGCAAAAATACTGCTCTGAAGTCTTAGAAAAAGCACAGGGCAGTAAACACTGCGTGCTTGTTCGATCGCAAGATCGTTTAGTGATTCATATTACCGTGCCGTTTTTTGATTAGAAATTTTTTTTGCCATTGACCTACAAATTTGATTAAAAAAAAGGTAAAAGAACTGGTCCCTGCAAACTGCCCCCTCCTGCAGTAAATAATCCCTGGAATCTGTCGCTCTGCATTCAACTGAATATTTATGGCTGGTATATTGGATGATGGCTCAATATTTTTTTCACTGTCTGTGCCCTGTTAATCCTGCCTTATCTGCTACGCATGCTACTACCATGTGCCAACCAACCTGGTACTACTGTTTTGCAGTAATTCATGTTTCCTCTCTGCCTGATCGATCCAATGCGTTTTTGTTCGTTGCACCTTGTATCTGTTTCTTGTCGGCCACAGACGCCCGCGGCGCGAAAAGCCGGCACGCAATTGCCGACGTCGCCGTCGCCGGCCCAACTCCCCCCCGGCCTCTTTTGGAGCCTTTTCCCTCTCATCCGCCCACACGCCGACGTCCCCGCCGCGGCATCGCGACCGGCAAACGCAGGGGTTGGTGACTTGGTGTTGGTGGCACGCGCGCGACGCCACAGAAAGCGGCAAAAAAACACGCACGTCGCGGCGCGGCCACCGGTCGCTGTAGCTGGTATTCCCACCGGCAGGGTATCGTCTCCGCTCCACTCATCTACTGCTCGCGACTCGACTGCTTTGTGCTTGCCCTCACTTGCTGCTAATGCTACTAGTAGTAGTAGCTAGCTAGATAGGGCCCTGATTTGGAACTGCATGTTTAGATTCGCCGTCAAGCTCAGCGAATTGGACGCTAGCAGCGGCCGGACACGTTAGAACTCGATTCCATGCCCCATCACGATTTGTGCACAAGCACAACACGGACACAATCATCGTTAGATACGGATTCCTTCCTCCGACTCCTGTACTTTCACAAGAAAGTTTTTCGCGCGCTCATTACAACGTGTTATGGGCCTTGTTGATTCGAGGCTGGGCTGCGGTTGGCAGAGGTTGATCGATCGAAACGGGCCCAGTTTGGAGGGGAGGGGGGAGCCGTGGGAGCCGTGTGATCGGCTACAGACGATGCGGATGCAGCCAGATGATTTGGGGTGCGGCTGGTCGGGTGCGCGCCCCCAAACGGGGGGCCCTTTTTTCGTGGGAGGAGCAGCACACAAGCGGATGTGTCATGGCGTGCTGGTTTCGTGGGTGGCTTGTTGGGTCCGATCGGTAGGGCGCCCAAAAAGGCCAGAAAAGGTAGCGAGTCGCCAGGCAACGTCGCCTTCCCTTTCAGCAATCGCAAACTACACCGCCGAGGCCCCTCCCTTTGGCCTTTGTAGTACAGGCGAGCTTCGGTCTGGCTGAGTCTGGCTACAACAATTCTCAAAGAACAGTAACAACATCCTGGAGAGCTAGTTGATGACAATTGATGAATGGATCGCTGGAAAAGGGTCAGATTGTGGTACAAATAGTAACAAAATGTAGTACTCTCTTAAGGAGAAAACAGTGTTTTGTCCATTCGAAAATTTAATCGAGTTTTGAGGGAATTAACGGGCGAGAGAGGACGAGTTTGATGCAAAAGTTAGTTCCACAACAATTGGGGAGGTAGAACAGTGGAGGGGTGGGGGCGGCCGGCACGCACTGTCTGTACGTACGAAAAAAAATTGCACTGCTGTCGCCTCTGCATGCGTCTGCAGCTAGCCCGTGTTTTGCATTACTACCATCATGTGCTGATGGTCCAGCAAAATTTACTGCCGCGGCGTAAGTACATACTACATGGGTTGTTCTTGTTCACCCATCGTTGATATGATGCAGCCCAGAGGATTCATAACCTGCCACGCCGAGTCCGAATCAATCCATTCGATTTCCGGCACGAACAGCCACTGTTTCGCAATAGAAGGTCGGTTGTAGGAGTACTTGAAGCTCATGCAAAATATGAGAAAACGTAGTACACGCCACTGCAATCATGACCAATCACGACGACGTTTTTCCAATGTGGTGGCCGGCCAGGCTAACAACCATCGATCCCCATGCAAATATGCAACGCGAGTACGCGACGCATACTTTCAATGGCAGGCACAGGCAGGAAGGCGGACACTCCTGCCGAGTTAGTTGTACTACGGGCTCCTGCCATTGGACACCGACCTGATTGCTACCTCCCCCATGATAGTACTAGTGGTATTGTGGTAAGCTCATAATTGGTGATTAGATTAGCCAAAAGACATGGCTCACCACCACTACGCCGTCCACTGATCCCATGCATGATTGCGTTTTTGCACGTTCACACACACGCATTACAGGCAGATGCTTAACTGTGAGAGTGATTAACGATGTGGGTGGCTGGCTGCCTAACCTAACGCGCGCCGGCCGGGGTTTGCTCACCAACAGACAACTGGATTAAGGGGTGAGGCAGATGAGCAACTGGATCAAGCTTGGCAAATTGTATATACTCCCTGTACTGTGTGTGCGACGACGCAACCAAAGAAGAATTAAAGGGGGAAGGACGGATTAATTAATCGCTGCTTATCTAGTCGATAATAACACGGAGAAGAGAGAGGAAAAAAAAAACAGAGAGGATGACTTGTTTTATCACTGTTACAGCTGTCTTTTTTGACATTTGGAAAGACCGCCACTTGTGGCGTCCTCCTCCTCCCCCGTCTCCACCGCCCTCCTCCCGACGCTGCCCTTCCCTTGTTCTTATCCAAAACCGCATCGAAAAATCTCGCCACGAAGCCGCCGCCGCCGCCGCCGAGGTGGAGATGAGGGTTGGACGAATAGGTGGTAGGTGGATGGATGCAGCGAGCGTACGTGGTGGAGGTGATCATACGCTGGCTGCATGTTGACGAAGCCGTTGATCGATCTTGCCGCGCGGAGGCGGTTTTGTTGGCTTCTACTCGGCGTCGGAGTTCTCCGGGCTTGGCGCCTGGTTGAGATCCGGGTTCTTGGCGCGGCCGCTCCACGCCGTCCGCTGGTGCTTCTGCTCGTGGTGGTGGTGTTGCTCCTCGCCGTGCGGCTGCAGGTGCGGGTGGTGGTGGTGCTTCTGCCGCTCGCGGTGGTGGGTCGTCGGCGCGACCATCATGCCGGTCTGGAGCGCGTCGACGCGGGAGCCGACCTCGATGGCCTTCTTCCGGATCGAGGCCGCGGACAGCGTGCCGCCGTCGGGCTCGCGGGGCTCGCTCGCGCCGCCGCCCTCGGACAGCGACGCCAGCGAGGAGATCTCCTCGGGGAAGTTGAGCCGCGCCGACCGCCCGCGGAGGTAGAACACCGCCGTGTCGTAGGCGCGCGCCGCCGCCACGGGCGTCGCGTACGACCCCAGCCAGATGCGCGTCCGCTTGTGCGGCTCCCGGATCTCCGCCACCCACTTGCCCCACTTCCGCATCCGCACGCCACGGTACTGCCGCCTCGGCTGCTGCTGCTGCAGCGGCAGCACCGCCGCCGCCGCCGCCTGCTCCTCCTTGGCAGCAACCGCCGCCGCAGCCGCGGCGAGAGGAGCCATAGCCGCAGCCGCCGCCGCCGCAGCAGCAGCAGCAGAAGCAGCCGAGTCCTCGCTGGAGGAGCGGTGGTACTCGCCCTGCATGAGCGAAGCGCGCCGCCGCCGCAGCCGCCCTCTTCTCTCTCTCTCTCTCTCTCTGCCCTCTCCTGTGCAAGCAGCAGTAGCTTTTGGCGTTGGTTGGGCGGCTTCTTCTTCTCCTCTCTTTTCTTTCTCGCTATCTATTTGATGGGTGGTATTTGTATTGGGATTTTGTGGGTGGGGGTGGTATGATTAGAGTTTGGTTGCGATAATGATAAAATAGCTCGGGAGGAAGACGTCGACGGCAGCACTGTACTGTGCTGTTTGGAGGGGAGCCTGAGCTGAGCGAGCGGCAGCGTAATTTGTTAGGTCCACCGGCTAACTTGCATCCGGACATCGTATAGGTCGACGACCACCGTCTTGGAGTACAACCACCCGTGCAAAAAGCAGCATTTCGGAACAGTATACTGCAGGCGGCATCGATCAACCTATGAATCTGCCTTTCGCCGAGTCCCCGGCCTCTCTATGTACTACTAATGTACTTCCTTCTCGATGCCTCACTTAACATATACTTAAAAAAAGTTTTATTTGAAAAGTTTCTGAAAGAAATTAAAATTATAGTTGGATTTCAAACGGTAATAACAATATAGATTAAATTCAATGTAAAACTAAGTTAATTAGGGTGGAATAATGATATTAGAGTTTTGAAGATGTATATATGGAACTTCTTCCTTTTATCTATAAGAGTTATACATATTATTTTTATCATCAAGAGCAAAGAAAAGTTATATTATCTTACATGTAAAAAATATTAAGGAGTATGTTCATGCATAGAATCAATGAGTATTAAGAAAACTCATCAGATTCCGATTAAATATTTAATTTGTCCCTTTATTTGAATTTTAAATACATGAAAACAACAAATAAGATTAACTTATTTGAAAAAGAAAATCAAAATATAGAATAAATCTAACATCTATAAAAGGTGGGAGTATGATCGAACTCTGTCATCAAATATCATGGTGTTTATTTCTTTATGATGTTGTCATCATTCATATCACAGTATCTATATATATAACTACTCAACACACTGAGGTTTGAGATACTAATTTATTTCTTTCCGTAAAAAAAAGATAAGATATTAGTTATGTTATTTTGCAATTGGACAACGAGCCGTGCGCTTTCCATTTCCATTCCAGTCATAGTGACTTATGGTGTGTCACATGATGAAATTATGATCAATAAACACATGATACTGCAGGATTAGCTAGTGCCCCTTTGCTGGGTCGGTTAAATACATCATCAGAATTAGCTCCATAACTCCATTGCACTGCACCTATCATCCCTTGGAACTATCAGAGCATACACAATAGCAGACTATAAACCAGTTATAAAAACATTTTCAAAAGATAAAAAAGAAAAGAGAAAAACAGTGGGCAACAGATTTATAGTCAGCTGCAGCACAGACTCCAAGATACATGTGTGTATGACAAGTAGGACCAAATATTAATTGTGTGGTATAGGTTTATAGATAACAATTATATGAATTGTCTATTAAATTGACTATAAATGATTTGAGGTCAATACTTGGCTATACTATTAAACTTGCTCTTATAGTTCGAAACTACTTCACCCATCCTGATAAGGTAAAAACAAATTCAACTCCTCTCGTGCATATATATGCCATCCCTAAAAATTGTTATATTTTGAGACGATGAGAATATGTTTCTTTCCAGGACTAATCTAATATGTTAATTAGGCAATTGGAAAACTAATTAATAACCAGAGTTTCAAAGTGTTAAGGTTACGGATAAGGTATTCATTCTATCCTACGATTTATTTACCGAATATGCAAGATTGGTATACCATCTTTCATACAATATATTTCCGTATGCAATAACGAAGTATACAAGATATTATGAAAAATATCCTCACGGGCCGGCGATTAACAGAGTCCCACTAGGAGAGGATAGGGATTATTCTATATCGGCAAGGTTCATTGTCTCCGAGTTCTACTTGGAGACTAAGGAAACTCATGGTATAAAAGGCACACCCCCGAAGGAGTTCAGGATCATCGAATCACAGCGCCAACACACCCGCCATAGCTTACGAAGCCGAAGGACACAAGGCGAAGCCGCCGGGAGATCTCGTCGAACGATCTCGACAATGATCTCGCCGGTATTGTCTGATTCATCTGTTCTCTTTGTACTCTGTGGTTTTCCATATCAATCTCATATAAACTGAATTATGGCTATTACCTCACGAGGAGTCTAAACTAGTATAATCCTTGTTTTTTATATGTTTATCGTCATATCGTGTAGATTCTCATACCAACGTACCCCAATATCTTATTTATCCGGTCTACGGGTATCTCCCGTCGACACAAATATGTAATTTGAGATCAAATTTTGTTACTAATTGTCGTTTAATTGTTGGTGTTATTGCTATCATTCATATCTTACAACACCAACACCTACACAACACATTGAGATAACTTGTGTTATTCCACAATTGGACTAGACAACACCATGCGCCTGCCTTTCTATTCTAGCCACAAAAACTTATGGTGTTTACCATTCATCTTAGATATGAGAGAGATGATATTGCTTTGCATGGTGAAACCAGGATCAATAAACATATGGTAGGGTCAGCAATTAGTTGCGTAGAAACCACAAGGAATTGTATATATCATGTTACCGTATTAACTTATTATGATTAAAATCGCATATACCGCAAACTGGCAAATGAAATAACATTAAGTCAGGGAAAAACTAATAGTGGTATTTCGTCATTTTGGCCTATGTACATGTGGGTATACATATGACCCTATTCGATTTTAATGACTAAAATGGTTTGTCGCGCTGCTTGTTTTGGCACTAAAATATTACAAGGTTTCTGCACAAGCTGAATCAATTTAGTGATCATGCATGCCATTGTTATGGTAATTGTTTTGTTGATTATAAATTCCATCCTCAACCACATCACCGTACATTGTGTGCAGCTCGAGGACAATCGTGTAAGTCAAAAGAAAATAAAATAAAATTATGACTATCTCTAATTACGTCACATCCATATTTTTTTTTCTCTTCTCCACCAACCCTCATACACACTTTGTCGCCACATTTGTGATCGTGTTGACCTTGGGTGAGCCTCCGTGTAGCCATGCATGCATGTACTTTCACCTCAAGTTCTAGCTGTCGAAAATTCGTTACACATTTCAGAAATATGTATATGTATATATGTACTTGATCGAACTGCCTGTTTACACCAGACAGCAAGCCACGTACACAGGTCAATGCCATTAATTAATTAGAAGCACAATCGGTAACATTCACTAAAGTAAAACCGTTAACTGTCTTTGCGCCAAAAGCTTGAGACGACGACATTTCTGGGCCGTTACTAACGTATGGCATTTTCTCCGTAAAGAAACTTTACAGCGAAGTTATACAGTATGTATTGGAGTCCAAAGCCAATATACACACTTTAATTATGCTAATTTGTCCCTTGATAATTGGCTCCTTTTAGGTGGAGTCAATCGTCAGCTAGCCGCCCCCATGCATAATTGGGCGGGAATAGCTGGCCGTGTGGCCGGCGGCCGGCTTCCCTGTCCAGAACTCCGGGTCTAAATCATGCAAATCTAACTAGCTAGACCTCTTGCTAGCTAGATTAGATAGATAGTACTATTACAACAGTACACCGTGGCCCCCGGCTGGGCTGGGCAGATTCAAGGTTGTCGACGCGCGACTCACGCCGGCCAGGAGCAAATGAGATGAGCCCCCCACGCACCATTAGGTTAGGACCGACCTGCATGCGTACGTAGCGTGGGCAGGCGCAGGGACGTGCATATGCAAGCAAGCCAGCGTACGCGTACGTGGCGCGCGCGAAGCGGGGAGCGACACCACTACAAGATAATTAAGCTATTACCACCAAATTATTACAACAAAAAATAATTCGTAGCAATATATTGTACTATTGCAACGATAATTTTTCTGTAGCAAATAATTATATTTTAATGCAACGATATACAATCGTTGTTTTATTTAGTACTTTTGTTGCAATAGAAAATGAGATATCGCTACAAAAAATCGTAATGTTACAAAAAATATGTTCTATCGCCATAATTTTAATTTTTGTGGCAATTTACACAGTACATGGTACTTTTCACTATTTTTTGTTGCCACGATCAACAAATTTATTGTAATAAAAAAATTATCGTCTTATAATTTAACTTAATTTTTTTATATGAACACGGATTGAGACAAATTTTATATGGAAATTATAGCTCTTGATGAGATCTACAATTTTATAGGTGATAACTTTTTCATTTGAAATCTTTTAGATATTCAAATGTATGATTCAAATCTCAGTTAGATAGGCTCAAATGGAACGATATGCATTTTCCAACAGAACTGATGTATAGGTGAGTTGGTAAAGTAGAGCACGCGTGAAGGATAGGTCTTGGGTTTGAATCCTAGCCAAGACACGATATAAAAAAACAAATAGATAAATAGATAGGATGGTAGATTAATATTTGAATTTTTATTTTGGTACGTAAAACTAATGCCACATATGGAGTGGTTGCAATATGACTTTTTGCCACATCTATTCCGTGGTAACATCTAAATTTATTACCACTAAATAAAAATCGTTGCAATAACCTATTGCTACGCTATTTATTACCACGGCTAGCAACGATTTTAAAATTATGATAATATATATCTATTGTCATAATTTTAGTATTGATGCCACGATTTTTTTCGTGGTGAATTTTCTAGTAGTGCACGCAGGCCGGGGGCTCGGCTCGGATCGCTGGCTTTGTCGCTTGCGCGCGCCCGCGCGCGCGCGTGAAAAGGAAGCCATTGGACCACCACATGTCGGAGCGGGAGGGCGAGATAGGTGGGCAATAACGTCGTACCACGAATGAATCTGATTATCTATGATGGCTGGCTCTAGCTAACGGAGCAGCTCGGCTTGATGGTTCGCGTTGCATGCGCGTGTCGCGCTGGTACGGTAGGATTTCAATGTACTACTAGTAGCTAAAGGCCTAAAGCTGGTGTAGGCGAAGAAAAGCCGGGACGCATATGCATGCGGAAACCAGGAAAAAGGTGCACGCTTTCAGTTCCGGTGCTGGTACGCAACCACACGCGGAAGAACTGTTCGGCCTCGTTTTTACGTCGTCAACGTTGTTTTCGCCCAAATCTGTAGTATATCCGGTTCCCTTTTGTGCTTGGAAACATCGATCGTATATATAGGAGGGTAGAGCTCTCTCTCGCACAAGACAAAACAGTACCAATATATGATTAACTGTACTTTCACCTCGCAGGTTATGCACGCGTTGACAAAGCAGAAAACCGATAGCGCGGGGTTAAGTACGTACGGCGCGCGACAAATTTCGGTGTTGATGCTGCTCTTGACTGGAGTAGTAGTTGCACCACCGGCACAATT
Source organism: Oryza glaberrima (assembly GCF_000147395.1). NCBI lineage: Eukaryota > Viridiplantae > Streptophyta > Magnoliopsida > Poales > Poaceae > Oryza > Oryza glaberrima. The sequence continues at coordinate 29,229,003 of NC_068329.1, forward strand.
AAAAACTGACACGCGCACGTTCGCAGTTACTCTATGCCGCATGCAGCCCCCCCCCCCCCCCCCCCCCTCCAGCCTGCGGCCGTACGGTTGCAAAGCCCGGCTGCTTTTGCGTCGCGGCTGGGATAAACACAAACGGCCATCCCATCCATGATCCATCCGCACCGGCATCGGGTGGTACAACGTTCGGTGGACGCGACGCGAGCGAGAGCACCACTAATTTCGGGCCAACCCCCAACCGCTCCTCCGGCTAGCTCTCGCTAGCGTAGCGCGCGCCGGCAGGCAGGCACCGACATGTCGACATGAGGAGGCGGCTAGGTGGCGTCGCTCCGACGTGGACGTTTCCCTCCCCGTCCACGGCACCGCACCGCAGCGCACAGAGCACTAGCTAATTCCATCCGCCCGCCCATGCCAACACACGTACGTGTCGCTCGTGCTGATCCGGACAAGCGACGTCAATTTTCGCTTGCCAGCGACGGCAACGCCCGCCCACTATCCCCGGCCTCTCCCTCTCCTAATCCCAATCATACTACTACTACTACTCATCGTCTCCACCCTAATGACGTAGATTTCCCGCAAGATTAGCAGCGCAAGCTCGGGCTAATCACATCGCATCGTGTCATGTCCATTCCACTTTTTTTTTTGGTTGAGCGCATCGTCATCCCGTCCCCGCCACATACGTCCATCCCCCCTCGCCGCCCACCTTGGTCGGGGTCGGCGGAGTTGGAACGGACGGCCGCGATGCGTGCGACTATGTGGACGGCGTGGATCGGTCCGGGTGGAGGTCGGTGCGGCTTAGCTAGGAACGCGACGTGTAGACGCGGGATAGGGTTTGGGTGAGCGCGAGGAGGAATCCGTCCAACCGCGGCGAGTTCCGAGTTTTGAGACGTCACGTCACGGCCTTCACGGGGGGTGGACGCGCGCGCTCGTGTGTGTTGTGTTGCCGCCGTGTAGGTAGGTGTGGGTGCGCGCGCGCGCCCCCAACCGATTTCGGTCTCTGCTTCTGTTAGGAATCGCGCAACGACTTCCAGTTCACAGATGTTGTCGGTGACGGGTCATTTATACGTCGCGGCCCGCGTTTATGGCTTCCTGCTGGACCGCCGACGTACGGGGAGGCCAGGGCATGACAGGATAGGATACCGTATTCGTTCAAGCAAGGCACAAAAGACAAGCTGAGAGAGCCAAAGCGAGGAGTAAAACACCTCGCTTGGTCTGGCAGCGTTGGTTATTGCTTGGTCGGATCGATTATATTGTTCAGGAAAAAAACACCTACTTGTGGATGGTTTAAGTGTTCGAGGAGTAGTATATATCAGCTCGATCGATCTGTTTGGATCCCCTCTAGGGGACGGCTTGGTTATTTTTATCCAACAGGGACGATGTGCCCTAATCAGTACATGCGCGTGCCGAGCTGTATATTCTAATTGTACTTGTCCGTCCAATAACTAACCAGGAATAGCGTGCACCAAATCCAGATCCCTTAGAGCAACATCAATAGTATAGCCAACTACTAGCTCCAAAACATCTATAGCCAATCTAATATCTCATTTATACAATAGTTAACTATAAAAATATACTACACCATTAATACCCGGTCCCACCTCTCATACACACATAACATTTTGAAGTATGTGTTATAGCCGGCTATAAATCTGTAGCCCGCTTTCTTCTCTCTTCTCTTTTCTTCTCGATATATGGTTATAGCCGGTTTATAGCCTCCTATTGTACATGCTATTACAGCCAAAACGGGCCAGCCAGCCAGCCGCCCGCCCGGCTACCTGTCCTTGTGATAGTCGCAGAGACACAGTAGAGATGAATACTCTAGTATTAGTAGTGGTGTTAAGCAGATGCTCTGCTGCAATCAATCATGGCCATATCATAACCATGATGTGTTGATGGTGGGCATTGGTTGTTATCCGGACGAGGGGAGGGAGGGGTTAGTTGGGTGAGGTGAGCGAAGCAGGCGGGGCTAGCAGTTGACAGGGACTTGCGCGCGCGGCCGGAGACGAGAGAGCGAAGTGGGGAGGGAGGTGGATGGAGGGCGTTGCTATCTTATCTGTGGCTCCCAATAAACAAAAGGACGGGGTGGAGTAACGAGGAATGCAACGATGGATGGATGGATCCGTTCCTAGCTACACATACTAGTAGCTTTAAAGATAAACAAACAAGTGCAGCGGCATGAGTTGATTGATTCCTCATCTGGTGCCGCTATATAATAAGCGAGCGAGATAGGGGTGGAATTGGGGGCGTGGTGGGGGAGTAGCGGTGAGAGCGACCGGGGCGATGAGAGGAGGGACAGAGTGGATAATGCTCGTGCTCTGGAATTCCACTGCCGACTCCGCCCCGCCCGCCGGCAGTTGGACGGTTCCAGCCAGCGTTTGATGCCCACCGATTAAACTAGCGACGCGAGCGGACGAGCGTACCTGGCCCCTGGTGCGCGCGAGGTGGCCCCCCGCGCCTCGCGCGTGTACTGCTTTGCCGGCTCCGCTGTGTCATGTGTGCTCGTTCGTTCGGTCGCTGCCAGGCGGGCGCGCCGACAAGCAGGAGCGCGCGGCGCGGAGCGCACCAACCCGCCGCGAACTCGGAATTCACTCCCCCCTTTTGGACCCCCTTTTCCACCCGGATATGGGCCGCGCGAGTCAAGCGACGCGTCGCCCACTCGCGTCGGAGGATCGGAACGGCCGGCTCGGCACGCGCGCCGAATTGCCCGTGTTGCGTGGTGGGGATATGATTTGGCAAAGGGCTTATCAGCTTACGTGATGGCTGGCTCGTTGGGTGCGTCGTGCTCCCACTAGCGTGCATGCATCTATACTGATACGATGGGGGCTAGTAGTAGCTTTGCCGCCAGGCATGGCCAGCACCAGTACTACTAACGAACATGTCGTGGGTGTCGGAGGTTCGGAAAGGTAAAAAGGGAGGGGCGTGTACACTTGGGAAGACTACAGTCCTAGATGATGATCATCATATATGCGTGCTCTGCTCGGGGCAGACAGTGGCTGTCAGAAAAGAAAAGGGGAAAAAAAAGAAAGAGAGAAAGCGAAGTCTCGTGTTGATGTCGAGCCCAACTAGTTGCCGGTGCCCGGTTTCAAACACTTGTGTGTTTGCGACGGTGATGAGAACTCCTCGCCTGTGCCGGTAGAGGGCTTAATTCCCGGAACGTACCCAAATGGGCCAGGTCTTATGGTGTGATAGTCGACCACACCTGACAAGTTGCTCTTCTTTTCGGAGCCAATCATTGTTCATTTGCTTCAAAAGGAGGAAACCCACTACGGTGGACGACGCTAGTTAGCCGCTTGGCCGGCCTCCAAACACAGAGAGAGAAGAGGAAGAATGCGTGGGCGGCTAGCTACTGGCCTCCATCACTCTCTCGTTGCAAATTGACCGATCATGATTCACCAACGTTGGAAAGGAGCACCGGTCGAGGACCACGGCAACGACGCCAACCATACATCGTCTCACTCCCTTTTCCCCTTTATTTCCAGCCAGCTTCGGCAGCTACGTAACGTAACGTACCCACTGCATGGCAGGTTGATGCGTTTTTTTTTCTTGTAGATGCAGCAATCTGCCAATGTGTAGGAGATGAACTGAGTGATGTCCATATCCTGGCATCCCCGATGTTCTTTGTTTCTACGTACTTCGACAAAGCATGCATCATCAAGAAGCACGGACGGGCTCGTATGCCTGTGGGCCGTGGTTGTGCCACTTTATGCGTCGTAGCCTATGAAGAGCGATGGCCCTTTCCAGGCTTCCAGCCCAGTGAAAGCCCATAAGATGGACCATGATCTGCATATATATGGAAAATGAGTTCACTTTAGATTCCTCATCTTGACGCCAAGTTTAAAATTCATCTCTCAACCGCTATACTAAGTATAGTCCATCCACGAACTCGCGAAACCATATCAACTTTTTGCCTCGAGGCAATATGGCTCCCAGTTTCATCTGATGTGGCGCTTTAACTTCGGTCAGCTTTGTTGAGTCAGCGTGGGGCTCACATGGGTCCCACACGTCAGCAGTTAACTCTTTTCTCCTCTCATCCCCATCTTCACCAAGCCAAGATGTAGGCCACAGGCGGCGAGGACAGGGGTAGAGGCCGGAATTTGGCAAGCAGCGGGGAGAAGGGCCGACTCCGTGCCGGGCGACAGCACCCAAGCGGAGAGGTCGCTTAGAGGCAGATCGACTACTTGCGAGGTTACGATAGGTTCTCTTCTCCTCTCCAATCATTGTGGTGGCAGCGACAGGATCTGATGAGGCAACCCACGATGTTGTGACAGTGAGCGCCATCCGAGATAGGGCATTACTGCTGTTGGTTGTGCACCTCGTCGTGATGGCCGTGCTGCCAGGATCCTCGTCCCTCCAACTCCTCTGCCGATGCCTACCAGCACATAAGTGGAGAGGTCGACCAGAGATGGTCCGACTGCTCACGAGGCTGCAACAGCCTCCGTATGATCCCATTCGTCCTTCTCTGCCGATACCAATGTCCTCCTCCATGCCGTTGTCCGCGCTATATGGCTCATGCATTAAATGCGGTGCCTGCTCACATGCCGCTGCCGACCTCCTCTCACCGATGCCAATGTCAACGCCCTCTTCCAACACCTGGACGACCATACAGTCTCATCGTCGGCCACCAAGAAAAAATGTAGAGAGGGAGAAGAGAATGTGTCACTAACATGTGTGGTTGACCAATCTTTATTATTTAGATTTGGATTGGTTGCCCTGATATGGGTCCCATACTAACTCAATTGCCAAGTCAACCGAAACCAACTGCTATACTGTCTTGGGATGTCGCGTATATCGGTTTTGAAAAGTGAGAGGGGGTGTTATACCTGTTATTGTGGTTTAGGGACGAATTTCATACTCAACGTCAAGAGATGAGGGACCTATAATGAACTTATTCCTATATATGGAGGTTACTCCAACTTTGTTGTGCTCTGGGTCTGTTATTAGGTGGACTGAGGCCCAGATGGCCGGATATAGCAAAGGTCAGCCCAAAACGGAGCCCATGCTACAGTTCCTTTTCATTTTTCCTATAAAACAATTGGCAGAAACCGATCATCACCATTTAAACCACCAATGTTAACACACTCCACTGAGGATGCTGAGATGCAAACAGCGGTCTGCCGCAGTTAGGTGCCTGTTTGGTTCACGTCTAACTATGGCGAAAATTCGACGGGTCATAAAAAGTGTGCAAAGAAACGAGTGTCACAGGCTACAGATTTTGAGGCCATGATACGTGAGACACGGTGCTAAGAAACTGCGGCGAACCGTACATACATGCTGCTACTACTACTATAAATTAGCCGTGAAGCTAACCAGCTGTAAGTATCACTCGGCAGTGCTGGTCGCCGAGCAAACATTTGTACATTGATACACAATGACTGACACAGTTGTGAAGCGTCCCGAAAAAAATCCCCAGCCGCCCGTGCCAGGTCAGCAACCCTACTGTTCAGGTGATGCAAGCGAGTAGTTGTAGTGGTCTCTAGTGGAGACGACAGCGACCACACCAGACTAGACCGCACGAGACAGGCAGGGGGCAGCCCACAGCGAGTAACATCTATCACTTCTAGCAACTCGCAGTAGCAGTGTCACTACATTCAACTCACCACGAGAGATTCTACCGGAAAAGGGTTTAGGGGTGGTGCCATTCCAAGGAAAATCGATTCTACTCACTGCATTGCACGCTCCCATCAAAACGATATGATTGAAAATCGACCGTAGATGGGCCTCTTCCCATGTGGCCTTCCTTCGGTACTACCGTTACCAAGCTGAGCATATACTATCATTGTGCCCAAGCAAAGGACTGATAAGATAACATCACCAGGGGAAAAAAGACATGATTGATAAGTAATTATGAGAAACGATGTGGTTGAACTAATATTGCTTGATACTCATAATTTAGTAGTACTCCATTCGTAAATAAAAATATAACAATTTAGAACCAGATTTGACATTTCATACTACTATGAATTAGATAGATAAGAGTATGTTCATATTCATAATATTATAAAATATCCAATTCAGTAGTAAGTTACTATATATTAGGTAGGACAGAGTAGTAGACTTCTTCTTTCATATTCTCTCCGTTATAAAAAATCAAGTTAGAATGTAATCTATCATGCATAAAACAACAAATCTGCATAACTACTTATCTAGATTCGTTATTTCGGGATATATCATATCTTATCATAGATTAAGTTTATTTTGGTACAGAGCGAGTATGTAGAAGTACTAATAACAGATAGGCAAAGCCCTCTCCCATTTCCATTAAAGACCCTTAAAGAAACGGCAAGATCTAAGTAAGAGTATCTAGTATAGTATTAACGCAGCAAAGCATCAGTTGCATGCGTGTGTGGTGGTTTCCTAAGATTACTGAGCATCTGGTTTATGTATAGGGTATTATCAATTCACAAGATAAGTATATCAGAGTTGGTTATGACGATGTGCCATGCTGCCATTCATTAGTTTATTTTTGCCGCTCCTGTTTTCGGATGCCAAAATGTGTGACCCGTGAGCTAACACCCCATCGATTACACTAGTGGTTAAGGTTTGGAGTAACAACGCACCGAAAGGTTGATGGTTCCGAGGAGTTGCAGTACGATGTTTCTATGTGTGGGCGCCATGTGCCAGCTGCTAACAACAACGCAAGCATCAGGTTGAGGGAACATAGGAACAGATATATAGTACTAGTAGGAACAACGCCAATCTAGCGAGAAAAATAATAATTTTGATATCGGAAAAACTTTTGAACATATATAGTACTAGTAGGAAAAAAAACTAGTAATCAAATTAACTTATCGTAAATCGGACCGTATGAACGAAAAAGGAAAAACTACCCTGGTTTGTCGGGTGCAAGTTGCTACAGGTTCCAATTTCATATGTTTTGAAATTTTGATAAGTGTGGTCAGCATACGTGTGAGGCATCGTGTTTCAACAGGAGTATTTGACATCGAAAGCATTTAACTGTATTTCAGCAGTGCAGTACTGTATAGTACGTAGACTGGATCACTGGAACGTACATGGTGATGTTGAGCAAAACTGATCCACATAAACTACCCATGAAAATATCAAACAGATGATGAACCACGGGATCTGTCCTAAACAACGTTATTATCTTATCTTTGATTATTTGGCACTGTTCAGTTTTGTCCCTCCAGTAAACCACACACAGAAGCTCTCCGAAATTCAGTCTTTGTACTGAAAGATGATTGTACATGGATTTGATTGCCGTTAAGTGGGGTACTTCATTTGCACTCTCTGATAAGGGTGAAACAGTGCAGACGAATGCAGTTCGTAGTCCGTATGAACCGTACTTTTTTTGTAGTACTAGTACAAAACAATCGCTCAGATCGGGAAATTCAAGGAGAAAGCTTGATCCTGACCAAAAACTTTCCGTTCCAAGCCCCAAAGTCCAAACAGGTCCTTTGACCTTTGTGCTTGTGCAATGTGCAAGGCATCAAGTTCTTTTTTTTTCCCTGAACTGCCGTGTGAGCACACCGTACACCTCCAAGGACCAATGCATTGCATATTTGCAGTTCTCTCAAATGAAAATGGTTCCTTTCCTTATGGTGAGCATATGGTTTGCATGTTTCGTTTTCCTCTGTTGTGAGACGAGGCAGCTTTTCAGTCTACGGCCTGCATTGATTCCATGTGTCTGGACCAAATCCTCTTTTTACAGCAGCAACCAATCCCCCTTTTACAGCAGAGCAGCTTGCCTCGTTTCCACATATCGTCTGCACATGACGTGTACCATGTCTGAAACTTGCTGTTTTTTTTTTTGCACAAGTACAGGCACCACTTGTCGCGTTGCATGAGAAATGCAGGCATCACAAGCCATAGCCCAGTAAAAAAATCCCTGTCGAGATGGAGGAAACAGAGTCCCGAGCAGGGAGACTGCCTCCCAAAAAAGGCTTTTGCTTTCAAGGCATTTCAGTGAAGCATGCTGCATGCGGGGAAAACTGCCTGGCGAGGCAGTAAATTAGTACTCCTACTAGTAGAGGTGAAAAGAAGGAACAGGCCAGGCTAGTCGTCTTGTACAGCCTGAATATAGGCAAGAAGTGAAAGGAAAAGATGGGGAATTGAGCAATCAGCTTGAAGAGGAGATGAAAATCGGTTGGTGGGTCACTCGACGCTCTGATGTGTACTTGAAGGGGTTGTTTAATTTGATGCCATTTTCAAACTTACCAAAAAAAAAGTGGCTATATTTAATTTGTTACCAAATTTGGTAATTATATAAGAAATCCTGCCAAAATTTTGGCAAGTTCGTCAAAATTTTAGCAACTATACCAAAATTTGGTAAGGTTTTTTTTGGCATTAAATTAAACAGAGACCCGAAGAGTAGATTGAACCAGAGGTCCTTTGTTCTTGATGAATGGCCAGCCGAAGCCAATATCAACACCATTTTCTTTACTGGTCAATTTTGACAGTGTCATCAATTTCTTCTGCAGGAAAGTACAGTGCTGTATCACTGCATTACTAACCACTTCTGCTTAACACAGAAGGACAACTTTCACCGGAAAGGAAAATGTTATAGTGTCTCCATGCTTCTGAACCTGTGAACGACTGTTTCTGCAGGGTGGTTTGGTGTTGCTACTTTCTGCTGACATCTTCTCTTTTCATTTGCATCGAGTGGCAGCAGGCCAGCAGCTAGCAGTAAAATGGATCAAGCTGGGCACATGGTTATTGAAAGCCTGAATCTTGGAGTAATTACAAACTGAAAAGGAGAAGGAAATGCCCATACGGCCATACTTGTCACCTGTGTTATTCTTGTTCTCGTTGGCGGTCTGTCGACTCTGAAGTCTGAAGCTGCAATTTTTTTTGTGGTCTTTCAAGTTTCAAGGTCTCAACCACCACTATCTGACATGATACTACGCCAGGAGCATGACTTCGTTGTGAAGTCAGGAACCACGTAGTATGCATCAAGCAGTAGTATCATCATCTGAAAATTCTGTGATCAGTAGTAGTAATCTGTTGTTAATGCCTTAATGGCAACCGGCAACATGCGTGGGTATCTCTTGGGGAAGACAAGATAACCTAGAAAAGAAAAGGTTGGTCTCCACACGCCATTGCTCTCAAGCAGTACTACATTTCATGGGATGGAGGTGTTTTGAGGAGGAAGAATCATGTGGCCAAATATGTTGTTTTGAGAGGTATCCTCTCGCAGTTGTAGTTTTGTGAAATTCGAGTAAAGAGTTGAAGTTGTCTTTGGCAATTTGTTTTGTGAGATGGCTCATGCTTAGCTGCATGAAACATTTCTTGGATTAACATGCAAGCTGGAGTAACAGCCAACAAAAGGCAACTCTTTCTCCAAACTGTAGTATAGGGAGTTTGAGAAAAGAGATGTCTTTGACAATTTAAACACAAAGCTACGAAAAAGTTATGGTTCTGTCAAATTGTTCCAGATTAGTACTAGTATGAAACATCTCTTGGTTTTTTTTTGGTTCCACTTGCGAGTTAGGCTCGCAACAGCCAACAGAACGCAACACTTTCTCCATAACTGTAGCAGTACTACGTTACGTCTCAATTAGCTGGCCCGGCAGTTAATTTCGCGGGAATCCATTGGTCCAAACGCAGTGGCCTTTTGTGTGCTGCGAAAGCAACATGATTCGATGTGCACTGCCAAATAAGGAAAGCATTCACATCTAAATTGACCAGCCAGCTAAGAGCGTTCCAACAAATAATTGAGGGAGGCCACTTGTGTTGTGTCACTGTGCATCCTTCGTTACTGGATTTTTCACATTTTGGTCCTTTTAAAAAACTTATTTCGCAAATAGACCTCTGAAAAAACTTATCCCAGAAATGGTCCTTTTTGGGACGCCAGGGTGGCTGGCGCCGTCCTCCTGCCACCGTGGCGCACGCGAACCGACGTGGCAGGAGGAGGGCGCCAGCCATGCTGGCGCTGCCGCCTCTATTCTTGTTTCTCTGTATGGAGTTGCAACGGTGTCATTTTTATTTTATTTTTTCGGATGTTTTGTCACACTCAGGATCACGATACAACCAACCACAAAAAAAAATTAAACTCGAACTACCACTTAGCTAAGTCTGAAAATAGCTAGCATATCACTTAGTCTACTTTGCACCTTCACTAGACCATAACTCCTTTAGTAAAACCCTTTGATCAGCATGTTAAACATAATGCACTCTACCACTATATGAAATTACTTAATCTAATTCAAAATATAACCACATGAAATGATATATATAAGTTAAACAGTACATAGAGATGCAATTTTTTTATTTTTATTTCATTTTTTTGATATTTTTTTCACACTTAGGAGAACATAGGAACCAACCGTATAAAAAATAAACTCAAACGGACAAAATACGTGACATGTAGAATTTTCCAAAACTCTACCGAAACGGACAAAATATGTCATCTATTAAAATAGGCGTAACTTTCTCATACGGACTCGGAATCAGGCAAATAATATATGCACGGACATCTACAGAAAAAGTTACATCCGATTCTCCCCGCTTTGCCGGGTTCGGCGATATTAAAACCTCCAAATTCCGCTTGCAAGATTGTGTTTTCGAGGAGAGAAGTTTTTCGGTAGAGCTTTGGAAAATTCCACATGCCACATATTTCGTTCGTTTGAGTTTATTTTTTATATGGTTGGTTCCTGTGAGTTCCTAAGTGTGAAAAAAATATCAAAAAAATAAAATAAAAATAAAAAAGTTGCACATCTCTCTCCTCTGCACTAGTTCGGAGAGAGAGGAGAGGAGAGAAAAAATTCTACAGGTCACATATTACGTCCATTTGAGTTCAATTTTTCTATGGTTGGTTCTTGTGTGTCCTTAAGAGTGAAAAAAATATCAAACAAATAAAACAAAAATAAAAAATTTCGGGGGGGAGGGGGCGCCAGCCACTCTGGCGCACTCCCCCTAGCCACCTCAGCATCGCCCCGCCACGTCGGCAGGGGGACGGCGCCACGACGGCGCCAGCCTCTCTGGCGCCCCAAAAAGGACCATTTTTGGGATAAGTTTTTCTAGGGGTCTATTTACGAAATAAGTTTTTCAAAAGAACCAAAATGTGAAAAATCCAGTCCTTCATTATTCCTTCTCAATTAGTACTAGGAGGTTTTTAATTCATGGTAACGTTCTTGTGGCTGCTTATGCTTAGTTTAGCCACTAAAAGTCCAAAACCCAACTAAGTAGTAATTTTTATACAATCAGATCACCTTCAGGCGTTTCTGCAGCAGTATGAAACTGAAGAATTTTCCATGGGGGTAGGACTACGTACGTACGTTACAGTAGACTGACGAGAGTGACACGAAAAGGCAAGGACTTAAATGTTGACAATGCAACTCCTATTGCCTCCTTAGGCTGCGTTTAGTTACACGCTAAAATTAGAAGTTTGAAAAAATTGGAACAATGTGATGAAAAAGTTGAAAGTGTGTGTAAAAAAGTTTGATGTGACAGAAAAATTAGAAGTTTAAAAAAAGAGATGTTTTACGGTGTTTGCGAGGTATCTGGAGGTGGAACAACGTGCACCGTTGATCAAGAGAGGGGTAAGGTACGGAACAAATTTATTGTAACATGTTGGCAGTGGTGTAATTAACTTGTAAAACATGGCCATTATACTTTAATTGAATACTAACATCCATCGATCGGTATGCCATCAGAAAAAAGAGTAAATCTAATATCCATCGATCGGTATGCCATCAGAAAAAAAAAAGAAAATCACGGATATCCAATCGATCTATACCGGATCGCATCGTCTTCTTTTCCAGATCGCATCGTCTTCTTTCCCTACTTTGTTCTTCTTCTAGGGTTTGAACGTTTCACCGGAAAGAGACAGAGGGAAAAGTGTAGGTATGATTGAGGGTTGAATAGGAGACTAGATTGTCTGGTCGACGATATAAATCTCTTGCTGGAAATAAAATATAATTTTCAACATAATTAAGGTAGGAGTTTTTACGTATTCGTTGGAATAAAATGTAAATGTAGAAAAAAAATCACATAATTGGGCCAATAATGTGTTATAAGAACACAATGTAAATCTAGACTCAAATCCAACGTAAATCTACAAGAAACCACGCAAATAAGAAAATTAAACCTTAGTGACGCAGTAAACGACTTAACTCCAATACAACGTAAATCTACAATAAACCACGCAAAACAGGAAATTAAACAGTGCAAAGAGGTTTTACGGTGTTAATACGTACCGTTATACCTATTCGGTACCTTTTATAATTTGGGAGACAATTCTAACCTTTTCTCTCTACTAGCAAAATTATGTTTTTACCTTTAGTACCTAAGTACCTATATCAATACTTAAATACTTTTAACATGGTACCTGTGATTGAGGAGCGTTGGATCTTTACCCTTTTTAGAATGCAAACACTGTAAAATCTCTCTTAAAAAAAGTTGAAATCTAAATAGGGCCTTAATTCCAATAGGATAGTCTCGTGCCAAATAAAGCATCCATGTGCACAAGCACAACGAAGAGCACCCACAATGGTAAAGTAAGGTGCTATCTATAAAACATGTACACCTCAGCAATAGACTAGATTAATAGTAAACCACTTCAATGGTATGTCTACATGGGTATCTATAGCTCTGTAATCCATTGCCTTGTTTTTCTCTATAGACTATCTCCATTTAGTAGATAGTTTTGCTCTCCCTCTTCATTTAATCTTTTCTAAGTAGAAAAATATGCTGACATGGATCTCTTGTAGAGAGCTTATAGATAACCATTGTGGGTGCCCGAACAAACAAACACCCTTGCCTCGCCTGCAGCCATCATCAAGAATCGATGTCTCCCACACAATCCTCTGCACTGTCATAATGAAGTACTGACCAGTGACCAAACCCCCCCCCCCCCCCCCAATCAATTAGTATTAGTAGGAGTACTTAATTAGTATAACTACTAATGAAAAGTATAAATATAATAACACTATAATACTACATGGTGGGCAGGAGATATTGTATTTTGTTCATCCAACGTAGGTAGTGGTCGAACACTTGGTGTGGGGAGGAAGATGGCCACGAGGGCCCCAAGCGAGCTCCGGACTTAACAATGCTTGCAACTTGCCCAAAACTCTCAGTGGACCATCTCGTTGTTTAATGCAGCTTTGGTGCTTTGCTTCCCCTAATGGTACGCACAAATCTAATACTAATGTGCAGCATAGAAACTGTGCGAACATCGGCGCCGTTTTTATACTAGTATTATCTTTGGTGCCGCATCAGCAAAGCTATATATCCTTGTTTAATATCGCCGTCAGTTAGTAAGCACTAGGCTACAGAGATGCCTTTGTCAGCGATTAATTGATGCGAAGACAGCCGTGTGTGGGAAGCATCCAAATTGGGGAAGGTGTAGCTGCCCAGCCGTGATTGGTTCTGCTTCGGTGTCACTACGTGCGTCGGATGCATCACGTCATGCATCCGACGGCTGCACTGGCAGCGTGGGATTTCGCCTCGGACGCCAACGCACGGAACGGGAAATGTTTCCCGAACCAGAGGCCTGTACTGTACTGGATTACCTAACCCAACGACCCCGCTGATCGGCGCTCGGTCAAAGTCGCTGTCCTTCCCAATTCGCATCAAACCACCCTGCCGTAGGATCCTATAAAATCTCATGAAAATCGATGGGTATGCTAATTTTTAGTCAAATTTCTCGAATTTTCTACGGAGTATATCTTTTTCAATGCTAACATAAAAACAACGCTAAACATAGATAGCAAGGGTGGTGACACACGTAGAGAGAAGAGGGGGTGAGAGGTGATAGCTAGGGGCGGACCCAAATTGAAGGATATTTAGATGCATACCTAACTATTTTAGGGAAAAATAGGTATGAACAGTATTACATACATATATTACGAAGCATTTTTAAAAATGCCATATTTAACCTAGGAATGAAAAGAATATCATATCCTAGTAGTCTAGTTTGACAATCTAATTCGTACAAGTCTAATAGCCCAATTCGACAATTCGCACAATACCCTATAGCTGGTAAAATAAGTTTTTGCCTCTTCATATTTTGAATATACAACCATCCTGAGCCTCTTCCTCGTGATAGCTAGGACTTACCAACAGTGACTATGCAAGCCCCTCAATGATTGGTTCATCTTCCTTGTTGCTAGGGCGCAGAAGACATGTATTAGCGTCTTGGGGTTGAGAGATGGTGGAGTTACGTTGGGCTTTAGAGGGATAGTCGGGGAGGCAGTGGACGCGAGGCTAGAGAAGGATAGTTGGTGGGATCACATCTGATTTGGGAGGAAGATGGAGGCGTCTCCGACGGTGTGAGCCACCGGAGACGAGGAAGACAACGGGGCATTAACACCCGCCGCTGCTTGGTTCAGACATGAGGTGGGGAAGGGACCGATTTGGGTGGGTCTCCTTGACACCATTGATGGCTTCTGGCGTCGATGAGGCGGGAGGGATGCGTGCGATGCATGAGAGGAGAGAGACAACATATCAGGAAGATAAAAAAAGGAGTATTCCATCAGTGGCGGTGGTAGGTGATCAAGGAAGGAGAGGAGGTAGACTCGGTGGTGGTTACAATAGTCTTAGCTGTTTGATTTTTTTTCATGTACATAAATAACACATCAATATATATGCTGAGATCAAAGGTTAATAAATATAACAATATACATTTGGTTATCGAGTTTTTCAAGCTTGTACGTACAAATCGAGAAACTACCCAATAAAAACTTACGACAAAACTTGTTTGAATTTTATGAGTTTTTTACTTATAGCCGAGCAGTAGGGTAACCACACAATTTTTTTGAACCCTTGGTATAGGATCTAACCCAGCTGTCCTGCTACTTGTGCTACAGTGATACTACGTCCCTAGGGTAGGGGCGGCTGTGCCACATGCATGCATGTAAAAGCATCGGTTGGGCTTGGAAACCGATCCCAATCTGGGGCGAACCTATACACGATGGAGGCAGTAGCCAGCAGCCAGCCAGCCAGCCACGGACTCGTAGTTGTAGTCGGGGAGACGTCACTGTAGCGTGAGACTACTCTACCCCGTGCTCTACTAAGGTCCAATGGACCAACTCGACATGCAGGCATAAACTATGGTTTCCTTATTCGCGTGTACTTCTACTCTCACTAGGACGACTACTTTACTTTACAACTACACTGTCTTACTGTTGTTGTTCTCGTTCCCTTCTCCCAAGTAAACACTGCATGCAAATGTGCACAAGCACTGTTTATCTCTCCCAGCTGGGTCACGTCGAACAACGTGAACGTGCAGGGAGTAAATAGTTAACAAGTTTGCATTGCATGTTAGTGGCTGTACGGAACTTGTTTGTTCATTGAGACGTGTTTCTGCGTCAAAGTGATCTCAGAATGACCATGTGGAAGACAAGTACTTCGCAAAGTGATCAACGAAGTGAAGTACAATCAAACGATAATGTAGTATACTTGTACTGATCAGAATGCAGATCACTCCATCCTTTTTCTTTCTGGCCCTATATAGATAGATAGATACTAGTAGCACGTACTCCTGGTCAACAACAGAAAGGTGATGGACACTGTTGTTCAGCCCTGTGCTGCATATGTAAAATCTCGTCTTTTAAACGTCTGAACTCCTGAAACGCACACAGCTGCGTTGTAGCAGGCCTTTTAAACTTGGATAGGGGAGAATATTCGTACTGAACATATCGTTCTTGGTACGGCGTGCACAGCGGAGTATATGCATATGCCAATCTCGATCGATCACGCTGTTTAAGGGCCTTATTAGAGAGTCAACACCTCTGCATATATGCATGGCTGATGAAGAGAAGTTCATCTTTAATTTTGTATAAGGCTTCCTTCAAGAGTGCAGAAATTTTGGTTTGTTGTTTACTGTTGTCTTATGTAAAAGAGTAAAATATACCGGTGCGGGTCTCACTTTGTGGCGACAGGGACAATGGAGATATTTGAATGGGACTAAACAACGTCTATGACGGATCATGGTTTTAGAAGTTTAAAGGATCAAATTGTAATTTTCATATTTTATAGTTGTTAATAATATCCTCAAGTTTAAGAATTGTCAATATATTCTACCAAAAAAATTATCAAGCTTAGGCAGTTAGCACAGCTATATATGACGGTCGTTGTTGTGCGGTTCGTAGCTAGAAATAAAAGAGAGAAAGTAGTATATGTCATGAAAAGAGCGGCAATTAAGTTGTTCCCCCTTGTCGGTTTCACGGTTATGTGAAAGGGAACGCAAAGCAGCATCGTTCATGACAGGTTACATTAATCCTAGAAAAATTACATACGCAAACAAAAAGGGATGTTGAAATACCGATATGCGCAGTTCACACGATGAGTGAACCAAATTATTGTACAAATGGAATAATTTTCTATATCTCTCGAACGCAAAAAAAGATGACACGGCACATAAAAGGATGGATGTTGCAAGAAAATGGAGCCAACAGTAGGAAGAATTGACAAGCATCGATCAGAAGCGTATCCTAAACTTTTACTTGAACGTGCTATTTGCAGTATAGTACACGTACGACACAATTCACCACTAAATCGAAAAAAAGGGGGAAAACCAATCCTCACGGCGTACCAGTCCTCCCCCTCAGGATTTTGCCAAGACAATGGCGGGGGACCATGTTATCACTTCCCCTTTCGAAAATGACTTTGAGATGGATATCTAGATAGCTGACCTCTTCAATTTCTCCAAATTACACTAGTGGAGAAACATTTTTTACTCCCGGTTGGTAACGCTCCTTTGGTCCCGGGTTTTCAACCGGGAATAGAAATCCGGGACTAAAGATGCCCATCTTTAGTCAAAGATTTTTTAGTCCCGGTTGGTGTTACTAAAGAGAGGATAGCGGCAGTCTAGATGGTCCCTTTTCTTTGTTTGTTTCTTTTTTATTTTCTCCCGAATCGAGTGGCATGCACATCCCAAATCAAACCCCAAATCCCCAAATCAAAGTAACATCCCAATCCACATCATAAATCTTAAAGTTACTAATATACACAAATCAAATACATCACAGATTATACATCTCAGACCCATACAATCAATCACAAAACTATACATATTAGTGAATCACAATATATATATATATATATATATATATATATATATATATATATATAAGAGAAAACAAGCTCCAATCACGGTGCCACTACTACCGCGCACACCCTGCAACCGCACGTCACACGTTCGTCTATCCACCACGCGTCTGCGCAGCGCGGCCTCTGTCTCCAGGGCAGGGAGGAGGAAGGGGAGGAGAGGGGAGGGGACCATGCGTCCGCGCGGCGCGGCCTCCGTCTCCAGGGCAGGAAGGAGGAAGGGGAGGAGGGCCTCCGTCTCCAGGGGAGGGAGGAGGAAGGGGAGGAGAGGGGAGGGGAGGAGGAAGAGGAGGAGGGCGTCTGTCTCCAGGGGAGGGGAGGAGGAAGGGGAGGATCTGAGTGGTTGCAATTGTGGAGGAGAGGATAAGGGATATGGATTATATACAATGTGTTGAATTTTACTACCGGTTGGTAATTCCAACCGAGAGTAAAGATCTAGATGATCTTTAGTCTAAAGTGGCGATCTTTAGTCCTGGTTGGTGTCACCAACCGGGAGTAAAGATCCTCGCCCCTGACATGCCTCTGACAGGGAATGAACCGGGACTAAAAACCATCTTTAGTCCCTGTTGGTAACAACAACCGGTACTAAAGATCATATAATGGCTGTGGGGTTTTCAGCCGGGGGTAAAGATCATTTTTAGTCCCGGTTCTTTTTGGAACCGGGGACTATTGTGGTTTTGGGTCAACCCAGCAAAGATCATTTTTCCAGTAGTGTTATTGTGAAGAATATACTATCAAATTGTGATTGGGAGGATTCTGACTTCACCGTTCAGTCCGAGGTTGATTTAACATCTCAGATATATCTTGTACGACAACAAAAAGTCGATATATGGGTGATTTATAACTTCTTGCTAGGAATAATGTACTCTTTATAAATGTTTTAGAAGTTTTGCAAAGAAATAAAAAGAAAAACTTATGCGATACTCCCTCCGTTTCTATATATATGATTTAAATGTGGCCAACGAGGTTACTGAAAATGAATATTTCCTCTTACTAATCTTCAATAAATAATCTAGAAATATTTATATATTTAGAAACGAGAGGAGTACAAAATATACTTCTTGGTTTATAGATGTAACAATTCGACAAAAAGAATTCATATATGTGTCCTTAATTTCACTATTTCACATAGCTGGGGAGAGAGCGATGTCGCAATGAATAGTAGATGCTGACTCAATTCACCTGTACGCGAGCCAATCAATCAGAATCAGACACAGTTTTACATCGATGACTCTCGCTATCAGATATTCAGATACCGACTAAAACCAACAAGATCCAAAGTCTAACACACTGTTGGATAGATTACAAGTTACCGTCTTTGTACGTCCTTCTCCAAAGTCGACAGGCGAGAAAACTAGAACCAAGTACTACCGTCCAGGTACCAACATTATATTAGAGTTTGGATTAATAAAGCCAGATATGATATGCAGGGCACAGACGTGCACTTGGTTGACCCGTGTAGTAGCTGTAATTTTCTTGTCTAATTTCCACAGGTTAATTAAGCGATCGTATATAAATAAGCCCAAACAATTTTTGCCGATAGGAGATGGCTGCTAGTGTTAGCTAAGAGGCATTCCTTGATCGCTGACTGCTCACCTTCCAAGTTGTCTCGTCGTTCTTTCGGAAGCTTTTGGAATTATGGGTGATGCCTTTGATGGTTCATGCCATAGGCTATGGTGTTTGTAGATGCAAGCAGCTGTGACTGCTGGTGCTAGGATCATAGCACTAATAACTCATTCTTAAAATATGTACAGGAGTAGCAATCTTATATTGAATAGGATATATCTTACTATTGCGAATCTGTAAAGTATGTGTTATATTTCCTCCGTCTCATATTAAGTTTTTTTTAGTTCATTTTATTTGTCCTAAAATAATTTTATTTTTAGAGTAATTATTGCATTGGAGTTTATAAAAAGCAGTGAATAATTGTATTGGAGTAGATAAAAAAAATGAATAGTTGTATTAGGATTTAATAGAGTATGGATATTCTATTTTTTTTCTTTTGTATTGGCATGTGTGGGATGTGTGAAAAATGCTGAATTTATTTTGGGATGTAGGTAGTATATTTGGAGACAGAAGAAGCATGTAAGGATCATAATTTCTCGTGTAGAGCAAAAGGACGTTCGGATTGTTGTGATCCAAGCCAGACTATTAAGCAAATCGGTAACCAGAAACAAATAATTTTAATTTGGATTTAAAAATTGAATTCATATTCTTCCGGACCAATTTTGTTTATTGTTAGTAGTTCCTAGTAAGGAGTAGTAATACGACGTTATATAGGGACCTGTCCGGTTTGTCAAGCCGTTTGCTTCATGCATTGATACTGAGGTACTCCGACTAGATAGGTTGTTGGCTTGTTGGTCGCAGAGCAGTAGATGTCAGAATGTCAAGTACCGCGGCAGCGTAGTGACTAGGAGTTCTTGACTGAGAGATCGAGAGGGCATCCCGGTAACAAGAAATGAGAGAAAGATGGAAAGAGGTCCTAGCTATGCACGTACTACTACGTACTCTAGTCTAGCAAAGATGCTGGGACTACTGTGGTAAATAGTGCCACTCGTAGTTGTTCAAGTTTTGTTCAAAGTTTTAGGTATAACATTTACTACTTTTACAGGTGGAAATAAACACCTGATATATCAAATGCTCTTGTCTAAAAACATATATCCAACGTTGAAAATGATGCCAATCTAGGCTGTGGGAAACCAATTTCTTATATGGGAGAAATTATAATAGTGATGTAGGAGCAAGTAAAAGGTAGCAACCTTTTTTTTAAAACATTTTTAAAATTTTAAATCAGTTCTATTTTAAGATAGAGTGGATAATAGTAACGGCTTAATCATTATAGCTACCATATTTATCAAGATGATATAGACTAAGAAACCGATTCATAAATCATATCTCTGCTACTGTAAAAATGGAGTCATTCTCTTTCCACGTTTTTTCCTACACGTAGTAAGTCTGTTCTGTTTTTATACTTCCTCCATCCTATAATGTAACAATCTAGTATGGGATAAGACCTTATCCTAATACAATGTATCTAGACATGTCCTAGGTTGGGTCTCAGATTACTAAATAAATTTTGTGACAGAGATAGTAGCTATTTAATCTCATGTTTCTCAATTACTCTATCTAATTATATAGACTTGCTCGTTAAAACCTGGGTACGTGGTACCGAGGTTGAGCTACCGTTTATACTACTACGATGGTGCATCCCGAATAGCAAGAGTACACGTGACAGTCCATCCGGGCGGTGCTGCGGCGGAGCCCGGGCGCCCACAGACCCAAAGCTAGGACGGACGAACGGTAAAGCGAAGAAGCAAAGCAAAGGCCCCGTCCCTCCCTGGCTGCAGTGTAGTGTAGTGCAGTGCAGACCAAGGTAAGGGCAAGGGCGGCCCCTCCCCCCCTCGTGCCGCCACCAAAAGGAGAAGACGCGAGAAGACAAGCAATCGAATCGAATCCAAGCGCGAAAACCCACGGCCGCCCCCCTCCCCCGATCAGGGTCCCCCGTTCGGTCGGCTAAGGTTTGCTACTAAAAACATGTGTAATTTTTTGCCCCTCTGCTTACGGAGAAACACGCGATGACGCCGCGCTTTTATAACCGCGCGTCCACCACGATTCCCCCTTTACTACGTTCTCTCCATTCCATCTCCCCCCAATCGCTCGGGCGCAATGCGCAGCAGCAGCAGCAAGGCCACACCCACACCCACACCCACACCCACAACCTCCCCTGCTTTTCGCGTCCTCTGCTCTCCTCCTAGGTTAGCAGCGGCTTTGCCAACGAGATAGATAGGCAAAAGAGAAAGTACTTGCATAGCCCAACAAGGCAACAGCTGCTGCTACCCTCTCTCTTTCTTTTCTCTGCTTCTCCTTGCTCTCTCTCTCTCTCTCTCTCTCTCTTCTCTTCCTTTTTTTCTTTCTATCTCCTGCAGTGCCAAGAGTCCAAGACCCAACAAGGGGGAGGACGGAGGAGGCGAGGCAGAGGCATCTCACCGAAGGGGGAAGGGCGACGCCATGTGGGACCTCAATGACTCGCCGGCGGCCGAGGCCGCGCCGCCGCCGCTGTCGCCGTCCGCCGACGACTCCGGCGCCTCCTCGTCCTCGGCCGCCGCCGTCGTCGAGATACCCGACGACGCCGACGACGACTCGGCCGCTGTGGTTGTCGTCACGCGCCAGTTCTTCCCTCCGGCCGTCCCGGGCGGCGGCGGCGACCCCGCCCCCGGGAACGCGCGCGCCGGGTGGCTCCGCCTGGCCGGAGCCGCCCCGCCGGTCGCTGCAACGGGGCCGGCGGCGTCGGCGGCGGTGTCCAAGAAGAGCCGGCGCGGGCCGCGGTCGCGCAGCTCGCAGTACCGCGGCGTCACGTTCTACCGCCGCACCGGGCGATGGGAATCGCACATATGGTAAGCATCCTCGTCCCCTCCTGCTCGTTCTTTCCATTTTCGAGAGCTCAACGAAGGAGGAAGAAGGAGAGAGAGAGAGGCAAAGGGGAGCAAAAGAAGAGCAGCATGGACGGGTTTGGTATTGGATTCGTCTTGTTTTGGGCATTTCTTGCTTCTGCTCCTTTTACCTTTCATAGCAACATCTTATCAAGTTATTCTTGCCATACTCTCTCCTCTCTCTCTCTCTCTTCTCTTCTCTCATCACTCACCATCTTCTTGTCTTCTCTCTCTCCTCTCATCCTTTTGTGCAATGCAGGGATTGTGGCAAGCAGGTCTATTTGGGTAAGTTTCATTCATGTCCATCTTGTCCATACCCCCCATACTTGGGAACTGCTACAAGCGGCCTCCACGATTGGCTCGCCAATTGGAGCCGTTTTTTCTCTATCGGCGCGGTTTCGATTCCTCACAATGGCTGCCTTTGTGACGACTGAATTTGCAGGCGGATTTGACACTGCTCATGCGGCGGCTCGGTAGGTTGGACTCAATTCCTCGTCTTCCAATCGCTGACTTCTATTCCCTGCTCGCCCAATCGAATCCGGCGCTGTCAAAATTCTAATCTTTTTTGTTATGTTCATTTCCCAATCGCAGGGCGTACGATCGGGCGGCGATCAAGTTCCGCGGCGTGGAGGCCGACATCAATTTCAGCTTGGAGGATTACGAGGATGACCTGAAGCAGGTGAGAGCGCGATCGATTATTATTACATGAACTTTCCTTTCTTTTCATGAGTCGCCACGGTTTCGTTAGATCATACTACTATTACTGTAGCTGCAAGATTAACGGGATCATTGCAGATGAGCAACCTGACCAAGGAGGAGTTCGTCCACGTGCTCCGGCGGCAGAGCACGGGGTTCCCCCGGGGAAGCTCCAAGTACAGGGGCGTGACGCTCCACAAGTGCGGGAGATGGGAGGCTCGGATGGGCCAATTCCTCGGCAAGAAGTATGTCCTAATCGATCACCGTTTCTTCCTCTTTCGTTCGATCGTTCGTTCTTGGGCAATCTCCCGTAAATCATCTTGTGGGTTTTTGGTGCACTGCAGGTACGTCTACTTGGGGCTGTTCGACACCGAGGAGGAAGCTGCCAGGTAAAATTATTGGGCCGCACTGTGCGCGCGCGCGGCCATTGTTGTTGAATGTCGAGTGTGGCTGCTGCGCCGTTTGCGAGTTTACGCTTCTGGGTTAGATGGGCGAGCGGTGATGGTGATTGATGTTTCTTGTCTCTTGGCCACAGGGCGTACGACCGCGCTGCCATCAAGTGCAATGGCAAGGATGCGGTGACGAACTTCGATCCAAGCATTTACGCCGGGGAGTTCGAGCCGCCGGGTGGGTGTGTCATGTGTGCGCTTACTGCTCATGGCTAGGCTGTTCGTTTGTGAGTTGTGACTGCTCATCCGGACAAAATCTGTCACTGTTTTGCAGCAGCGGCCACGGGTGATGCCGCCGAGCACAACCTGGACCTCTCGCTTGGGAGCTCGGCGGGCTCCAAGAGGGGCAACGTTGACGGTGGCGGGGACGACGAGATCACCGGCGGCGGTGGCGGTGGCGCGGGCTCCGACCAGCGCGTCCCTATGGCGTTCGACCTTGACTGGCAAACGGCGGCGGCGAGGAGCACCAAAGCTAAGGTAAAAAAAGAATGGGGACTTTGCTTTCCGCATCAGCCGATTGTCTTCTCATCACGTAATAAAAAGGCTTAAAAATTCCTCGTTTTCTTGTCTAGTTCGACCAGAACTCGAACCATCCCCAGATGCCTCCGGTCCTGCAGGTCACCCACCTGCCATTCAGTCCCAGGCATCATCACCAAGTGGGTAGCTCACTATACAACTCCACTCCACTTCGCTCCATTTGCTGCTGAATTTCTCGCGTTTGGTTTCACCGGTATCCGTGAGCTGATGAATTCTTGATGTCTGTGCTGCTAGTTCTTGAGCAATGGTGATCCGGGGACAGCGGGAGGCCTGTCACTGACGATCGGCGCAGGCATGGCCGGGCACTGGCCTCCCCAGCAGCAGCAGGGGTGGGGCAACGCCGGCGGCATGAGCTGGCCGCTGCCGCCGCACCCGCCGCCGCCGCCGACCAACGCCGCGGCCGCCGCAACAGCTACAGCAGCTGCAGCATCATCACGATTCCCTCCCTACATTGCGACGCAAGCCTCAACCTGGCTGCAGAAGAACGGGTTCCATTCCCTGACCCGGCCCACCTAAGATGATCAAAGATTTAAAATTCAAGATCGCTGCATTCATCGTCTCCTCGTCGATCGATCATGGCAAAGATCGATGGAGAGAGAGAGAGGTGTGTGTCACTGACGCAGGGAAAAACTCAATGCAGATTTACCAGCAAGAACAAGAGCTGGATGCTATTCTTTTGCTCTACCTTTTTTTTTTCTCTCTTTCTTCTTCTCTGTTTCTTGATTGGGCGAGCGAGAATGAGATGGATCTGATCATGAATGGGACACAAGTGGGCATGTAAATGAGGAGCTCCCTAGAAGGCGAGAGAGATTGGCCAAGCGTCGCCTCAAGCAGTGTAGGAGTATCTATCTTTTGCCGTTTCGCTCGCTTTCTTTCCTTCTTTTCTTTCACCATGGCCAACAACGATGACTCTGGGTGTCAACATCACAGCTCATTTTGTTCGGTCTCATGTTGCATCATTCACTGCATGATGACCATGATTCGGGAAAATTTGCTCCATGCACCTCCGCTTGGCCGACAACACTTGCCCTCTAGTAAGCATCCTTAAACACCCACGGTTTCTACTACTCATCGCTTTATAAATCCTACGGAGTGCTAGCTTTACGCTACTACTACTGTCATGTAATCTATCATCATCAAAAGAGACGATCAGATTAACATATATGTCAACTATTTAAGCTTTGGCTCTTTGCTTTCCAAGAAACGTAACTGCCGAGATGTGGAGCATATAGAAGTATTCGTCCTTCTAGATGTTGGTACTAAAGTAATGTTCTTTCTTTTCTCCCTCTAAGAAGAGATGTTTTATGGTGCTTGGTCTTCTAAATTAAAAAAGACATACGACTGCGTTTGGTATCCTATACCAACAGGAATCAGATATGTGGGCCCTATCTGCAATGCAAGAAAAGAAAAATCGAACTGTTCCTTGCAGAATCTTCCTAATAATCTCTTAATTTCATAGTGTTGGGTTACTTGCACACATATCTAACATCTCGAAGACAAGTAGACAACCAACAGTCATCTGGACTTGTTGGAATTGAATTCAAAGCGTGATTAAATAGCAATCTTCCAAAAAGAAAAAAAAATGAATCAATGTATATAGACCCACCACGTACGGTTGTGCTTGATCATTTGATAAGGTACGGATCTTTAGGTTGCTGTTGCTTGTTGCGAAAACAAAAATGTTATCATGAGATTTCCCGAATAGAAAAGAGAAAAAGAGGAATAAGCAGATGCATGTATCTCTTTTCCGCTCGCTTTTTTATATCCTTGGAGATGCTTTAAAATGTGTTGCCTATGCACCTCCCTGAAAAAGAAGAGAAGAGAATAGTGCCGGGGCATAGATGCAAGTGGGCGTAACATTTTGCTAGAGAAAGGGGATTCCTTGTTTCTAATTTGGGCATTGCAATAATTGAATGTGTGTGGGGCGAGATGAGAGAGAGAGTGAAGTGCAGTGCAGTGCAGTGCAGGGTAGCATCAGCAGCAACCGGGCATCAAGCAAGGCAAGCATGTGTATGTATGCGACTGGTTCACAAAAGCGAGCTGGGCCAGCCACTGGCTGGGCCATGACCATGAGAGCCAACCTCTCGCGGTAAAAAACAAGTTAGTGTGGTCTCATCCGATGCCGTGTCGCTCTCCTCGGCTCTCCGAATCAGTTCGCCCCCTGGAGCTAAGCTTTACCTTAGCTGCCTCTCACCGGCAACCAACCAGGCGAGCGCATTGGGCGTTTTCAGTCTAACAGACTACAATCCAGCTGCAAACATATTTTAAAAAGATAAATCAGGAGAGAGAAGAGCAGCGGGCTACAGATTTATAGCCAGCTGTAGCACGGACTCCAAAACACAGTGTGTCTATGACAGGTGGGACTAGGTATTAATAGTGTAGTGTGTAACTATTATATGAATGAGCTATTAAATTGGCTATAAATGAATTGGAGCTAGTAGTTGGCTACACTATTGAACTTGCTCTTATTGCTAGCACCAGATCTCATCAGTCATCAGACGCTTGGTCACTTTCACCTCACTTCGTCCACCTGTTCCTCGTTCAGGACTTGGTCCTGGTTTTTATCGTTCGCAGTGGATGGGCAGGAAAGAGCTTGTCAGAAATCGTTTTGGTGTTCGTTCTAGATTTCGCTTGTGTGTATTGATGAACAGGGGTGCCTCCTGATGGATCCCTTGAGTTTCCGTGCCGTGTGCATGTTTGTGGCAATCTATGAAAAAAAATGCAATGCGATCGAGCGGTGGTTCAGCCGATTGCTAGCATCAGATATATGACAAGGACAAGGCAGGATTAATTGGCTGCGTGTTCAGCATCATTCTTAGTAAGTAGGGACGTAGTACGTCTAACCGAAGCAACAATCAGGACTAGTCGTCGTGACTTGTTCGCAAGTGTCTTGTAGCTTTTCTTGTGTAAGCTTTGCTAGGGGCCAGCTCGCGAGGGTGCCATGCACATGCGTTCTATGCATTTCTACTAGCCACTATAACTGTTGTGCAATAGCAGGGGGAAAGAAAATTTTCCTCTTGTCCCCTTGCGACTCGCGGACCTGGGTCTGCATGCAGCTAGAAAACGATCGATGGCATATGCATCATGCAGGCTCTCAATTAATATGTGTGGCTACAAGAAATAATCTGCGCAAATGGTATTGAACTCTTGATATATCCGCGAAGAAACTCCTGTACTATATCACATTTAGGCCCACATGATCCATGAGCTTATCCTCACTAAGCTCATGACAAAAAACGGCATGCATACCATACAGGCAACTAAATCTCTCTTCATCAATGGCCGTTGCAAGTGGTTTCCTTGCACGGTCGATCGAGTAAAAGGATAAGTGCCACAATGGATACGTCTCGGCCGGCAAGGCGTGGCCGCGTGGGGTCTCGGCGCGGGCGGCCGTACTCGGTTTCACGGGACGAAACTAGCTGAAACCACCCGATGGCGCGCGCGCGCGAGCGCGTACGTACGAGCGTGAGACCCCACGACGCGCGCGCGGGGCGTCGCTAGCGAGTAGCGAGACATGAGCAGCTGCGAGTGCGCGCACTGTGCGCGCGCGGCTGCAGGCCCTCCTCTCCCCGGCAAAAATGCCCCCCTCGGGCCGCATGATCGATGCTTCCACTCGACGGCCCGGGCGCTCTCGGCATCCCCTGCTGCGTGGAACTGTGCAACGTAGGGCCCCAGCGTGCCGGCCACCGGAAATATCAAGCGAGCGCGGAGCTGATCGATCGACTCGTACGTCAGCTGCTGAAGCACACGCACGAGACCAGCATGCAACGACGGGTCGACGTGCGTGCTACATGGACGAAGGAAAAAGGTAAGCACAAAGGTGCGGAGACCGGGAAGCACGCACGCACGCACAGGGCAGCGTTACACGCATCGGCTCATCGCTACATTGCAGCTAGCTATCTAGGCCAATACATGCAGCCACGGCCGGTAGCTTAGGTACCACTACTAGCTAGATTCACTTTTTGCCGGTAGAATAGTCGGGAGTAGTAGTGGTGGATTTCCCTGGAGGGAAGGAGAGAGGAGGAAGGAAGGGAAGGAAGGACGGCCGGTCGGTCGGTGGCTCGCGTCGTCGGTCCTGTTCACGGCCTGCCCCGACCTTCCCCAAAGGGAAAGTGGGCACCGACGCGCAGCTATTCACCAGCAAAAGCCGCTCCCGATCGATCGATTGGTCGCATTGTATATCGTATTCTTTTTTTTCTGCCGCGCCCCCGCCCGTCCGGTCCAGATCTGGCGCCAGTGCGCGATGGCGACGTGAGACTGGCTCCGCACGGACGCCACCACCACCACCTCTCTCGCGCGTCGCGCTGTCTCACTGGCTACGACGAGTAGTACTACGTACTGCTGCTACGACCTAGCATGCGCTCCGATGCTCTTCCCATCCGTCTATCGCCCATCGCCCGCGACGCGCCACCGTCTCGTGTCGTGTTGTGTGTTGCCTCGATCGAATTGGTGTTGCTTGCTTGGCCCGGCAGGCAGTCGACGAGCAGGGGTTAAAACGGAACTGCTGATGAAACAGAATTTCCACGAAAATCAGCTGAAGTTTGGACGTTTTGATACGAGTTTAGGACGGCTTGCTGTACTGGAGTAGTTAGTAGTGCTACCTAGCTATAGGTAAATGGAAATCTTGCAGAAATTGACTTCCACTTCACGGATAGTGGAGGAAGTACACACGCTGTACCCGCATGCCTAATTCGTTTCCATCCAATGACCTGTTATGACGCCGTATCTATATGATGTATAGTACTCTTGAGCCATAATCAATAATGCCAAGTATAATTGTCCGAGCAAGCCCCCTTGAAATTGTGGTTCCAGGCCGGCCGGGCGGCACTAATCTCCTGTAGAACCGTCGTGCAAGCTTAGACTTTGGCACCACCGACGATCGAAGAACTTGTCTTTAGCACGGGCACAAGTGCGCGTGAGATGACCCTGAGGCGTACATGGGCGACTTGTGTGAGCTGTGAAGCCGACGGCATAATCAACACACCGATTGTAATGACGCAAGAATGGGACGTGTGTCGTTCCAAGCCGCCGCCGCCGCCGCCGCTTCACGGATGAACTCATTTTTCTGGGGCGTATACATATGATCGGCACAGCACGCGTGCATACGGCCCGTGCATCACTTGGATTACGTACTCACCGTCTCACCGATCGACGGCGGTTGATGCGGACCGATCGGTTGTTTACTTGTTCGGCTCCGCGCGCGCGGCATCACGCGTACGACAGGCGGAGACGCCGCCACCGAGGAGATCGTCGTCGCGGCGGCACGGGCACGGAGCCCACCCGCAACGCGCGACGCGGCGGTCGGCGACCCATGCGCGCCCGCGCGATTGGCCCATCAAACCCGGGACAGGGCCGCAATTGCAGCATGGGGCGAGCGATGAGGACACGTGACTCCACGGATGAGGCGGGATGGACCGGTGGACCCAAAAGTCTACTTAGCTTGGTTTGGCTATGGGCTGGTGGTCCAGCAGATTGGCACCGGGCCAGCCTGCATGGACTGGACCTGGATGTTCAGCTCAGCCTTTTACTCGAAGTAAATTCTTCTTCTCTTCTCAACGGGTTACTTTTCTTCACATTTTGCTTCAGAGAAAAGGCTTGTCCGTGGTACTGCACTGCGCTGCATGGAACCCCACTTGTCACCTCTGCGATCTGTCCAACGACCGTTACAGCAGACTGTCAAATTAGCGTTTGACTGCATCTGCGTGGAGCAAATCGTTGAAGTAATCAGCCACTGAGACACTGACCGATCCATTTCACAGATCTGTTGGCTTGTGGACTGTGAATTAAGATTGATGCCACTGACTGGTATATGACGCTAAATTTATCGTGCAGCAAATATGTGTCGCTTTAGGAACATAGCTGGCAATCTTTCCTCCTGGCGGTGCGCAAGACAGCCCGACAGATGGATTGATGAACCGATGTCACACTAGCTTGAGGTGTACACTTCCAACGTAAGTATCACAAACAAGTTGTCCGTACTTTCAATCCGCTGGCCCTTGATTCATGCATCAAACCATTAATACATGTGATAAGTGCCAATCATTTAGGTGGGTAAACCACACAAACGTTCTAAGCTGACGGTGGTCGATGCCACTGATGCACGCCCTCCTTATGGGCCACTGCTGCAGGTCCTATCCACTCTCAGGTTAGTTATCCAATATCCATGTAATTAATCACTAAGCAAACCATTGTAGTAGCGGTAGTACTATATGTGCCAACAACTAGTATTCTTCTGTCATCACTGATCCCTTCTCTACACTATTGATGAATGTGCTCACGAAAATCATTTTGTACTGTGGCAAGCTGGCAATGAACTCTCCTGGACAAAAAACAGGTAATTATTGTCATAACTTGCTGGAATCACAAGATACTCCTGTACTTATGGGGACAACAGGAGCAGTAATTTAATGGGGAGTGCAATGCTGCTATTGCACTCCATTCTACTCTTGTCCAACGGCACCGCCGACACTTAAAAGCCCCAAACTTAGGCAAACACTCTCGAGCTAAAACGACTTTTCATCACAGCATCACAGGATTCACCGCGCATACGGATAGCTAAAATCCGAGAAAGGGCTAAATTTGAGCCCCGGGTCCACAGGCCAGTGAGCCAATACGCGGCATCAGTATCCGCTGGTACATGTGTCATTGCAAGGATCTACTAAGAAAAAAATTACGGAGTGAGACCCCAGCGGTTGCCCCACGGGAAAAGCTGAACGATCGCTTTGTTCTTATACCCGTGTCACCTTTTTCTCCCTTCCATCCACCTTTGTGTCCTTGTCTTCATCTCCCTCCTCCATAGGATGCCGTCACAGGCTCACAGTGAGGCAGCGGCAGTTCATTCTTGGTGAGCTGCAGCAGAGCCACCACCTGTTGTCACTGGAGGTCAGTTCAGTTCAGCTCACTCACCTCACCTCACTCACCTCACCTCACTGGCTACTAGTGCCTTTTCTTGAGTTCTTGAAAATCTTGCTTCCTTCTATTTTACTCTTGCCCTTTTGGATCCTTTGTCAATGTGCGGTGTGAGCACACTCCATCTTCTTCTTTGTTTGCTGGCTGGGAAAACGATGGGGAAATCTAGAGCTTGGGCTAAGGACCTAATGGGTTTGGAGCTAGTTAGATGGTGATGTTTTTGGCTTAATTGCTTAACTACACACTAACATGCATGCCGATTGCAGAAGCCGCTCTTGCTAAACTGCTGGTGCTCTTAGGGATCCTGTCTTCTTGTTTCACCGTGGAGCCCTTTTGGGGTTTTCGCCATCAGTTCTAGCTGATGTACCATTTTCACTTCCTGCTGCGCAGAAGGAAGCTTATTTTGAGTTAATATTTCTAGTGGGTTTAGAGTTAGACTTCTGAGCTCTGACTGCTTGTTTCTGTAGCTTTCTTTTCTCTCATCTTCTTCTCTTGCCCTCCTTGTGAATTGTATATTTGTCTAGATTTAGATGCAATCAATTTGCATAAATACTGTCTAAATAGATATTGTGAGGTTGGGCCTCACTCCAGTTAGCAATAAAACTTCGTTCAGAGGTTTTAAGGTTTACTACTATATTCGAGTTGTCCAAAATAGTAAATGCCATCAAAATAGTAGGCCCTAAAGATTGTCGAGACAAAGAAGAAGCATTTCGTTTTTAGAGGTGTTTAAGTACTTCAGTTCTTTTGACTTCTGAGAGGACGTACCTGAGTCACATAAATGCCTTTGTACCGGCTGGTTTTAATTGCATCGGTTGGTGACGCTTCTGGATCAAAGTGATAGGTTCAATGTCAATGGGCTTCCACTATTGGAGCTGACACAAGCTAAAAGTTGACGGGCAATTCTGTCAAAATTTGTTTTAAGAAACTCTATAGCTGTATTTTGCCAAAAACTTTACCTTTTGAAGTGGTAGGTACAACGAGAGTGGAACAGAACAAGCTTCACTATATCCTTTACTTTCTTTTCTGAGCTGAGCATCGCTTTCTGCATTGAAAGGAAAATGATATTATGGTTAGCTGATGAAGAAACTTATTAATTATGAATAGTAGATTAGATAGTGGTCAATTTCTATTAAGATGGCAGATAATTAACAGTACTTTACTTCTGAACAATCATTGGTTAACAAAATACTTGCTGAGCTGGCGTACGCCAGCCAAAGTTTTTATTAAGCTTAGAAAGTGTTCAAAGGGATTTCTTTGTTTTAGTCCACGAGTCCAAATTCTTGTATTTTTCAACCTTGTCTCATGGAATAAAAAACTAACGTGTATACGATATAATTATATGAATTTAACTGGGATAAAATACAACTTGCTGTCAGATTATGTTAGCTTGGGATAGTTTTGCAAAGATGACTTGATACACACAATTTCAGTTTCTTAATAGAATAGCACCCAAGGAAATGTTCTGTCTGTATCCACCTTTTGTACAATTTGGTGGGAATATATCTTACTAACATTTATATTTCTTATTAATTTCTAGGGAGTTTAGAACGGCGTTGAATATTGATAGATATTTAGCATCTCACTAATGGATAATAAAACATGGCTTTGGAGAAAAAAATCCTCAGAAAGGACAATTTCAACGAAGAACAAAGCCAATATATCAGAGAGGGAACAGGAGGTACATCACTTATCTCTTTAACATTATTAAGAAGCCTTATGAATTATGATATGTTCCTATCTGGATTTTCAACTTTTCCTTCCCTGCAGAAAGAGAAGATTGCACGGTTAGAGAGATCCTTGCAATGCTTAAATGAACAGATTTCATTTGCTCAAGCTGAATGCGTGGAGAAGGATGCTATTTTAGCTAAGCAAGCAAAAGTGGCGGAAGAAGCAATATTAGGTAAAACTCCATTCACTTTTCGCTAACTGATACATGTTCTTGTTTCAAAACTAGTTAAGCACATGATTTTTCCATCCTAGAAGAGAAATGGACAGCTGCAAGTATGCAGATACAATGGCAATTAAAGTTCTGCAATTCTTTTTTTCTGCAATTCATGTTATTGGTTTACAACTATTCTAGGTTGGGAGAAAGCTGAAGGTGAAGCAATAGCTATTAAGACACAACTTGATGATACTCTAGATCAGAAAGCCGCAATTGAGCAAAGGATTTGCCATCTTGATGAGGCTCTAAATGTTGCCATGGTAGAGAGGGAGTTATTGATAAAGGACACTGCTAAACTGATTTCTCATGAGCAAGTTAAAGTTGAGAGGCTGGAAGGAGATGTAGTAGAGAAAATAAACATAATTGCTAGCTTGGATGCCAAGAATAGGAAACTTTCTGAAATGCTCTCAATGAAAGAGAAAATGATCTCAGAGTTAACTGAAGCAAAGGGTGTGATAGAGTCAAATTTCAAGAACCTTGAGGTAAAACTAGAGTCAGCGGACAAATTGAATTCTTCTCTTAGATATGAGGTTTGCATGCTGCAGAAGCAACTTGATATTCGAAGTGAGGAAAGGAAATTTAACCTGAAATCTGCTGATGCTGCACATAAACAACATCTTGAGAATGTAAAAAAGATTACAAAACTTGAAGCAGAATGCCAGAGATTGCGTTCAATGGTACGTAAAAGGCTACCAGGCCCTGCTGCCATTGCTAAAATGAGAAATGAAGTTGAAACACTGGGTAACAATGCAGTAATAACAAGGACGAGAAGGTTCAATTCTACAACATCATTCAACTCAGGCAATCTAGTGCAGAACTCCTATGATGCATCACATGAAAGTTCTTCATTGCTTGCAAGGCTGCATGCGATGGAAGACGAAAATAAGACTATGAAGGAATCTCTTTCTAGTAAGGATGGTGAGCTCCAGTATTCGCGGACCATGCTTGCTCGCACAACCTCTAAACTTTCCCAAGTTGAAGCTCAGCTTGAGGAGTTATCAAGAGGTCGGGTTGCAACAGATTTAGTAAAATGCAGTCCTACAGTGGTCGAGAACCCTCTATCATCAATCTCCGAGGACGGTTGCAATGAAGATAATGTCAGCTGTTCAAGCTCATGGGCGTCTGCCTTGATTTCTGAACTGGAACACTTCAAGAAGGGGAAGCTGACTACACCCTCTTGTAAGAGTACCGGAGTATCAGACTTGAGTTTCATGGACGACTTTGAAGAGATAGAAAAGTTAGCATTGGCATGTGATGCGAAACCTACAGAATCGTATGATTCAAGGAGGGAGTCTAGAGAATCATCAGGGAAAGAGCTAGTAACAGTTGATGGTCCTATTGAAACATCTGACCAACTCCGTCAGCACAAGATTGAGAAGGCAGTCCTGAAGTTGATAGAACTTATTGAGGGTGTTGTCCAGAGATTATCAAAAGATTATAGTAGCACTGTTGTGCTCTCTGGTGGCAGTGAGGGCGACTGCTCTAACACATTGACTGGCTACGTTGCACGTGCATTCCTGTGGAAAACGTCTGAACTTACTTCTGTACTACAAAATTTCGTCCTTGGGTGTAACGAGCTTTTGTATGGGAGTACAGATGTTGAAAGATTTGTGCTTGAAATCAATATCACACTAGACTGGATAATCAGCCACTGCTTTTCACTCCAAGATGTATCAGACATGAGGGAGACTATCATAAAGAACTTGGAGATAAATAGCAGTTCCGGACTAGAAGTTGTTCCAGTAATTAAGCACACCGGAATCCAAACAACAGATGGCATGTGTGAACCCAGGACGCCTAACAAGATGCAGATGGCGATAGTATCCGTATCAAGCTTAATGGATATTGGATATAAAGCTGATGATGACTCAGAAATTTTCAGGAATAAAATACCAGTCTCTAAATGTGAGGAATCAGAAGGAAAAGCTTCAAGCCTGCGAGCAGAGCTTAATGCATTGAAAGAAACAGGAAAAATGATGGCACATGGTGTCGATGGTGAATCAACAATCAATGAACTTGGGAAACCATCCAACTCTGACATAAACAAGGGCAATCAACACGGAGTGTCTTCTCTTGAATCCAAGCCTCAGCTAGAACGGTAATTCTTTCAGTTATTTATTTTTCATCATTTAGCCTTCATAGTATTATGCCTAATGCAGTTATTTCTAAACAGTTTCCCTGCTAAAGAAGGTCCAAAATGTGTTTCTAGGAATGAAGATCAGCATGTACAGATGGTAAGATCCACATTATTTTACTTCTTGACTTTGTTAGTTTGTTATTCTGGAACTTGCCTTTGTACTTTGCAATGTATTAGGTATTTCATTTGGAGAATGTGTTACATATTTGTGCTTTGTATCTGCAAGTAATTTGCTCCACCGATGATAATCCTGTCTGTAATATATAGCATTGCTTTTGTTCTTGTAATACAAATTGCAGGCAAGCTCAAATAAAGAGCAGTCAGTCTTGCTTAATATGTTTTTTGTTTCTTTAATTTTGAGTCAAGTTGAATAGGACGTGATATAAATTTATTACCATTTAGTAGTGCTACAATTTTTTTTATTACCCATTCACTCTGTTTCTGTTATCTGTCTTTTTTTTATTTTGTCTGGTTTTTTTGGGGGTAATACTTTTATGAGCCCCGCGAAAAAGTATTACCTTGATTATATTTTTTTTTTACAACTCAATCAACTTTCCCCATTGTGTCTACAGCAGCTGGAGATCTCAACAGCATCAGAGAAGCTTATCGAGTGTCAGGAGACAATCCTAAACCTGGGAAAGCAACTGAAAGCACTTGCATCTCCAAAGGATGCGATCCTTTTCGACAAAGTGGTTCATACAAAAATTCAGTCTGAGCGAAAACCCCGGTCTCAGTCGCTAAACGAGATGCTAGCCATGGATGATGGAGGATTCGATTACCTCAGCTCCCCCAAAACCAAGGAGATCATATGCGCGGAACTAAGATCGCGACATGAAAGAAGTTGCTCTGTCGACAACGGAGGCGATGATTCAGTAACATGCAGTTCCCACCCAATGCCGGTGGCACCACCAAAGAGGCCCTACGATGTGAATGGAACTTGCAAGGATGAGGCTGCTCTCAAGGTAGTAGCACTTATGCCGAGCAAGCAGAAGGGGAACACCAACTTGCTGAAAAGGATTCTGGCAGGAAGGAGAAAGGAAGCCATGACCAAGCCAAATGTCGTTGCGACTGCTTAGCCTCCATGGATGATAGATTGCCCCTTCTCCGGTGTAAATTAAGTGTGGCCGTGGATGATGGATTGCCCTCTTCAGGTGTAAATTAAGTGTGGCCGATTGGCACTTGAGCTGTGTCGTTTTGATCACGTTGGTTGTAAGAACTAAGAACAGTGCAATGTATATGTAACATGCGGTATGTATTAGCGTGATTTGCAATGTTTCCGCAACCATTACATTGTTGCTTGAGCTTATGAATCTATCTCTGCTTTGGTTTACCGTGCAAGTGAACAGAAAACTCTAATTCTAGTTATGATAGATCTCTGGAAGACGGCTGGTTTATCGGCGTGTGTTTTTATGCCTATCCTGGCGTTTCTGCAGTGGGATCCCACCCAGAGGAGGATCAGCAGTAGCAGCATTGCCCTAGTTTTGGAGGATTTTGAAAAGTTCTGCACCGATACGGGGAGAGAAATTCAGGGTTTCAGAGACTGACCTAGTGACCTCTCATCTTGATCGTGTGCTCGGTGTCGCGGACGCGGACGAGCGCGGGGGGGGGGGGGGGGGGGGGGGGGGGGGGGGAGACTCTCCTGGGTCGTCGGCAGTCGCGCGCGCGTGATTCCGCGGTGGTCGGGCGCCGGCCGGGATTTCGTGCGGGCGAGAGGGGCGGGGCGCAGGCGGCGGAGGGGATCGGTTTGGGAGGGAAGGGTTTGGGCGGCGGTGGTGGGCGCCTCAGCGGGGGCGCTCCATGAATCTGGAATTTTTTTGGTTTTTAGATTTTTTTTAAATATTTACAGAAATAATCTATCGGCCAAAAAAATTACAAAAATAGACCCTGCCGCCTACCTCTAGGGCGGCAAGCTGACGTGGCAAACGGGGAAGGAACGGGCGGTGACGGAGGTAGGGTTTTTTTTGCAGGAAAACCCTTGCCGCCCTCTGGTGGGGCGGCAATGGGCCCGAATGCAAAAAAGCCAGTCGGGGCCGGCCATTTTGCAGGCGGCCCCTTGCCGCCCTCTGGCCGGGCGGCAGGCCTCGCTGCCTATAAAAGGCCTGCCGCCCAGCCCCCAGCCCTCATTCCTCCCCCCTCAAATCTAGTGAAAAAAAAAAAGAAGAGAGGGGAGGAGAAGAGAAGAAGGGGCGAAGTCCTGCCGGATTCAGACGCCGATTTCAGGTAATATTCATAGATCCTATATGTGACTATTGAGTTAAATAGTGTGTATTTTTAAAAAAATTGTTTGAATAAATGCATTATATTTTTAGGGTTTTAGTTGTACTAATCTAAAAGTGCGTATTGTAGATATCGGTAACTACGTAGATCTGCTAGTTTGGAATCAGTACATTACCGTTGCATTGGCTTACACAAGACTTTCGTCAATGGCTAGACGCCGGGTCATTGTAGATATCTTGGACGGGCTTCCCATGGAGGGAGTGCCGTAGTTAGCACCCGCCAGTCGCTCTGTTGTTCACGACATTGTCGTTCATAAGCCGCTTTTCTCTGTAAGTATTGCTCAATACTTTCGGATGCGAAATACCAGCGACCTTCTTGTAAACAAGTGGTTAGGTCGAGAACGGGATTTTCTGTATCGACCCACTCGATGTATGCGCAAGCCGTAGTGCGGGTCTGCTGAATAGAGTAGTGTTACGAAGAATAAAGCGATTGCCCATACGGAATGAATAAGCATATGCAGATAATAAAATACCTCATGGTCATAGTTAGGGCACCTAAAAAAGCGCCTTCCTCGAATATCAGGATTCCTCGAAGCCATTAATTGGCATCGATCACCGCATAGGCAGAGAGGACGCTGGCACCAAGGTGGTAGTAGGTATACACAAGGATCGCTACGCCAATTTGGATCCTCAACACCCCGGCGTCTAGCCATTGACGAAAGCCGGTAGGATTTGTAATGAAGCAAGTGGGGAAGGGAGTACTGAATGTGACATGTGCTGGCTTCTAGATACCCTCTTGTGTAAGCCATTTGACGAAAGTCTTGTGTAAGCCAATGTCATGTGCCGTCGGCTTTGCACAAGAGCAATGACATGTGCTGTCAGTTTTGAGAACACACTCCTGCTTCACTCTCTTGCGGTAGATACCCCTACCTGCCTTATCTTAACATAGTATCTCAAACCTGTGTTGTTGGGTACCTTGCACTAGAGCTCGATGTTCTACAGGCCATGTCATTGTTGTTATATGTGTACGATACCTTTCGGCGCATGCACGATACCTTTCGGCGCATGCACGACTACTTTCTGCCGCACCGATGCAGCCTCCTTTATTCGCGTGCGATACGAGTATTTGCCCGCCATTTGGCGCATACGACCAATGTAACTTTCGGCGCCGATCAGGCATATAACTTTCGGCGCCAATCAGGCGTACCCACCATACCCCACCACGTTCATATGTCAGGGGTATCACTCGATTTTTTGCGCCTATATAAGTCGCCTTAACGAGTGAGGCCTCACAATCTTTCAGAACTCAGTCACATTCAGTACTCCCTTCCCTACTTGCTTCATTACAAATCCTACCGGCTTTCGTCAATGGCTAGACGCCAGGGTGTTGAGGATCCAAACTGGCGTAGCGATCCTTGTGTATACCTACTACCACCTTGGTGCCAGCGTCCTCTCTACCTATGCGGTGATCGATGCCAACTAATGGCTTCGAGGAATCCTGATATTCGAGGAAGGCGCTTTTTTAGGTGTCCTAACTATGACCGTGAGGTATTTTATTCTTCGTAACACTACTCTATTCGGCAGACCCGCACTACGGCTTGCGCATACATCGAGTGGGTCGATACAGAAAATCCCATTCTCAACCTAACCACTTGTTTACAAGAAGGTCGCTGGTATTTCACATCCAAAAGTACCGAGCAATACTTACAGAGAAAAGCGGCTTATGAACGACAATGTCGTGAACAACAGAGCGACTGGCGGGTGCTAACTACGGCACTCCCTCCATGGGAAGCCCGTCCAATATGCAGGTGTGGTGATCGTTGTCAGGTTCTTCGTTCCATAAATCCTACAACATTGGGTCGAAGGTTATTTGTTTGTCCAAATATTCTTGACGACGATTTCATGGTAAGAATATTTTGATTACATGAATCCTTATTTTCTCACAACATTTACTAACTTTGCTCGCTTTATATTTATTCTTTCCTCCCAGGAACCACCAAGGAGATGTCAATACAGAGAATGGATAGACACCAGAAGGGTTCTAACTCCACCTAGCCGTGTTGTGCAGCTTGAACTACCAGAGCAATACAGGGTTACTAAAGCGCGGTTTGAGAGAGGAGAGGGATCCTCACGTAGGGGTTAGCTATTATCGGACAACTTGGCATATTGAAATTTCTACTGTCATGCTTTCTTGTCCCATTACTACATCGTCGTTGTGTTCAACTATTGCACTACCTCCCTCCTAGTTCGAATCTAATATCATCTATGTAACCGCAATGGAAATAGTTGTATCATGTTCAAATTGTACTACTATTTCTTCATATTACATAATTCTCCTTGTTTAAGTCCATATAATGTTTCTACGACCGAGACTGCGATAGGCCTATATTAATTATCCGAGTACTAATACGTCGAATAAGGTACAAAATAATACCTCACTTAACATATGAAATTGCGCAACAACCAACTTCAATACATTTTTATAACAATATTAACAAGTTTTACCAATAAATACTTCTTTATTTATTATTAACGTAACATAGAAAAATCTTTTGGCCGTATTTTTTTACATCTAGGTCCCTTGCCGCCCTCTACTGGGGCGGCAAGGGACCCAGATGCAAAAAGTATGGCCGAAAGCTCTTTATGGGCGGCCAAAATTGCAATTAGCCCCTTGCCGCCCTCTGTATGGGCGACAAGGGCCTAATCGCAATTTTGGCCGACGGCGACAGACGGTGCGGTCGACCCACCGTCTGCCACGTCAACTTGCCGCTCACCATTGGGGCGGCAGGGTCTATTTTTTAAATTTTTTTTACCGATAGATTATTTCTGTAAATATTAAAAAAAATCTAAAAACGAAAAAAAATTCGATCAATCTGTTGCGGACTTGCGGAGCGGAGAAAGCGTGGTTGGGCCGTGGAGGCCGGTTTGATTCCTTCTGCTTCGCACGGTCTGAACAGAGAGCTCGGGCCAACAACGGTTTGATACTGGGCCTAACTATGAATCAAGTTCAAAGTTCAATACTGGCCAAGATTTGTTTGGACCTAGTTTAAAGTGCGAGGTGAAAGCTAAGTTCCCTTCAAAAAATGGCACTGCGATGCAAAATTGTTACTAGTATTTAGGCTGTGTTCATTGGTTGAAGTTGGGAAATTCTCCCATATACAAGGAAAACGGAACAATGAATTGACACGTAATTAATTAAGCATTAGTTAAATAAACTTTAAAAATCAATTGATATGATATTTTCAAACAACTTTTTATAAAATAAAAATTTAAAAAACATAATGTTTAGCAGTTCGGGAAATGTGCGTGCAAAAACTGAGGAGAAACGGTCGTAACATGGACAGTAGAAAATATTTTATCCGTTTCAGGTTATAAGACGTTTTAACTTTGGTCAAAGTCAAACTACTTCAAGTTCGACTAAGTTTATGGACTAATATAGTAATATTTATAATACCAAATTAGTTTTATTAACTCAGTAATTGAATATATTTTCATAATAAATTTGTCTTGGGTTGAAAATGTTATTATTTTTTCTATAAACTTAGTTAAACTTGAAGCTAACTTTAACAAAGTCAAAACGTTTTATAACCTGAAACGGATGTAGTATTATGGTAGCCCAGCTGCATTCTTGGCACATATTTTAAAATGCCAATTTTATGATTCTTGGTTAAAATTTTAAATGCAATATAGAAGTTTTGAGAAAGTTTCGTATAATTTAAGTTGAAAGTTTCTTATGTGTTGTAGCAGGGGCTAAACATCGCATCTCCTATTGGACCGAAATACGGTTTCTAACACCCACATGTTATGTTTTAACCCAAGGCAAATACTTCTCGAGCCTTCATGATAGGTGAATAGGAGGCGTTCATGTCATCAGATGCAAAGGTTGGCCAGCCAGGAGAATAGTGTTCGAGCACATTGCAAGAGAAACATGCTATTCGATAAGGGGGAAAGGAAACTTGACGATTACACCAGCGAACGAGAAATATTCCTTAAGAAGATGTCACGGGGGTTGCTTCAACCACTTCTACAAACTGATGCCAATAGTCTTAGGGACCACTCAAGCACATATCTATGTTCTTAACTATTTTAGGGCACATTATAGTAACTTCTCGTGTGTCATTGGGTATGTTTTTAGTTTCATATGTAGAGCTGGAGGCTATATAAGCCGGTCCTATCCTGTAGCGAGACATGGAGCATATTCATATCAATATATCACATCGTATAACAATGATTACATTTTGAGTTCGTGAGTTCGTCTTGTCCTTAGAATAAGTGGGAAAAGGAGTATTATTTTTTTCCTACCCCTGATTCAAGAGGAAAGAAGTATCCGTTGGCAACATAGCTGTGCTAATTAGCAATCGTCGATGCGTTTGAGATACTCGTGAACGGTGAACCGTGATATGCCTCTGCATTACTCAGATGGAATGGAACACAAATAATACTCGGAGAAAATATCAACGATACTGCTCCGATATAACGAGAGTTGCTCCCACACAAAAGAACTTTGTAGTACAGAAGCATGGACGAACCCCATTTCATCACACATGAAGGACCCAAGCCGACCTACCTACAGGCTACAGGCTACATTCTCTGCACAGTAAAAAGGTTACTTCAGCAGCGAGGGGCCCCTGCGCAAGCGAGAGCCAGAGCGGCGGTACACGACAGGACGGGACCTGCCGCTCCTGTGCGACACGGCCCATATGCATCGCATGCATGGGCGCCACCACCTGCATCATCGTCGTCGCCATCGTCGTCGTTTTCCAAGCGCACGTCCATGCGCCCCGAGCCGGCCGGCCAGCCCCTGCCTGCCTCTCCTCTGCTTTGACGAAGAGAAAGGAAAGCCGGCCACGCTGCCCACTGTGGGAGTCTCGGAAAAGAGCGACAAAAGCGGTAGTGCACCGCATTCGCATGCACCATACTCTCTCCCCCACCCCCACACCGCGGCTGGCTGATCACGGCGCGGCCCCCGCGCGCTCCGGTGACTGGACACGGCCGCCGCCCCGGCCCGGGCGCACACCGCACAGGCGGGCGGGGGCCAATGACGCCATGCGGTGCATACGCTGCGACTCGCTGAAGCCTTTGCCTCCCCTGCTCTGCTACTGCTACTGCTGCTAGGCAGCTGCGCGGGATCGTCTTTTGATTTTCTCATCAGGCGGCGTGCAATGCCTTGGCCTCACGCGCGTGTCTTTCTCACACCTTTCGTTCGTTCGCTCGTAGGCGCCACCGTACATCTGATCTCCCGTTCGTTGAGAGAAATTCTGCCCACGAGCGCGCGTGGACGATCCACACCGCGCGCCGTCCGGCCCCTGAGATCGGTCGCTTTTCCGCCCCTTTTTTTCTGGGTATTTTGTTGTTCAAAGAGCACAACATCAGAGCAGAGGAAACTGTTTGCCTAAGCAAGGGCAACTGTTTATCTATAAGCAACGCGTTCCGCGTGTAGCTGATAGCGCGGCCGTACCGTACGCGCATGTGACAAAGTACAACTTGCGAGTTTGCAGGTTTTGCAGCCCTCAATGGTACAAACACAAACACAGGGTATGTATACTTCTGTCAGCCTCACCCTTTGACCACCCGGATGAATGCGGCGACTGCGTGCATTAGAAAATATTACTAATATATACACGAGTATGGATTTTCATCTCTTAAGAAGATATCTTTTTTTTCATATCAACTAAATAATTAAAAAAATTAACAATATAAATTAATATAAAATAAAACACTCCACAGATATGCAAGGCTAAATCCAATTTCTACAACTTGCAACAAAAGGACAAATTATACTGAAAATAATTAACGCACATTTACAATTATATTTGTTATTTTATTACAACATGTAGAAGTTGATTTTGAACTGGCATATTCGTGGAGTGATATATTTCATATTAATCTATATTATCATTTTTTAATATTATTTTTTAAGAACAATCAATTGACTATTAGATGATATGTAATAAACCAATGGATATTCTCTTAAGGGATGAAAGCACTTTTGTATATATACATAGAAATTTAGGTTGGTCAATGTGTCCATCTCCTGCAGTCAAGAAAATTGTTGCCAATTGTATAAACCACATTATCTGTACATAAGGATTAGTTACAGTGATATACTCCTACAGAACTTCATTCAGTACGTCTTTGTTGATATATATACTCCTACAGAACTTCATTCAGTATGTCTTTAGGAGTAGTACGCAGCAACAGTGCCATACAAGCTCTGACACACTCTAAATTATTGTCATAGGAAGCATGTTTTACGCAATTATGAGTATGATGTCACTCTAGATGTTTAAAGGAGGGGACGAGGAGTGTATAAAGCTGGAGTCGAAGGGCTGCTCAGGCCATGGTATAATTGGCTCATAAAGCCTGAAACATGCGTAGGCTACAAGCATAGAAATGATTTTGCAGTGTGCAAAATATGTCAGGCCCTGAACTTCTCACTTTTCGATTCTATCAGAAAGTACTTTGTATTGCGTACTACGTACTGGTTTTTCCCTTATGAAATGGATTAATTACCTGCAAAACACTGTATTATGGATTCAACTATACCTTGATTAAGCCGACATACTTATGTAAAACCAAACAAAGTGGCCAGACCTGCTTAGCTGTCGAGTGTTCAGCTGTTCAATATCACAAACACGCTTACACGCGGCCGGATTACACGCGCTTTCTTCCACGTGTTAACAGAGCTTAATTAAGAATCATAATGAAAACCTAATGTGCCGAACTTTACAGATTCACGGGTCCCCCTAAAAGTCTCCGATGTCATGATCTCAATCTATGTCCACGATATTGTTAAATTATTCACCTGATGACTTTACTGTATTAGTCATTTTTACTTGCTACTCCACTGCATGCAAAACTGTAAACTCTACACATCTTTAACCATTACCTGTTTTCGAGTGATGTATTCATAGAAAAACATTAACTATGATATATGCTATTTTAATTCACTTAAAATCACTAATATATTATTCTCAAAAAAATCACTAATATATTAAGTTGAAATATATCCATAAGACTCTATAAAATCAAATTTATGTAAATATTTTTACAGACAGATCTACTTGATGATTTTTCATATATCAAAAAATTATCTGAAAAGGCGATCCTCATACTAAAACAAAAAGAACGAATATGTGTTTTTAAATAATAAAAACT
The DNA here is from genome assembly GCF_000147395.1 of Oryza glaberrima. Lineage (NCBI taxonomy): Eukaryota > Viridiplantae > Streptophyta > Magnoliopsida > Poales > Poaceae > Oryza > Oryza glaberrima. The sequence goes on from NC_068329.1 coordinate 29,272,484, forward strand.
GTTTAACCGCCGCGTGACCAGAATTATATGTTTTTGTTATCGAGGGATCAGTGATATGTTGAAAAAAATATTGTTTTTTTATTATATATTTGTTCCTAGATACTAGTTAGTTTATCTCAATACCAATATTAATTGGTTTTGCATAAGAAATAGTATGCTTGATATATATATCTATGTCCATCATATAGCGTAATAAATTAACAAAGACACATGCTGTTTTCCTTAATTTTTGGATAACAATTTTGCTTAATAAAACGTCGACAAGTTTTCCGTTAGAAAAAAACTTGATTTTTCCATCGTCTGATTTGCATTAAGATTTGTGCTAGCATGGATATTCCATAAAAAAAGGACTACTAAACCCGATGGATAATACATGCACCTTTTATTTCCCATTAAGTAAAAAAGGGGAGGGGGGGGGGCATCAATAATCTCCAAGTACGCTAACTAGTATTTCAATTAGTTTTTAATGTATGATATTGTTTATTTTGAGATATATGTTTGATCATTCATATTATTAAAAAACACAACTATTATTTATTTTATTTTTTCCATTGAAGGTACACGCATAACTTGTGTTTTTCGTATCTACACATAAAGATAAAAGGTCAAACATGTATGTCCAAAAATCAACGACGCCATATTTAAAAAAATGGAGGGAGTATGAAATAATGTTATGAGATTGACGTGACTTGTTGATATATGAACATGTACTTAATTGTTTGTGTCTTTGACCTTTTAAAAATAGCAATCATCCTTACATGCCTGGATGATGTCATACACATGTGAATATATGATAAGTACGTATATCAATAACCGGTGGTGAAATGCATGCGCGTGTGTAAGCCCTAATTAGCATATCCAAACCTTGCATATATAGTTGCGTGATCTCTACACCATGCATGCATGTATATGAGCAACTGCTAATTCCAGTTTGGAACTACTGATTATATTCTTCCGATCAAGCACCCGGCCACAACACAATGCATTATATGTTCAAAGCAATCCAAACACACGATCGACCAACTACAACACAATGCACACGCAAAGACGAGGGAATTTAATTTCCACAATCAACATCAACCCGGCCAATCCATGATGATACCATGCGTGACAGACGATCGACGGAGTATACATATATGCACATGCAGCTAATTAAGCTTTTCCCTGGGGATGCAACGGGAAGAGCTCCAGGGTCACTTCGTCGGTGCAGCCGCCGGCCGCCTCCGTCGCCACCACCGCGTCGCCATCGCCGGCGCCGTCACCCCACGCCTTGCACCGCCGCTTGCAGCTCGCCAATCCATCTTCCACGTCCTTCTCCTTCTTCTCCGGTGCCTCCTATATACACGCAAAAAATGTCTATTAGCCGGGCAGAAATGTCTACAGATTCATGGATTATTAAAAATTCGGTTAATTTGCTGATTAATTACTTTGGTTTCGTTAGCGGTAGCGGGCAGCAAGGAAGGGTCGAGCGTGCTGAGGGTGAGGAGGGCGGCGCGCTTCTGCTTCTGGCGCTCGCGGGCCTTGTGATTCTGGAACCAGTAGAAGACGTTCTTGCCCTCGATCCGGCCGTACTTGCCGAGCTCCTCCGTGATCCGCTCGATCTGGACGGAGTTCGGCGTCCGCATCCCGCCGCGGTACAGCATCTCCAGCACCTTTATCTGCTCCGCCGATGGGTTCCACCTCGTCGTCCCCGCCGCCGGCACCTGCACCTGCAAACCAAATATATACACGATCATGAACCTGATCGATCGATCGATCAAGAACAAGTAGGGTTTGATGTGTCTAACAGTGTAGTTGAGCAGCTTGGAAGCGTTTCTGGCGCGAGGGACGACGAAGTCCGGCGGCGCGATCATCTTCCTCGGCTCCGGCAGCGAGATCTTGGGCGCGAGCGGGCGGAGGCATTTGAAGGAGAAAGCAGGGAAGGCGGCCGATCCGGGGATCGACGACGGGGAGATGGATGGTGGCGCCGGAGACGACGAGGACGACGACGCTTTGTGATCCAGGTAGGCCACATGCAGATGGTGAAGCCTCATTGTGTAATGTCGCAGTTTAACTCAGAGTTAGCTCTAGCTTTGTATGGGAATTGGAAGCAGAGATAGATTAGATTGTTGTAGCTAGGGCTAAGCGAGCAAGCGTGATCTTGGCGTGTTTTTATACGGGGAGAAGGCGATAAAGCTAGGCAGCGAGGGTTTGAGTGTGTTTTGTGTGAGATATCGAGGTAACAGTCGAGAATTAAAGGCGTGCCCTTTCATGGGGGCGACAGGGAATGTGTAGATTGGTGATGAAAGGCGTCAGCATTCGTAAAATCGTAATCATCAAATTCACGAAAAAGCGGGAGCTGTAATAAAGGTAAAAATTCTCCCTCGCATGGAGCTAAAGCTCCCCTGTTTCACCTTTCCTGTCGAAATTCATGACGACGACTGACAAGAAATATATGGGAAAACTAATCTTCCTTTACAATGCCTTTTAAAGCAAGCGTGAATGTGTGATTTGTGAATACCAATCGAATTCCAGTTACTTGTACATTGACCTATACCTTTTTTTAGAGAGAAAAATGATGTTTTAGCTAATTAATACAGTTTTTCCTCGTAAAGATGTGAGCTTGCTAAAGAGTAGCTAGCTACAGTACGAGTTTTGTTCTCAGTTTTGTATATTTAGTTTACTGCTAATTGTCTGCTTTAACGACTTGACCTGATCAATTAATTCAGCAAGCTTGCTGATCCCCCTCTGGTGCGATCAAGATCTGACCAGGTATTTGACCATCATAAATGTAGTTACATATTTGCTCCAGAATATAAAAAAATATATCTTTGTTATATGTACTATATATGGTCTAGTATATATGAAGCTCGATCTGATCGACTCATATAGTCATATCTCAAATGAAATATTTATGAACTTTGTAGTGTGTTAAAATTACAGTCTTCGTCTGACAAGTAATTACCCTGCTTACTTTGCTGTCTGCTAGTCTGAATGCATTGCATATTGTGTGCTATTCTCTCTATAACTAGCTAGCTAGTCACAACTCCATCTATATATACCTGCATATATGATTGCGCATGATCATATAGACCTAGCTAGAAGCAAAGCAAAGCAAAACACAGAAAAGTATATTCCTGTCCGCAATCTCTAAGATCGATTTGCCATATATATTTGCTCTATATATTTAGCTAGGTTAGCCGCAGGCAGAGAGGGGGCTATCGATGAGGAGACCATCAAAAACCTCCATATCTGCCATCGATGAAGCGGCAACATGCTAGTATATATGATTGGCAAAGCATGCAAACGAAAGCGAGACCCAGAATGATTGATGCTGAGGTTGACCTTGGAGTTAGCGCCTCCATCTATCGTTGAACTCGCAACAGGATACTGCACATCAACAGAGCCATGGCTCCAGACCTCCAGTACGCACTGAAAAAATATTCCTCCACACTGCATATGTAGCAGCAGTACCCTGTAATCTCTATGAACACATTACATGTAGGAGTACACAACATGGCTTTCCTGAAACCCTGATAAAAGAGTCCCCCCCGGCAATATATCAGCAAAAGCAGCAGTACTACCTGCAGGTAAGTAAAGCCCATCATCCCAGAGCTTAGCTAATGATACAGAGAGTGACACACATCATTCTCGTGCAAAAGTTGCTGGGTACAGTCAGGAAAACGAGGTGCATGCTTCCTTGCAAAATAACATATTTTACTGTTTAGTTACAGCAAATCATCAGGATCCATAGATCGATCGATAAGCTTAGCTTGTGGCATGGACTACACTGGTCCTGTGTCCTTGGTCACACTGGTCATCACGTACTCAGGCTTAGATAGCTTTAATTTGTAGTGTCATTCAGCTAGAGCCTCCCATGCCATGTCCATTGCCTGCAGGGGAGTGTCTGTCGTCTCTACACACCATGCATGGTGCAATGCAAGTGACACACCATGCAATGTCGGGGGCCGTCAAATCGGTCGGTCTTTTGCTCCTCAGCAGCAATGATACAACAAGGCTGCGACGCGTTAGAGGCCCATCGATCAGAACAGGGAATGCATGAGCTACTTTTCGGTGGAATTACAATGGCCAGCGAGAAGAGAGAATGTGTTGAACCAGACATATCCATGTACGTACGGCCTCCGGCGATCTCTGACACGCATGCAATCGCAATTGCAAATTGTTGCAATGCATATATATATACATAGTCGCCGTACGTTGTAGTAGCCAGGCGTGTACGTATGGATATGCACAATGGGATTACTGAAAAGATTTTGGCAATCCCGGTAAAGGCACACTGGGTGAAAGGCCAAAAGCCCGGAAAAGAGAAAAAGGCGGCCATGGATGGCCAGACTGCGTGCCGAGAGATCAGTGAAAGCGCCAAGCTGGTCGCCGGCGTTGGCGACTTGGCGGTGTGGGGGAGACTACTACACCACACCACACGCACCAGCGCGCGACGACGAACGGTAGGCGAAAAGCTACCAGCTTATTACTGCATCCATCGCGCAAACGGCGAGCGCGCTAGCTGTGAAATCGTCAGGGACCAGTTTAGTAGCTAGTACTCTGCACATCTGCAGGCTCATGCTGCGTCTTGTCTGAATAATCTCGCAATGTACGTAACGCAAGTAGTACAGTACAGTGAATCAGTGATGGCGTTGATCGATCTACGTACACCGGCATTGGGACTTGCTTTTTCTGGGGGGGTTTGATCGATCGAGTAGATCGCGCCACGCGATGCTGTGAAATCGGGGAGATTTGGCATGCACCGGCCTCTCCTTGCTCGCGGTAGTAATCATCACAGATTCACCATGCCGCTGTCAACTGGGGGCAATATCTTAATCCACGCGCGTAACAACGAGATGAGATCTACTGATCGATTTGTTTGCTGGAGCTAGATTACTAGTACTAACTAGATTTGTGTCAGGGTTATGGATACCACATATCTAATAGTAGTTGACTAAATCTCGGCAGGACTCACCACATACCATGTCTTATACGGGAACTGACTTCGGATATGGAAGGAGTTCCGGATAAGTAAAGACAACCAGAGTTCTACATGGAAACAACAAGAACTACTCGGATTGTATCTATATTGGTTTCCCTAGTTCTACTTGGATAAGGGGACACCTATGGGTATAAATACAAGACGCCTAGGAGGAGAGGGGACACGGAGCAATAGATCAAGACACAGGATCAACATACAAGCCAACATACGCTAAGACAAGACGCCGGATATCGACTTCAGAGATAAGCATGGCTAGTCCTTTACGGTGTCTACGAATACTGTTAGGAGAGACATAGCATTGTCTCTGATCTCGTCGGGCACGAACTCAAGAAGGAAGACTACCCTGTTGTCGACTACGGGATGGTTTCATGGCCGCCATATTAACAACAGTTAGATAGGCTACCCCAAATATTGTACTGGTGTAATTATGGTGAATAAGAGCAACGACCGGCTTTGGCCAACATGATGTAGGGTTATTACCTGACAATTCAGCGGCCCGAACCTATATAAAAATCCTCGTCTCCATCTCTTTTACCTCAATCTCGCATATACCCTGATACCAACGATCCCTATACTATGCAAATACCGGAATCGCGACATCAAACGTCGACAATTTGATAAGGGCCTGTTCACTTTGATGCTATTTCTAACCATACCATTTTCTGATAAAGTTGCCAAAATTATGCATATGTTTGGTTTCTTACCAAACTTTGGTAAAAAGACCAGAAATTTGGCAACTGCACAGTACTGACCAAAATTTGGTAGAATATACGTTGGCAACAAAGTGACCACATTCAAAAATAGCTATCTTGCTAAAATTTGATAACATTATCAACCTTACCAAAATTTTAACAATAGTAAAATTTATTTTGGCATTGAAGTGAACAGTCTCTAAGTGTACTACTGATCGGCTGGCCGACGACCATGCATTGATCGACATGTTCCAACGATCGTGGTGGACAAATTAAAGTAGCAACAGTAATCCAGCAGTGCTTGTTCGTTAAATCCACTCGGGTCCCATGCCATGTCTAGCAAGTACACACCACGGTTTGACCGTGAGTTCCGAACAAGCTTTGCGACTAGTTGTTTCTTGGTCACTCTGAACCGTTCATTTTAGATCTAACGGGTGACGTTGATATTGGTTAATGCCGTATACTACTTCTCTAGGCTGTGGGCCAACTCGGCCCGCAAGATAATCCGTTCGCAACGCTAGTAGGCCGAAAGCCTGCATTCCATCAGTTGTCTTTGTCCTGTATATGGGCCTAACTTAGATGCCTGACATTGATGGCGATCCAAACTTTCTGATGGGTCTATTCTGGGCCGAAGCTTTCCTCCGCAAACTTAGCTATACTGGGCTGAACTTCAGGCTCCATCGATTGTTCCTTTATTTGGATAGTCTCAGTTTTGGTTGGCTATGGGAATAAGTCCACATTGACTCCCTTAAATAGTGGTTGAATCTAATCTATATCCCTAAACCACAATACCGGATATCACTGACATGGATTAGATTCGGTCACTAATTAAGGGAGACAAAGTGGGACTTATTCCTGGCTACGGCGATGGAAGAAATTACTAATGGGCTGCTGGTAGCTACAGTAGAACAGGGAGATGGGCCTGCGGGCTGTCAACACGGGACAGAGTGCACGCGTCGTTGCATTTTCTTCGGTTTAGTCCCATACCGTAGGCCTAAGGCCGTCGCTACATGGCAACATCAACCTAGGAGGACGGGACAACCAAGGCCAACCTGAGCTTTCCCGTCTCCGTCACCACTCGAGCTCGGTGATACCGTCTAGCTCCTCTCTCGTTAGCTATTGGTTTCCGCGTGCCACCATCCTACAGGCCTAGAGAGATGTGGAAGAGAGGGGAGACGCTGAAATACGTTTCAGTGATGATATATGTGAGTGGGTAAACTACGACAAAAAATCAGACAGTAAAATACCAGTAGCACACAACTGAATTTTAGTGCTCTACAACGACACTAAAGTGTATATAAGAAACACCTTGTGCATGGTTTAAATTCGAAGATTAGGACACGACGATCACGCCCATCAACTTACTTGCATATGTAATTACACACCTCATGATTCTACCGAATTTCAAATTTTGAGATATATACACAAAGAAAATCATTCGGAATCATCAGATGGCGACGAAATGCTAATTAAACTCAATCAAAATATGCGGACTCCAGTTTCTCGTAGTTCTTCAATATACATCGTTTCATCAAGCTTTTTTTTTTAAAAAAAAAATCCAGAGTCATGGAGGAGCTAGCTATGAGCCGCAGCTGACAAATGCAGCAAGAACAGAACAGAAGGATTTCTTATGTGCAAGATCAAAATAAAGAAAGCAGCAAAGCTAACCTATCTATGATGAACACTTCCCCACTGACAAAGTGACAATAGTGATTCCGAGAAACCAATCGGAGAGGACGCATTCGATCACCCGACAATGCCGAGAGCGCCATGATCAGTAGGAGATTCCGACGAGGGCAACCATGGTGTAGGCGACGAGCTCCTCCCGCGACCTCCGCTCGCCTGGAGACAACGACGACGAGCGCCCGTAGCCAGACAGCTGCGGCAGCTGCACCCTGCGCCGCCCGCTCAGGAACATCCGCATCTCGCCGGCGAGGAACTCCGCCGCGCCGCGGAGCGCGACGCAGACGCGCGGCAGGTGGCGCGCCAGCGGCAGCACGAGGTTGAACGGCCACACCAGGAACGAGTACTGCAAGAACGCCTGCAGGAACCCTCCGCCCGCCGCCGCCGCCGCCGGCACGGCGAGAAGCACAACGTGAACAGCCATCTCGATCTCCAAACTCCGAGCCTCTCCAGTTTAGTTTCCACCACTGCCGCGCGCTTACATATGTGCGGGCCGTCGTGGCGTGCGCGTGGCCTAGCTACCGGCCGTCTGCCTCGGCCATGATGCCGATCAGCGTGGTGGTGGTGCTCTGCGCGCTACAGAAAGGGCCATGGCTTGGAGTGGGTGATGCCTGATCGATACCTTGCTTGCTGATGGAGAGATGCTTTTATAATTGAATCCGATCGGATGACGGATCGGCTCGATCGCTTGACAGGTTTGGTAACTGTTAACCCAAACCCTCTGCCGGTTATAAAACCAGTCCCAATAACATGTTAGAGATCGTAATGTGAAAAAATGTCATAGAAAATCCAGACGTGATGACTACACCGAGATATATTTGGTGAGGGAGTTCAATTGTAGTGATTACCGATGTTCTTCCTCGATCCAGCATAATTACAGTGTGCCTAGGGTATCTATGAGATCATGACCATCGACCAAAGCTAGGCTGAGGACTAGTTGTTTCTCGCCTATACTACCATCATCACGTTATTATATGTGTGTCTTTGTTTAAGAGAGGTCTAAGATAAAAGTCCAACTTCACTATTATCCTACTTCTTATTACATGTTTTAGTAGTTAACTGTAATCGATTTTATACACATAACATATTCAACAGATTAACCCTTTACACAAATTTTTGCACGGCCGGCCGCCCGGCCGGAGACCTCTCGTTGTTGCTTGCGTTTGTCCAAGTTTGGCGTAACGGCGAAATGGAATTAGTGAGAGACACTGTGTCGGGAGATAGCGAGATTCTTGGCATGGGCCAACCAGCCATTGGCATCGATCTGGAATTTATCTTTCTGGGGGAGAAAGTAATGACACTGCCTGATTGCTTGCGGGCCCGTACGCACGCTTTTGTTCTAGTCTGAACTGAACTGTACCGACCAGCTTTACATCCACATGCACTCAGCCACTCACTACTTTAGCAGTGGTACCATGTCCAAGGTCCCTGAAGCCTGGCCTCTTTTTTCATTTGGATTATTAAGCGTATTGTTACCGTAAATTATTGATTTAATTATAGAAGTGAATTAAATATTTTTATAAACAAATATAACAACTAGTTTTAAAAAATGGCTAAGGAATACAGTAGGAAAAAATTATTTTAAGAGATTATATTTTTTTTGAAAAGCAAATAATCCGTTAATAATCTGATAAATAAGCTGAAAAAACAAAGCATTACGATAGCTGATCAGTGATCACGGATGTAAAAGTTCAGATATGGGCATTGACCATTCTAAGTATGAAGTTATACGAATCTATTAGGCCATCAGCAATGGGTACTCTTAACCCGTGTCTCCGCTCACGGCCGTCTGCCTCCCGTCGCTTTTTGAGGCCGAACCATTCCCCAGAAGGGGAGCACGGCGCCTCGCAGGGGGCGCGGCTCTCTCCGCGCCTCGCCTACTTTTTCGTGGGGGGTCCGAGCCAGGCACCACGTTGAAGCGTGGGGAGCTCGTGGACACGACGCCCTACCCCGATGTTTCCCCTTGTACCCCCGCCGGCTCCTCGTCCTCATTTGCCGCGCCGCCGCCGGTGGCTCGCCGTTGACCACCGTGACGGGAAAGAGAGGGAAAGGGACAGGGAGAGGTAAACGGCAACGGCGAGAGGGAAAGAAGAAGACCACATCTGGCCACAGCTTGCCGTTGACCACTGCGTCAACATGCCAGATCCGCGCGTGGCTCCCCTGTCATCAGCAGCGATGGCCCTGCGGCGGCGACGACCCCGCGACGAGCGGAGGGATCTGGCTCGCCGTTGACCACCGCGTCGGCATGCCATATCCGCGCATGGCTCCCCCGTCGGCAGCGGCGACGACCCCGCGGATGAGTGGAGGGATCTGGCACCCCCGACCGGCGACGGGCGGCAACGAGAGAGAGGGAGAAAGAAGAGCGGCGGTGGACGCCGGTGACGGGAGAGGCGAGCGGTGGCGGCGGAGAGAGGGAGAGGCAAGTGCGGCTTGAGGGAGAGGCGAGTGCGGCAGCGAAAAAAATAGAAGAGGGGGTGGGAGAGAGAGAGAGAGAGAGATTAGGGGTAGGGTAGAAAAAATAAATATAGGACTTTGTGGGCTGGGATACCCATTGTGGGTTGGAGTGTCTCTATTAAGTTGCTTCAGATTTTGAGGAGCCTATCCAGAGGTATCCTCTATTGCGAGCTGAGTTCCCCTATGAGTATCCTCAGTTAGTGAGGACACTCTAGAAGTAGCTTACATTGTAGATGTCCTTATGAGCCCTCACTTGGCCGACAGAATAAAAAAGGATTGAGGCTGTGTTCGCGATTCTTGGTTCCCAGGGGAACATTACGCACGAAAAACGGAGTGGTCTATTAGCGCGTGATTAATTAAGTATTAGCTATTTTTTTAAAAAATAGATTAATTTGATTTTTTTAAGCAACTTTCGTATAAACTTTTTGTAAAAAAATACACCGTTTAGCAGTTTGAAAAACGTGCGCGCGGAAAACGAGGGAGAGGGGTTGAGAAAATGGGTGGGAAAATGGGTGCCGAACATAGCTGAGGCGTAATCGGAAGCAGAATGATTACTGTATATCGCAATGTGATGTCGACATCGGCAATGTTGGCTTTAGTTCACGCTAAAATTGAAAGTTTGGTTTAAATTGAAACGATGTGATGGAAAAGTTAGAAGTTTATATGTGTAGAAAAGTTTTGATGCGATGGAAAAGTTGAAAGTTTGAAAAAAAAAGTTTGAAATTAAACTCGGCCATCATAGTGGCATCTTCCAGGGCCCAACTACGGATAGCCTGACACCTGATGCACAACAGCTTCGGTCGATGGCAAGCAAATGCATTAGCAGCTGTCTACTACGCGGCAGGCTCTGAAACTAAAAGAAATGAAATACTCTCGTTTCATTTTGTAGACAGATCAACATCGTTTTTAAGACTGGATAAGGTCTTAGCTCGGGTGTGTGTTTAAATATTGGTCTCCCTATATTTAAAGTGAGTAGCATGACATTGCAGTTGAATTTTTGTGTAGTTTTGCGTACCGAGCTAGAACAGGTCAAGCTGGAAGCAAGAACAAGATTGGATAGTTCAGATATATCTTTCAAACAATGTAGCCCCACAAGGATCAGTAGACAGTAATTGGTCGAAAAATCAACAAACCACTTACTCGATATGCACAAGTTTCGCTATCCATTTTGTTATCATATATGCCACATGGTCGTTTCCCCGCAATTTTTTTGGTCGATTCAAGGTACATGTGCTGGCCTTTCTCGGTTCGAGAGGCCACTTCGATTGCATTTTTGGCCTTTCGGCAAATCCCTGGCTGCATTTGGGATCCATTTGATCTGTAGATCATCCACTGTGTCACGATGAATCAATCCAAATCCAATCGATGAACTGAAACCGGCAAGTTTTTCCATCGTGACGTGCAAGCATACTTGTTCCCTCAATCATGCCTGCACAGATAGCTACGTTCGTTGTACGGTATAAAGATGTTAATTCAAACAACAGGGACATTCAGCTGTAGAAAAATACGATAATGTACTGGAATACACTGAAATATTACTAAGATTCGTTGAAACTGTAACGGAAAATGAAGCAAATCGGCCACCTGTTACTGGTGGCATCTCGTCCTCAGGCTTCAAAGCCTTCAATGATCCTGACGCTGCAAGCAACAAAAGATGAAGGGGAATGATGGCTGGAATGATTGGAAGCACAAATACTGCCGCCGTGCAGGACAGCTGTGGCGCAGGGCAGACTGCACACTGTACACTCCATAATGCTGTATGCCACGATATATTGCTACAGATCAAGTGATCACTCCTGAACTAATTTTCGCGGTCCTGTTGTCGATAGCATTATGGCATGGCATAGTGGGCGGGCTTGCCGGCCGGGACCGGATAAATCAAGGTAACTGCCTGTGATACAAGAGCAGTTATCCTCCCATGAAGGTTTTTTTATGTAGCCACAGAAGAATGAAGGATAGGAACTTAGAAACCAAAAATCTTGTGAAATACTCCCTCTATCCCAAAAGATTGACGTTTTAAGGATTCTTAAGCAAATTGGATACATGTAAAAATAATCAAGTTACCCTTATGGCCCTGTTCAGAGGCACTAGCTGCCGCAGCGGCTGCGGCAGCAGCAGCCCAGCCGAACGCACCCTCTATTTAATATGTGTGGTCGTTATTTCAGTGCTATTTAATTTGAGGCAAATTGAAGTGAACATGCATACATGTTATACTTATGCTGAAACGAGAGCTTTTGTGGGACATTTTTTGAGATGTAAACGACATGTTTTGCGGGACAAAGAGACTAGTATAAAGATGAAGTACACCAAATCAGAACTGATCTAATGCAACCTAGGGTGACCGGCATTGTATGCCCGATCTGACAACCTATAGTAACCCAATCTACTTACGAGCAACTCTTTGCATGATAATTAACTTTAATGTATCCAAATGTATCTATAAAGTGCCTCTTCTATGTTAATTTATTAACTCAATTCAAAAACCAAAGCTAAACCCTAGTTTTCCTGTCCAAAAGATACTACATCTTGAGCCTCAACTTCTCCTCTATTCATACTTAAAGATGACTGCACAAAAGCAAGGAATACACTATCTCTTTAAAAATTTGGACTCAAAACCTACTTAAATTTAGACTCCTTTTAAATTTGACCATTTTTTTCAATTCCAAACACTTTCCATGTAAGCCATATAGAAGCTCTACCTCCACATATATTGTTCTTTATCCAAAATATCCGGTATGATCTCCTTACTGATCCCCTCGGTTTAATCATGATTATATCGCCAGCAACATCCCTGAAGCCTCAAACAAGTCCCGATATTTGAGAATAAGTTCTTTCCTAACTTGATTAGTATTAGTATAAACACAGTATATCATACCTATATAAAATAATTAGAAGCTATAAACAATTAAAAATTAACGTGAAAAAAATTACTCTAATTACGAGTTAATCAGTTTGACTGTTGTGATGGCTGGTCTGACTTGTCAAGCATCTCTGGTTAGATCGCCTATGCAATGACACTCCACCAAATTAATACCTCTTCATAATTCTCTCAATAAAAATCATTGCAACCAATTGTTCATGATAAATTAATAATCATAATAATGATTTCACAATGTCCTGCTTAAATCAGGACAGCAGGACATCCTAGATAATACCTGCGCTTGTGTTAGTTTTACTCTTTATTTTAGAAAACCTTGTGTTCGTTTTACTACCCATTTACAGTTTGTTTCATAAAATGGTCACACCATCACTAAAATTGCGGTTGTTTTGCTGAACGTAGATGGACGAGTTCAGAGTCGTGCAGCACTACTGTCGTAGTGTCGTACTGTGCACTGATCACAGTCAGCGTAATTGGCGTTTTGCAGAGCGGCAAAGATATTGCAACCGTGTCGTAACTGTCAGTCTAAGCCGTCTCAGCCTAGTGCAGACGCATTCTCGCAGCATCAAAATTCGCAACGTTGAGATGAGATTTTCTGGCCGTATTTCACTTGTATTTACACAAAATCACGCGGTTACAACTTACAACCAGCCCTGAACCTGATACGGTGAACCTCGCAATGGTGTCGCCACGTGGAACACCAAGAGCAGAGCATCAAGAAACAAAAAAAGAATGAACCAAAAAAAAAAAAAACCAAGAAGAAGAAGAGAGAAGCAATAGCAGTTCGTCAGCTTTTCAGTAGGAGATGCTGAGCAGCGCCTGGCGGAGGAGCTCGTCCGCCTCTCCGCCGCCGCCGTCGCCGTCGCGGCTGCTTCGGCTCCAGACGTTGCCGCCGCCGCCCCGGCGCGCGTAGGCGCGGCGCAGCAAGGCGGCGTGGAAGACAACCCCGCCGTAGAGCGCGGCGCAGGCGGCGGGCAGGTGGCGCGGGAGCGGCAGCCAGAGGTTGAGCGGCCACAGCAGCGGCGCCGAGAGGTGGAACAGGTGGAGGAACCCCCTCGCCGCCACGATCGCCACCAGGTGGAACCCCATACCACAGCCCGCTCGGCCGCTTGCTTTGCTCGGTTGCTCCCAACCCAAGTTTCACGAGAGCAAGTCGTCGCTTCGCTGCACGCTGCTTGCGAGTTGCGAGCTCTCTCAAGTAGCAGTGGGCAACTGGGCATCATTGGTAGTGCGTGTTTCGTACTCGCGGGAGCTGTGCGTGTGATGTGGCGTCGGCCGCGGTGGTGGTGGAGGGTGGCGCGGGTGCGGCCTTCCCCAGTTGAGGGCGCCGGGCGCGGGTGGGCAACTGGGCACATTGATGGCTGATTTTATTTTGTGTGATGGTCGGTCAAGGCCCCCCGACACGGCAACAACGAAATGGCTAAAACGACTGCAGGTACGACGTGCCATAAAGGACCTGGGATAGCTTTGAGAAGCAGCTATTGGTAGCCGGTTTATAAGAATATGGTTTCTGACTTCTAGGTGGTGTTTGGAAACTAGGGACTAAATTTAGTCCCTCTCATAAAAGTATGGTAGGGACTTATGTTTTTGTGAGAGAGACTAAAGTTTAGCCCCACTTTAGTCCCTCCAACCAAACACCACCCTAGTTTATTTTATAAATTCTACAACTATATGTTCTCAGAATCTGAATCAAAAGATAGACTGATTGGGAAAGTTTCTGATTTTAGAAGAAGGTGTAGCAGCTAGAAGCTCCCTCAAACAGGCCCCATGATAAACTCGCAAGCTAAACTACCCATGGAAGAATGAACCGTCGAAATTAACCGTTAGCACTTAGCAGCTGGCTAGATTCGGCGAATTTTACACAGTTTTTGGAATGCTAGCATAGTAAGCCTCGTTTAGTTGGGAAATTTTTGAATTTGATTGTCACATCGGATATACGGACATATATTAAAAGTAGTCTAATAACAAAACAAATTACAAATTTCGCCAGGAAACTGCGATACGAATTTATTTAGCCTAATTAATCCGTCATTGGAAAATGTTTATTGTAGCACCACATTGTGAAATCATGTCACAATTAGGCTTAAAAGATTCGTCTCACAATTTACATGCAATATTTAATTGGTTTATTTTCTCTATATTTAATATTTCATACATGTGTTCAAATATTTGATGTGCGTGAAAATTTTTATTGTGACAACTAAACAGGGCCTACTACTAGTAAGATTCTAGGTGGGCGTAAACATCACGGGAGCATCTGAACCAGCAGTACACTACTGGTGCTAGCGAGCAAGTGTCGTAGTAAGATTCTAGCAGCACAGGCCCACAACAGAAGGGAGCAGCAGAGGCTGCGCAGGCCAGGCCAGGCCAGTATCCCCTGCTGCATCTCGTGTACGGGCCCCGTTTTGAGTGCCATTTCTTATGGGCTTTACATGGGCCATATTTGCACGCGCGCAGCCCGGCAACTTGTATCCTAACAATCATTGTGGTAGACAATTGTTATGTTCTCCATGTGAAGTGAACAGCAGCAGCTAGATATAAAGAAAAGTGGTGCAAACAACTTAATGCCGCAATTGATTCCGCGTGCGCCACAGAAGCAGCAACTTACACCCCACTCCCATTCCCATATGACACCCAGAGCACACACTCCCCCAAGAACTTTGCAGTTTAAGTATCTGAAAATGAAGTCCTTCAACATGTACTAGGAGGAGTACAAGGTAGTAGTAGTGCGAGTACGATCTTTTTCGATATGCAAGGCCATATCATTACAAGCACTATAAACAAACCCTCACTGCACAGAGGAGCCATGTTCAAAATATAAGTTCTCAGAGTTCTAAGCACTGGGTATTCCAGTACTACTTTAGTAAGACTACCAACAGACAAAGAGCATGCTGAAACTAAGTTTAAAATCACGAAAACATTTTACAGCATGCTAAAATTCTTAGCTGGAAGCGAACTAGTCAGAGAGATCATGACCCCGCAGCCATTCACCTACATTAGGAACTGTTCTACTGGCTTTTTTTTTTCTGAGCAGATCAATGCATGCAACATCGAATGGATCACTTCAGAATTCAGATAATCCTGCCGACATAAACCCATCCATGACTAGGAATTGCTAGTAAGATCGCTGTCATTGTCTCCGGCAGTATCTGCTTCCTTCACTTCCTGAATCATCTTGAGGACTTGCCAGGCAGTTGGCCGACTTTCAGGCGAGGATCGAACACAGGCAGATGCTATGTCAACAATCATAGAGAGACGTTCGACGTCCACTCCTTCATCGTCCCTCGCAGACTGGACATAGGTCTGAAGATTAGTTGCAACCAATACTGAGTGCTGAAGCGGAGGCTTCCCACTGATAAGTTCAAGGAGGAGGATGCCGAAAGCATATATGTCTGACTTTGGAGTTAGCCTTCTGTTGGACTTCATGTTTTCTGGTGCTCTATAAGCAGCATCGTCTTTGACTTCTGATGATTCCAAAAGGAATGCCAAGCAATTGTCCGTAAGACAAGCCTCAAAGTCAGAACCAAGCAGGACATTGGAAGACTTGATGTTTCCATGAACAAGTCGGGATGCTTGGTGAATGTAAGCAAGGCCCTGCCCAATGTCTTCAGCTATCTTTAGGCAGGAAGTCCAGTGAAGTGGTTTTGCTCGAGATGACCTTGAACCTGCAGTGCACACAATATCAATACAACCTACATCTACAAAGTATGGCTCTAAGGTACAGTAATGTACAGAGGAATGTATTTCAACATCATCGAATCCATAAATTACTTCCATTTATCATGCCTTAAAGGAAACATGCTATTACTTGGAAAATAATATGTCCTTGCTCCAACACCAACATATCAAATAAATCTTAGTAAAAACTATATTTGAGCTCCAAACTTTCACTAATGTTTGTGCGACAGCTTAACTTATAAGAATACCCACATTGACAAAAGACTCGAATTTGAGCAGGCCCTAAATTCTACAACAAATTGGCAAAAATCACATTTCAAGTAGCTAGCATTGCTATTTGGTCATATCATAGCCTTTGATGAACTAAGTTCACAGAGGAAAATACAGCTTTCCTTTTGTAAACTCCATTTGACCACCCATTTCGTGAATTCAATTGATATTTAGTACTATAGAACAGTGACCACATATAATACCATTGGTCCACTCTAGAGGCTAGGCACTTGGTGAGAGGCTCCACCGATGTTCAATCCCACCCAACCCGGTAGCTAGCATGATAGATCAATGAGCACTTAAGTATGGCTATTCACTATGTTTACTCAGTCCATAAAGAAAAAGAGTCCAATAGATCATCCCCAAAAGGGTAAAATAAAGCATCACATGCATATGTTCAATACAGGCAAACAGTCATTCTCCTGCCAGATTTATATTCACGTGGCCAAGTTCTCTAAATTTTAATTCCATCCCATGTTAGTTGGGATGAAGAGAATGTCTGGTTCAAAAAGGTAACGCTATCCTAGCACCCAACTAGTATAATCCAATGGAATTTGCATTAGAGTAGATGTAACGGCAATAACCAGAATTGCTCCTAGCACAAATGATAATCACACAACCTATCAAATTTCCAGATAGAGAACAACAAAGGCTGCAGGGTACGCACCATGGATGAGAGAGTAGAGGCTGCCATTGGGCTGGTAGTCATAGACGAGCAGCCGCTCCTCCTTCGCCTGGAAGAACGCACGGAGCGAGACGAGGTTGGGATGCCGCAGCCGGCCAACGGCGTCCATGTTCTGCTCGAACGCCTCTGCCTCCAGCGCCGCGGCGCCGATCTTGGCCGCGTCCAGCCTCTTCACGATGACCACGAGGCGGCCGTCGAGCACCGCCTTGTACGTCGTCCCCACGCTCCCGCGGCCGAGCACCTCCGCCGACGCGCGCATCAGCTGCTCGAGGCTGTAGCTCGCGCCCTCGCCCGCGCAGAACGTCAGGCAGCCGCTCCGCTCCAGCCGCCGCGCCTTCTCCTCCGGCATCATCATCGCCGCCGTCTCCTCGTCCGGCACGCACTCCACATAGCCGAGGTCGGTGTTGTCCCTGCTCACCTCCGACATGGCCGCGCTCTTCTTGGGGCTCGGGTACGCCGCGGAGCTCGGCCGCCGCCGCTTCTTGCCCCTTTTCATTGCAATCATGGCGCAAAGAAGAAGCACGGCCACGAACGCTCCGGCGGTAGCCGCAACGGCGATGGCGGCCCGCCTCCTCAGTTTCCGCGAACGCGGCGTGGATGAATCGGGCAAGCTGATGTCGTCGCGTTGCGGTCCGTCGCCGGTGGCCGCGGCGCTCTGCACCGGGGGCGCGGCGGAGCCGTTGTTGCCAGGACCGTGAAAGAAGAGGAGGTGGGACCCCCGGCACTCGCGGCGGAGAACCTCGCCGCAGAGCTCTGGATTGCCGGCGAACGCGGCGGCGCCCATCTGCGCCATGACGGGGGTGACCGGCACGGGCCCGGAGAAGTTGTTGTACGACACGTTCAGCAGCTTGAGCGAAGACTGGTTCCACGCCGGGAGGGAGCCATTGAAGTGGTTGGCGTCGAGCCGCAGGAACGTCAGATGCGGGAACGCGACCTCAATGCCGGGAGGGAGCGCGCCGGAGAGCCTGTTCCCGGCGAGGTCGATGGAGCGGAGCCGGCGGAGCGACGCGACCGAGGCGGGGAACGGCCCGGAGAAGCGGTTGCCGGCGAGGAAGAGCGCCTTGAGGTTCTCGAGCGGGGAGAGGTCGGGGATGGGGCCGTGGAGCGCGTTGCTCTTGAGGCTGAGCACCCGGAGCTCGACGAGGCGGGAGAGCGTGGCGGGCGCGAACGTCCCGTTGAGCCCGGACGACTCGAGCACCAGGCGGGTGATCTGGCCGTCGGCGCTGCAGGAGACGGCCGGGTGCGAACACGGCGACACCGCCAGAGGAAACCGCAGATGCGCGGAGGGATCCGCCTTGGCGAGGAAGGCGGCGAGCAGCGCCCCCGGCGTCGCCGTCGAGGCTAGCTTGGCGGGCGGTGGCACGGCCCGAACCGGCGCGCGAGGAGGGAACGAGGGCTGCGAGTGCGACCCGCCGCCTACCGCCGCGGGCGGCGGCCGTACGGCCTGCACCGGGGGAACAGCGGGCAGCGTAGGCTGCGAGTGCGACGACGCGGCGTCGCCGGCGGCATAGGCGGCGGCGACGAGCACGACGAGGAGGAGGCGGAGGCGGTGCCGCATCGTGGTGGGCGCTTGGGTTGGGGGGTTTTCGGGGGGGTTGGGTGAGCGGTGGGTTTCAGTGGAGTGCGGCCGCGTGATGTGGAGTGGAGTGAAGTGGCGGAAGCGGCCGGGGTGGTGTGGTGGGTGTGGGTGTGCGTGTGTGTGTGAGGCTCGGGAAGGGAGAGGAGGGGTCAGAGAGCGGTCGCCACGGCACGTGGGTGGTCACTGCAGCTTAGTTTCCCGTGCTTCTTTTGGCACTTGATCGGTTGATCGTTTGGAGAGCCTGCAACGCTGCAACGGGTGGATAAAGAGGCACACTTTCGAGTTTAAACTCAGATCACGGCAACCAATTGCACGCACTCATGCTCAAAGTTCAAACATTCAAATTCTAGGAAAGAAAAAAAAAACAAATCCATTGCAGGTAACATATCAGGCTCTACAGAAAGTGAGTACTCCATACTCCAGTAGTGCTAATATTCAGGAGCATTTTGGTTATCCATCTCTTGATCTAAACAAAGTTTGAGTACCTACCTCCTCACCTGAAAACATTCTAATGTGCTAATGGTAGGAATGTAGGATTCGCCGGAAAATAAAAATACACGGGAGAATGTTTGAAAAAGAGCCGTTGATAGCGAGCAGCCATCCAGTACTATACCGAAGTCGACGTAGCGGTCCATTGTTAATTTGACTGTGCTGCTGCTGCCTCCTGCTGCTGCTGCATGGGTGTGAGGGCCCGATCGCAGTTGATACCTGGGGCCACGAAATTCAATCAGGCCGTGGGACCCACGTGCCTGTCCTGCTCCTCCTCCCCCTCCCACGGTGGAGTAAAAGTTACAGTGTTCTTTTGTCGGTTGATGGGAGCTTCGCTGTGTTTCTTCGGGGGGCTACTGTGCCCACCACACGTTATCACATCACCACTCGCCAAGGTTCCGGGCCTACAGCTCGATCGGAAAGGCCCACAGCTTCAGGCCCAAATAATTAGGGAGAAAAAAAACTGTACAAATTGGGGAATAAGTTCACCGGAGGTCCCTCAACTTAACAGCGAGATTTTTTTTGAGGTCCCTTAACCACAAAACTAGAAATGTGTACCCCTAAACTCACTCAAACCGTTCACCGGAGGTCCCTCGGCAGTATTTTCGTCCGGTTTTGCTGACGTGGCATCCTAGTTAGCAAAATTTTTTAAAAAAAACACTGTAGGACCCACATGTTAGCTGCACATATTTTTTTTCCTCTTTTCTTCTCCTTCTCTCCTCTTCTCTTTTCTTTTCTCTCTCTTCTCTTCTCCTTCAGGCTGCGGGCGGAGCAGCCGCGCGCCGTGGCCGTCATCGTCGTCGCCGTGGGCGAGGCTACGCGGCGTAGCGGAGGGCGAGCGTGGCAACGGAGCAGCGGAAGGTGCGAGCGCGGCGGCGGGCCGAGCAGTGGAGCGCAAGTAGGCCGCGGACAGTGTAGCGGAGCGCGAGTGCGGTGGCGGAGCAGCGGCCAGCGAGTTTGGGAGGGAGGGGGAGGCGGCCGGCGACCAATAAACAATCTCTTCCTCTGCCTCTTCCCCTTCTCCCGCTGGTGGTGCCTCTCCTAGCATCATCGGCCACCCGCGAGGGCACGGCGGTGGTGGCGGCCGAGCACGGGGGAGCTCCTCGTCCCATCCACTGTCTTCCGCTTCGCCTAGCTCGCCCTCCGCTGCTTTGCCCACCGTCGCGCTCGCCCGCCGCCGCTCCTCCGCCGCGCTCGCCTTCCGCTGCACCCCCCGCATCCGCGCTCCTCCACTGCACGTAATGGCATATATACATGTGAGTGTGCTCAGCCATATACACATGCTTGGCTAATATATACGTCTGCATGTTATCGGGCGGCAAACCAACAAGAAGCTAGCTAGGCTATAGCTGGTCATCTCTATGCATGCATATATATGCTCGTACGAAGACGCATGTACATGTGGCCGTCTATACCCAGCGTATATGTGTATGAGCTACGACGTCAAGTGCTACCGCGAAGTCGGCGAAGACGACGAGGGTCACCGCGCCCGCGCCGACCACCGTCCACGACGCCGATGACACGTCGAGTGTGGACACGCTCCTGCTGCAGCTGCGTGAGCTGGGTGTCCGGGAGGACCATGGGATCAGGCCGGCGACGCTGCCGCCGCCACCACTGCCGCTGCCGCGGCACAGGAGGAGCGCGAGCGACTGTGGTGCATCGTCAGCCGGCACTTCGACCCACCTATGCACGGCCACTGCAATGCCTGGCCGATGCCGCCGAACGGCCGCGCCGTGTAGCCTCGCCCACGGCGACGACGACGGTGGAGAGCCGACGATGACGGCGGCCACGGCGCGCGGCTGCTCCGCCCATAGCCTCCGCTCCGCCGCCGGGCTCGCCCGCCGTCCGCTCCGCCCACAGCCCGCCACCGCTCCGCTGCCGAGCTCGCCGGCGCCCGCCGCCAGCCTGAAGGAGAAGAGAGAGGAGAGAAGCGAAAAGAGAAGATAATGAGAAGAAAAGAGAAGAAAAAAGATGTGCAGCTGACATGTGGGCTCCACGTACTTTTTTAATTTTTTTTGCTGACTAGGATGCCACGTTCGTAAAACCGGGCAAAAATACTGCCGAGGGACCTCCGGTGAACGGTTTGAGTAAGTTTAGGGGTAGACATTTCTGGTTTTATGGTTAAGGGATCTCAAAAAATCTCGCTGTTAAGTTAAGGGACCTCCGGTGAACTTATTCCTACAAATTGGTAGACGATCCTGTTTAGAATAAGTTCATTTTAGGTACCCACGTCTTAACACGAGTTTGGAAAACGTCAGTGAACCGCAATATCAGATCTAACTTGTTCTTAATCTTGCAAAGCCAAGGTAGATAGGGTTCGAAGTTAATATCGAGGGTAGTTTTGGCTGACGTAAAACTAACAGCAAAAGTTTAAAATTAAAACCCATGTTAGACCTAGATGTCAGTGGAACAATATATCCCTCAGTCAGCAACCCCCCGCTGGACTCCAACGAGACTGCCGCCGAGCATACCCGTTCACCGCGGAGTCACAACTCCAATGGAAGGTGGAGCGTAAGAGAGGTTCCATGTTGACTCAACCTGGTTGACTAAAGTAAGCTCATCACGTTAGTTAAAACCGAGAGCAATACTATCTTGGGTCTTGGGATCTAATGTGACCCAATTTTATAAGATTAGGGATGTGTTGTATGTGGTATTTTGGTTCAGAGACGATTTTAAAACTCAACGGCAAGCGAGGAACTTCAAGTGAACTTTTGATGGGCAGATGGGCCGCGAGAGGTAGTTCTGGGCCATTTTCTGACCAGACCTTTTGAAGCCCACCGATGTTTGGGCCTCACTGATGTTTAGTGGGCAAACCGTCAGATTTCATGCCCCTCTCCGTCTGGATTCTGGACCAGTTGGACTCTACTCCTTGTACTTGCGACATCACACCGACGCCGCTGGCGATTCGTGTTGCCACCGTGCAATGCCCAAATGTCCGTGCATCGCCGTCAACTGTAAAGCACAACGCTGCCGTGGCCACCATGGAAAGAAGCGACGCTTCACGTGCTCCGGCATTTGACAAAAAAGAGAACGTTACTTTCCGATCGATTGCTGTTGATCGTTGAAGCTATCAAATTATCACTAGCATTTCACGATCTGCAGCAATCTACAAAGTCCAAACGTCGACCTATATATATATGGGGCCTATTCAGATTGGAGAAATTAAACTGTTTCATGTTAAAATTTCGTAAAATTCCTATGTTCTGAAGGAGGCAATAGGGCAATTTTGTTTGGATCTTTGGGGCACTGCAGCTTGCTTGCTTTGGCCGTTGCCGCCAATTCATCCTATGTGAAGTGGCCAGCTTCATGTTTCAGCTAACACAATACAGACCACGCAATTTAACTAGTAGTACTCCAGAAAACACATCATTTGCCACGTGCGCTTAATTAATAAGTCCATCATAGTGGGTAATACCCGCATTTCCGCAACTAAACTGTTTATACCATGTGAAGGAACAGTGCTGCTTGGGATGTGATTGGGCACTAATCTGACTCTAATGCGGTCTCTGTTGCGTGCGAAAGCAGCAGAGCTGCAGGTCAAGAAGAAACGACTCGATCAAAACCAGCGCCCCGTGCAAAGTCGTAGTAGCACATGGGGGGCCCAGTTTGGTGGATTGACGACGTGGGCCTTCAATATGGGCTTACCGACCGGGCCTCCTCCATGGCACAGTCGTGGGCCAGAATGCCTATGGTCGGTTACTTCACCAGACTAATCAGTGTGTGTGAAGATGCTGACTGACGTCTCAGTGTTAGGCGCACCAAGTTGTAATTTTGCATTGGTTAGATATAGGGTGTTTGTTGTTAAGTTTGGTGCCCCTAACAGCCATGTAATCCTTTAAAAAAATACGCAAGCACACAAGTATATTGGGATGATCCTACTGTATATTAAGAGCTAATTGTACAACTAATAAAATCCAAGTGCGCTCATGGTCTTACTACCAAATTTCAGGCAACCTATAAATTAGAACGTTGTTAAGCAAATGCAAAGTGGAGTGACAAATCAAAAGCACCACTGTTTAGCTTATGCTTATGCATATAAGTCAAAATTAAACATTAAAACTTATTTTTGAAGTTGATTTTAAGGTTTTTTCATTATAATTTATTTTATAGTGTTTGCTTTTTAAATCACTAAAGATGCATATTTAAAAGTTTCATCTAAAAATTATGTTTTGGTTACTAATAAATGGTATCAATAAGTATAAGTATAAACGAAAAGATAAGAAATAAAATCATGCTTTTCCCTCTACTTTTCTTTTTCTTTTTTCCTTTAGGAGTATGATGGGTTTTCCTTTTCCGTTTTGATATTGGGTTTTGTTGGTTGGTGTGTACTAGAAAACAAAACTGGCCCTAGCCATTTTATTCATTCATTCATTCACTCGCTCACTCGGATCCCATTCAATCATTCATTCATGTCGGATTGATGCCGTATACTGACTTGATGAGCTCTGACTGCTCATGCCATAATCCATACCATGCCATAAGAGTAGGGTAACGAGCAGTTGACCACTGAGCCAGACTGCCTCTTACCCGCCAAAATATAATTACTGTACGGCCCACTTGTTACGCGGTAGATTTTGAACTGACGAAGTCCAGAAAGCAAGCAAGCAAGCAAGCAAGGACAGATAGCAACAACCCTCTTCTCTCCAGTTTACAGTCTACACTACCAGTTGAGAAAGAAAAAAAAAAAATCTCAGCTCCCAGCTCGGCACGAGCACGAGCACGAGACGACCTGACCTTTCTCTTCTCCATCTCCACCCCGTCCCCTGCTCGATTCCCACCTCTTATCTCCAGCCCACGCGCCCCCGCCTCGCCACGACCCGAATCGCCGTGAGATCGAGCCGATCGAGCGTCGAGCACTTTGCGCGCGCGCGCGGGGATGAAGTCCCATGGCAGCCGAGACAAGCTACAGGCGGCCGCGTCGTCGAGCCACCGCCGCGTCCTCCTCCTCCTCTTCGCCACCTGCTTCGCGCTAGCCACGTTCGTCACCTTCGTCTACAACACCTCCCACTTCGCCTCCGCCTCGGGCTCGGGCGCGGCGGCGGACTCCTCCGGTGGCGGCGCAAGCGCCGGCTCCGGCACCGGCGCCGTCTCCGCGCTGCCGCTCCCGGTGTTCGACGCGCTGGTCCACTTCGCCTCCATCTCCAACGCCACGCACCGCATGTCCGACACCGACATCCGCGCCATCTCCGCCGTGCTCCGCGCCAGGGGCCCCTGCAACCTCCTCGTGTTCGGCCTCGGCGCCGAGTCCCCGCTCTGGCTGGCGCTCAACCACGGCGGCCGCACCGTCTTCCTCGAGGAGAACGAGTTCTACGTCAAGTACCTGGAGCCGCGCCACCCGGGGCTCGAGGCCTACGACGTCTCCTACACCACCAAGGTGCGCGACTTCCGCGACCTCCTCGACGCGGCGCGGGCGTCGCGCGCCGCCGAGTGCCGCCCCATCCAGAACCTCCTCTTCTCCGAGTGCCGCCTCGCCATCAACGACCTCCCCAACGACCTCTACGACGTCGCGTGGGACATCGTGCTCATCGACGGGCCGTCCGGGTGGAACCCGACCTCGCCGGGGCGGATGCCGTCCATCTTCACCACCGCCGTCCTCGCGCGCACCGGCGCCACCGCCGCCAAGGGCCCCACCGACGTTCTGGTCCACGACTTCCAGTTCGAGCTGGAGCAGGTCCTCAGCAAGGAGTTCCTCTGCGACGAGAACCGCGTCGCCGGCAGCGGCACGCCGTCGCTCGGCCACTTCGTCGTCCGCCCAGACGGCCGGCGCGACGCCTTCTGCTCCGGCCAAGACAGCACGGCGGCGGGCACATCGTCGGAGAAGTCCGGCAAGTAAAAACCTGGCCAAGAATTACTCTTCCCTCCTCTGCTAATTTTTTTTCTCTCTCCTCTCCTCTCCTCTCACTTGTTAATTATTTCCTGTTACATATATTTTTTTTTACTGTTTTTTGGGGGACAATAATTTGTAACACAGTGATGATATCATTGCACCAATAGAGAAAGGAAAATGCAAATAGAGGTTTTACACAATTTACTACACTTTTCACAACAACCAAACCGGCAAAAAGATCTTGGATTTGATGACATATCTGGGGGTTGATTTGGTAAAAGGGTTTGTGATGGCTGGCAGGAGAGCGATGCTACAGTAGATGGTGCGTGGTGGGTGGTTGGATCCCATCGCTTTTCGCTTTCTTTTCTCCTTCGTGTTGGTTGCGTGTGTTGCTTGGTCAGGTGACCAAAAAGTGGATCAGCTCATCTCCTCGTCGTATTAACGGCACTATTAGTATAGGAGTACAAGTAGTAGCAAACTAGTCGTCTGATTGATCTGACGAAGATGTATTTGTTTGTTTTTGGTTGAGTCATCTGATCATCAGATCCGAGAGGGAGAAATCTACTAGGCGTTGGCACTAATTAGCTGATGTCGTAACCGTGGTGTGCTTGTGGGTTTAGCTCCGTCGTTTCGTTTAAAGTTAAGTTAACCGTATTTTGCAGCAACGTCCGATCGACCTCTCAACAACTCTTGTGTCCGATCTTGATCGGCTTCTCCGGTAATGGAAAAACATGTGTCGCCTACGTGGCAATGATCACTTTGATAAGCCACTGACCTTAGCTGGCTAGCTGGCAACCAATATAGTCATGTGTATACTCTGTGTTTGAGCACATAGAGTATCTGATTTCTGCTGGATCAATTTTGATAGGGTAGCAATATCTGGTCAGATTGACCATCACACAAACAATGGGAACATCATTTCAGATCTCCCAGCGAGCAACCTGCCTGGGAGCGTAAATAACCAAAATGTGTCAGGCATTGTGAACGTGGTTTGGGACTTGGATATTCATCATCAAAATACTGCGCGCCAACCGGACAGTGAGTACGAAACAGAAGTCTGAACATTGGACATTGGAGGCCGAATCAGCATTCGTACTAAACCGGTTATTTGTCCGTCCGGGATCTTTCATATGGATCGATTTAACTATTTAATAGCGACTTTGATATCCCACCGTTAGAAATTAGAAAAAATAATTTAAAAAAATTAAAAAATTTAAATTAAAATTTTATATTAATGTGTAATTCTTCTGCACGTTTGCGAGAAAAAATAAAGTTTATGTATGACTAGAATTGAAAACAGTTGAAAATTGTACCTTTTTACGGAGATGATACTTCTTGGTCGGGAATTTCTGCAACTTTTTTATCCCTATTGAGGGTTTATTCGGTTCGGAGGAATTTTACGAAAATTTGAAAGAAGTGAACTGCTTTACGTGAAAATCCTATAAAATCCCTGCGTTTTCAGGGAGCCTTGGACATTGTAGACCAAATAGCCATGCACGTTAACATGCTCTCAAAACCTTTTTATCTCATGAAGGCGACGGACCACGTTGCGAGCTGCATATCACGTACCATCCGTCTGCGGTTAGTCGTCAGATCAGATATCGGCGCTGCTCGTCTTCTCGCTCTCGGTGCCCTTTTGGGATGAGAACGAACGAACCACTCGTAGGACAATTATAAATTGGATTAGGCTGCACTGCAGGGTACAAATCGAACGGACCAACAGCGTTACAGCCTTTGCCCCCACATGCCGTCCATTTCAGGACTTTCTTTCTGGTGACATTCCAACAACCGCGACCCTCTCTCCAAACAGGATGTCATTTCAGGCTTTCAGGTAAGAGGGTTGAGCAAGCCAATCCCAAGCTTTAGTGATCAACCAGGTCCGTAGCAAACTTAATAAATGGATTACCAGCTAGTGATAGGGTCGTTGCAACGATGTCATTGTCTGGATAGTTTACCATGTTACTGTCACTACCTTAATAAATGAGGAAATATCACAGGTAGAATTTTATATTTATGGAGATGTAAAACATTTTCATTATCTTAAAACAATTATATTCAGTAGTAACTTTAGCTTGAAATGGACGTGTTGGATTTACCCTATCAAGTAATGACTGTATTTGCGTTACAGGGTATGTTAAACTGTCAAGCTTCGCAACCCCCCGAACCGAATTTCCGTTTCTAATTAGGTTACGAAGCACCAGCTTAAATATATTGACCTCGTAGGCAGATATAAAATCGTACTACCTCCATATTAATATTTTAATTTTAATGTATGACACCGTTGACTTTTTATTCAACGTTTGACCATCGTCTTATTTAAAAAATTTATACAATTATCATCTATTTTATTGTGACTCGATTCATCATCAAATGTTATTTAAGTATGATATAAATACTTTCATATTTACATGAAAATTTTGAATAAAACGAATGGTCAAACGTTGGTCGAAAAGTCAACGGCGTTATACATTAAAATACGGAGTAAGTACTACCAGTAGAAAACACCACCTGCTTCTGGATGTAACGGAGATGTGTTCTTCATTGCTAATTAGGATATCTCCAAAACGGGTTCAACAAAACTAGAAAACGGGTTGAGCGACCCACCATGGTCCTGACAGGAATAAGTTAGGCATCATGTGCTTGGCGCCACCCAGCTCTGGAGAATAATAGCATATGGTTCCCCTTACCTCTGTGGGTCCTTGATTTGTATTCTGATACCTGTAGTATTTGTAATCGCGTTTCATGTGTGTACTGGCTTTGTGATACGGAGTACTAGTATAGTAGGACTAGTTGTTGGATACTACTACTACTCCTGTTCAATAGTTAGGCATGGACCCGGGCGGATTCGACGTGACGGCCGGACGAGTGGCGTAACCGCATGGTTGACCTCTCATCACTCGCTGTTCCGCCTCATGTCACGCGTTGGGTTGCCTCTGCATTTTCCAAAGCCTTTGACCGTGAATAGCAAATGCATCACTGCGTTAGGCCCCATTTGCACCGACGGGTCACAATACGGCAATCGGCTGATCGACGACAGCGTAGACCGGCCGAAGCCGAAACAGGCAAGGCACGCTCGGCATCCTCTGGCCGCGGCAGCAGGGAAGCTGAACCCATCTTCCGCTGGCGCGCGCACGTGGTTGGAACCGGTGTCATCAAACACAAACTACTAATAACATTTTTCATGCAATCAACCAATTTTTATAGCTATCGATAATTATCGATATGGAGACAGTAACGGTGTCAAACACAAACGACAAATAACGTTTTTATGTAATCAACTAATTTTTATAGGTGTTGATAGTTATTATCGGCAGTGAAGAAGGTAACGGTGGACGTGGTGAGTGGTGACCGTGCCTGGCCTACCCGGGAGCTGGCTCCGCTGCTGCACGTGGTGAGGACCGTGCCATCCGCCCACCCCACGCTAGGCCGTTTAGCGGCAAAACGTCCGGGCGTGCTCGGGCCGTTGTTATACCGGGACACGGCCCAGAAAATACGGCCGGTTCAGATTCAGGGGACATTATGTAGCGTTGGGCCGAGACGATCCAGGTATCCAGCCCTCAGCCTTGCATTGCACGCGCAGCATATGAGGGGCAAATTTGGATCTCAACACATTTCATTTCAAAATAGAAATCTGAATGACAGATAAACAGCCCAAACCTGAACTTAATCACAGAACTACAGCCCAGATCTGGATAACAGCTATCAGGGTAGGCTTGTACATGAACTGGGAACGGAGTGTGTATGTATGTGTTTCTGAGGGAAGCCAAGTATAATTTTGCTCATTGGCAAGACCCCAAAAGTCAAGAGCATGATCATCAGCACTGCAAGCGAATGAGATATTGGTATGGAATACATGAATGATGGATTAATATGGCAATGACCTTATCTTGTTCCAATATCAATTTGCAGTTCCGTCGAACTGGCATCTAGGAGCTTAGGAGCAAACCTAGCTGAATTTTACATATACATTCAGAAGCAAATTTGGCAGTTCTGTAACCAACTGAACCCGTTTTTTTAGATTTTATGTACACGAGAAATCTATTATAAAAGCAGATATACTTAGTGCGCAGGGTTCGCCGCGGAGCTGCGCAATCGTCTTCGTCAGTTACCAGCTGATCATTTGATGATGCAACCACGCTGGCTCTGGACGGTCTGATACGGTTCTGAAATTGCTCAAGCGCTGCTCTTCTTGCCGTTGCCAAACAAGAAAGACAAGTTTGGCTTTGCCAGGGTACGCTTCAGAGCCTTCACTGCCAGTGGACTGTCCTTAGCCTGTTGTGTTCATCAAGCAACAAAACAGTAAGAATCACAGGGAATTCTTGCACTTGCAACAGTGCTAGTAAATTACCAATCTCTGCAATTGCTTACCATGAGGCAGGTTCCCTGCTGAACATTGCAGATGGGGTACTCGTGAGGGCAGCAGCTGTAGTGATCATCGCAGCAGGTGGCGCCCTCGAGTGGGCAGCAGCCCCAGGCGTAGCAGTATTTGCCATACTCGTAGATGCAGCAGCAGGTGGTGCTATCGGGGCAAGTGTAGTAGTTGTCGCAGACGGTGGGAGGCGGGGTTGGGGACGGCGGAGTAGGGCCGGGGTTCGGGGGGTTCTCGCCCTTCTTCAGAGGGTAGGATGGCTCAACGGCAATGCCGCACTTGCCACTACTCGCCTTGATGTTGCGCTCCATACGGACGTAGCCGGACTCACCCCAGCTCTTGCCCCACGAGTTCCTCACGATCCAGTAGTCCTTGCCATTCTCTGTGCCGTACCCAACAGCAGCGACGCCGTGGTCTAGTGCTGTTCCACATTTACCCGTGAAGATACCCTAAGAATGATATCAGGAAATGGCAATCAGTGCAAGCCCAAGTCATGGAAATAACAACATAATTGAAAAGAACAAGGAATTTAGGATTAACTTATTTAACAAAAGCAGAGTACAATGCATGTTTCAAATTTTGAGTATTGCTTTATGGGAAAAACAATCATAATCTTTTTCCCTATCTAATTGGGTTTCGAAGTGGATGACACTGGATGATGGTTCATACCACTCCACTACGGACCTGGGAACACATCAAAAGCTACTCGTTCCATTAAAAGTGTTTCACAAAGCAGGGGCAGGAAAGCAACAAATGAACATGGTTTATGGTCTATGAATAAATGGTGTGCACTGAGGTACTAATTTAGTGGAAAGCTGAAATGGGATTAGATTATCTGGATGATAACAAATTAACAAAGTATGCCAGGACTGGACAAAATGATAATAAGATTTGCTTAGTAGTTGCGACTTGCAACTGACAACACAATCATTTCTTTTAGTGCAATAACCGTGATTAAAGCAAAGTAAAGCAGGCAAGGGCAAAAGCAATCAGTGAGCCTGCCTATTTGTTTCTCTATCAAAGATAGCAAAACTTACTACCGACTACACATTGTTAGAACTTAGCAAAGGATCACCAAACGAATTTGAACAATAACGTTAAATCGACTTACCGATGAGTAGAGCTGGAATGCTCTGCCACCGGCTTCAATTGCAACACTGACGGGCTGGTTTGCTACCGCCTTCTGCAGACTCGTCTCACTGTTTGGTGTTACATCTTCGTAGCTGTCAATTGTGACAACCTTTGCGTTTTTCTGTGAGTATAGCAGCACAAGTGAGCAATAGCATATCAAAATTATGCTACAACCTGAAAAACCAAGGGAGCAAAGAAGACGAAAGATACCCTGTTTACGTCACACCGTTCGTCCTTGCCTTTGTAAGGGTAGTCATCCTCGGTGTCGATTCCACCATTGTTGATGATGAAATCAAATGCATAGTCCATCAGACCTCCATTGCATCCCTCGTTATATGAAGTGTCACAGTCAACTAGCTCCTGCTCAGACAAAGATATCAGGTCGCCAGTAACAATCTGGTTGATGCCTTCTACAGCTGCTATTGCTGAGAAAGCCCAGCAACTTCCTGCAATATAGGAGAATTGGAGGTTATATTTCCATATTATTGTGTCAAAGGATGACATGAAACATTGTTTGACTCTCAAATATACAAGTAAATAATGAGGCAATACAAAACAAATGCAGCCAATTATGAATTAGATAGACCATGTGGAGCAACAACATTTTTTTTTAAACGACCTGCATCAGACAGTGCGAAGTTTCCTTTTTCTTTTTTAAGCAACAACATGATGAAGAACTTTAGCAATGCAAAGGAGTACAAAACAAATGCAGCCAATTATGAATTAGATAGACCATGTGGAGCAACAACATTTTTTTTTAAACGACCTGCATCAGACAGTGCGAAGTTTCGTTTTTCTTTTTTAAGCAACAACATGATGAAGAACTTTAGCAATGCAAAGGAGGACCTTCTACCAATAGGATTGTGAAACGTCTGCAAGAGACGTGAATGAAAGGTGTTTCCAAGGGCTCTTTTGGAGCCATATGCCAAATGACAGCTGACCACTAGTGTGGCTCCACCAGCTACAATTCAAACAGTGACCACTAATGCACAGTATGATTTTCTGTTTGGCTCTAATACGTCCATGCACCCACAACCAAAATATCCACCTTTCCAACTAAAACAATTTATGAATGACCATTTATTATAGCTTGCCTTCCTGCCTCCCCTACAAGCCACAGTAGAGTACACTCAGAAACAGCAGGATCAGTTGCAGGCTCTGGCTTATTCATAATTCCAGATCAGAAATAAAGGTGTCCGATTATTGAGTGATACTCCATACAGAGTACAGAACTGGAATCAAGTTAGTCAACCAAATATTTTTTTGAGGACCATGTGTATAGCCAACTACACAAACCATAAAAACAATTGAATTTCAAAGAATTTCATTTTGTGAATCACACTGTACTTCAAATTCTGGATTCAGATCGAAAATTCCCCCCCTTTTCCGGTCTGCTTAATTTTGGGGCATATTGAAACATGTCCTGATTTATCGTTTGACCTGGATGTGCCCCTAATTTATGTTCACGTGGAGTACTAACTACTGAACTGTTGCAAGCAGACCAATAATTTCTTGAGGATCATCCCGAATAAACTAACCGCGAAAATGATTCATGTAAAAAGGAAACATATTTTACCCCTGAAACTGAAATGAAGAGAGGAGACATGAAAAGGATCAACGGATGCTTACCGCAACCTCCCTGGTCCTTGATCTCAGCCACGGCCCCCTTGGTCCTCCAGTCAACGGACTCCGGCAGCGCCTCGTTGTCGGCGGCGAGGTACCTGTCGCTGACCTTCCTCTCCCTCCGCGGCTTGTTCCTGAGGCCGAGGTAGGTGTCCCGGTACTCCTCGTTGGTGAGGTCGGCGAAGCGGTTGAGGCCGAGGCGGAAGGAGTGGACCCCGGCGTCGGCGGCGGCGTTGTGCTCGTCGATGTACCGTAGGTTGTCCCTGAACGCCGCGTACCGCCGCTCCTCCTCGCCGACGGCGTTGTAGTTCTTGCCGTGCTCGGCCTTCCACTCCGCGTACAGCCGCCGCGCCTCCTCCTCGCTCCTCTCCCCGTACGACACGATCGACATGTCCGCCGCTGCCAGCGACAGCAGCAGCAGCAGCGCGGCCGCCGCGAGAGCCATGGAAATCCTCATCTTGGCGAGCTAGGAGAAGACGACCAAGAAGAGGAGGAGGAGGAGAGGTAGAAGAGGAGTAGATGGATTAGATGGTGGTATCGGGGGTCGCTTTATAGAATTGGAGAGGACGAGTGGTGGGCCCAGATTCCATTATATTCGTGCATTTTTCTTCCAATATTAATCTAGTCGACCACCAGTAGGATATTTTTTTTTGGGTTTCGAATTTGTATTGGGATCGTTTAATAAAGGTGCCACTGAGGTGGACAGGTTGGATTAGGTTGGGGTTAATTTCAACTTAATCTATTTTTTAAAACACATACTCTCTCCTCTAGAAAAAAACCCAAACTAATATTATCTCCGTACTTAAAAATCCAATCTAATATTAAATGAGATGTTTCCAAGTAGAATGAATCTGGACATATTACTGCCTAGATTCATTGTACCGAAAAAAATCATAGCAACCTATATCTTTTTATAAAACTGGTTCTAATCACATTTGCACGTCCATCCCCTTCTAATGAGAGGTTTCATTTTTATTTTTCAAAAAGTGTTGCCTACACAAACAAACCACTTAATCGATTGCTAAAATAGCCCATACGATGCATTTTTATTTTTTTAATCTTATAAGCAACACATGTAGAGACAAGTCACATTAAAAACAGTGTAAACTCATTTCATCTCTTTCTTTATTAATTACTTATCATATTAACAAAAATATTGACATGATACCCTATTCAATGAAAATAAAACTCTCATTGAAAATGACCTTATAAAGATTCCACACGTACACACTACGTAGCACCTTTGGAAACTGGGCTGCCATATTTTAAAACGGAATCATTATAAACATATTCTTATCAACGGTATGTTGTTTGTCACGAAAAAATAATTACTAGTAAATACGGTGAGATCTTCCTGTATTAGTCTATCTAGCCTGTAGGCAATTATAGTGGGTTGTTTATTTGGAAGATTGGGGTACCGTGTCAATCGAGACATGTAGAAGGAGGTGACGAGAGAGGTTACGTGGAGCTGCAAGATTTTGACTGTTATGTTTTTTTGCTCCTGTTTAAGCTGCGATAGTTAATTGCGCCCCGGTTGAATTATGATCAGTGATGCATCACGGTGAAAGAGAGAGTTTACCGTATCGTGTCGTTTTAAAGGCCGCGCTGCAGCGAAAAGCGAGGTGTTTCACGAGGCGATTATATTAAAAGCACTAGCAGTATGCATCTGTTCGTACAAACGGAGCTTTCAGCCGTGCCAAAGCTAATCACGATTTCCCTTCACGAGAGTGGTAGCAAACTGGCCAAAGCAGCAGCTGGTGACTACTCCCTTCGTCCTAAAAAAAAAAATCTAAGACTAGATATAACATATTTATAGTAAAATGAATCTGTATAGATGTATGTCCAGATTTATTATATTATGATGTGTCACTTTCAGTATCTGGTTGGTTTTTTATGGAACGGAGGAAGTAGCTACACCATGTTTAGTTACAAGCTTTTTTTTTTCAAACTTCCAACTTTCCCATTACATCAAAACTTTTTTACACATATAAACTTCTAATTTTTCCATCACATATTTCAATTTCAACCAAACTTTTAATTTTAGCTTAAACTAAACACAGTTCTTTGTTTCTTGCGGACATGAAGCATATCCCACGATCGGCAGGATCGGGCGGTGGTCATGCAGTGGCGCCGTCAGTAGTCATGGTCCCTTGCCTCCCCCAGTTGCCTGGAATTTACTGGGAACGCGACGAGATGGGCTGGACGTACGCAGGCAGGAGGGGATGGAAAGGGAAGGCGGCCAATAAAGTGGACGGACGCAGGATCGCCAAGCCACCGGCGGACAGTTCGTCCTCGCGACCCCAAACCGATCCAGAGAGACGCGCCGGATCCATCTGGTAGTTGGGATTTGGGAAGATGACGATGATAAGGCGATGGATGGGAGAGATCGAAGGGGTTCGCGGTTTCACGGAATCCTCCGCTAGTTTCGCGTGCCAAAACGCCGCCGATACGCACGGTAGTAGGTATCTCCGCATGTGCCCTATGTCTCCTCGGGTATGTTTGGAGTAGCTTTAAATTTTGAGAAGCAACTGTTTCATACCCAGCTTCTGAGAATCTGGAAAATGCCTAAAACCTAGCTTCTCCAGCTTCTGACTTTTTAGTTCATTTTTCAGAATCTATAACTACATATTCTCAAAAGCTTGTTTGATACCCAGCTTCTGAGAATTTGGAAAATGTCTAAAACCTAGCTTCTCCAGCTTCTGACTTCTTAGTTCATTTTTCAGAATCTATAACTACATATTCTCAAAAACTATGGATTGTTTGGGACAGCTTTTAGCAGAAGCATCTTTTGGAAAAAGCTGCAGCTAGGACAAGCTCCCCCAAACAGGACCTTCGTGACTTCACCGATGGAACGAGGTGGAATTATCGGCGTAATTTAGGATTAAACTGTTCGAGGAACGTGTGTGATTATTAAGGTTTATAAAACCACGCGGTAATTAATAAGTTATCAAGTACAGTACCCTTCTTAATTTTTGAAACTATGATATACTTCATGATAACTACCCGGTTACTACGATAACCGTTTAAACGTGAGGTGGTGATAACCTTATCCAAAACGATTTGATAAACCCTAATTATTCGTCAACGAGTTGTGTTTTTTTTTCCTAGTTATATCCAAAATCGGAGCTTAGCAAGCGGGGAACCAAAAATCCCAAATTCCGGTGACGCACGCAGCGAGTCCAATGGGAGGAATCTTTTGGCCCGCAAAAGGAAAGAGCGCGGCTGCGGCCGCATCGGTGGACGGGGATAGCAGCGGAGGAGGGCGTTGGAATCTCTCGCGGCGACCATGGCCCATGGGTTGGTTGGTTGGTTGGTTGGGTGGCTGGCGTGGAGGCCCCGCACACCGGAATCGTACAACAAAATCGTCGCGCGGAAGGATGGATGAGTGACGAGACGGACGACGAGATGCGCGCGGAAGGCGACGGGCGCGACCCGGCGAGACAGTGAGTCGGCAGCGCACGCCACCCCGCCGGATTGGCTAGCCGCAGCCTGCGCTACAGTGGCAGACTGCATATCCAAGCGATGCACGGAACAAAAATTGGCAGAAACTGTAACAAGAATTACACCAAGACAGAAGAAAAAACATTTCCTAGGGTGATGAAATCGTCGATCTTTGGTTTGGTTTAGTAATATCTACCATAAGGGTCGGAGTATTTGATTCCAATGTATTTAAAAACTATAAATGTATTCAAAAC
Source organism: Oryza glaberrima (assembly GCF_000147395.1). NCBI lineage: Eukaryota > Viridiplantae > Streptophyta > Magnoliopsida > Poales > Poaceae > Oryza > Oryza glaberrima. The sequence continues at coordinate 29,308,521 of NC_068329.1, forward strand.
TTCCAGTGTATTTAAAAATTATAAATGTATTTAAACACGTGACTGAATCATATCATTTCCATCAAAATTCATATGGAATGATCATATAGAGATTTTCAATAAAAGTTAACCCAAGCTTCAATCTTTTAAAAAAATTTCTTCGAGTCTATCTGTCTCCTATGATTCATGTGATCTATTCAAACGATCGTACATGTTTCATTATTCTCTGTTGCTCTTGATTCTTATAAAAAACTTGTGTTTTTTCTATTGCTCTAATTTTTCAATCCGGTGTTTCAAAGGAGTCCTAATCATTTTCTTTGGATGAAGATTGTGAATGAGTTTGGATCAACTACTAGGATAGATTACTTTTTCATTTTCATCCATGCTTTCCAAACTCATAAAATAGTGTGCTTCGTACAGAAACTTTATAAATAGATTTTTTCTAAAAAAATAAATTTATTTTTTAATTTTGTAATAGTTAATGCTTAATTAATCACTCGTTACTGATTTATCTCAATTACAACGTGCAATAGATTATAGCTAGGTTCAAATGCAACCAAATGTATCTTAGGGTTTGTTTGAGTGGAACTTAATATTCTGATAAGTAGATGTTTGGTAGTCAATTTATGATAATCTGTAGATTCTACAGCTACAACTTATCAGAATCTAGATAAAAAAATACTGAACTGTTTAGGAGAGCTTCTAATTCTAAGAGAAACTGGAGTAGTTAGAAGCTTCCCTAAACAGATTATTAAGCTATTGCTAAATTTGATTTTGTGGCACGATTGCTAATCACCTTGCGATAAGCGGTCGGCGGTAGCGGCAATGGCTTATCATTTCTCATGGGATTTCTGGAGGAAGAGTATATTTAGGCAGATAATTGTCTCTTTCAACTTGAGAAACAAGCTACCACTGGAGTAATGTACTAGCACTACATACCCGTAGTAATGCTTGTCACGGTACCGCGGCTATCTCCTTGGTCCATAGTGCGGATGTCGTAGCAGCACTTGTGACCGCTCACTCCGGCTAATAATAGCCTGAGAAAACTAAGCCCCATGTGGACCCACCCACTTGATGCTGCTGCCTATAGTAATCTATTTGGCCATGGTGACGAGAACCAGGCAAAAACTTTATAAAACTAGCGCCGATTGCCGACTAAATCAATCAAATGTAAAAAAAAAAGGATGAATTTTGATCTAGTTAAATCAGTTATCAGTTCATCCTGCCCATAGTTAGGAGTGACGACAAGCATGTGCCAGGGATAATACAGCAACATAAAGTATTGAGACAGGAAAGAAAGGCCATGTTAGTATGTTACTGCTACCTCAATCATGCAGAGTACGTTCATAAACATGTGATGCGAGATCACTAAAAAAACATCAAGAAATCCGTCCTGTGTCAAGCACTGCTCTGCTGGTTCCCCTCCCTTGCACAACTCTTTTTTGTCAGTGGAGTATTTTTACTTGTGAAGCACATGCATCCACTCTCGTTTTTCTTCCCCTGAATTCTCATTGCCATGTCGTTCGTATCAACTGCCCAGCACGCAACCATGCATCGACGTGCCATCGAATAGTTCTTTAGTTTATGAGTTCTTTGTTACGGCACTCCAGTCGATCGGTCAAATAGTTCTTTGGATAACCATATTGAATAGTTTTGCACTCTTTGGATAACCGTATTGAATTATAGAAGTAGACGGGTTCAGATTGATGCCCACCATGGAATGGACATGGTCAGTTTCTGAGTTTGTTTGCTTCACAACTCTGATTAAAAAAAAACTCTGAAGCCGTGGGTCAAACTTTAAACTCTCTAATTTGAGCTCGGAGTGCCACATACTTAATTGGAATTCTGCAGCTATTATGTAACCCTAAACTGTAACTTCAGATTGAAGGATTCCTGAATCTATATTTTCCAATAGCGCTTTTTCCAATAATTGAAGTCATGGTCCAATAATGTGAACTCAGCTGATTCCTGTATCATGGCCAAGATAGAGCCAACAAAGAATAAGAGAAAAAAGATATCTTCCTATCTTGAAAGGAAATTCCAATTAGTTAAACAGTCAACGATCTCCTTGTTGCTTTCATTTATTATGTGCTGAGGCTTACAATTTCACTGATATTTCTTCTGCCCTTTTGTTGACGTTGATGGAATCATTACAAAAAAAAAAAAAAAGAGAGGTGACGTTGATGAACTGCTGTCTCTGTTCCTGTGGCCATTAATTCGGCCTATAATCTAGCAATTCATTTCGGAAAGTACAGCCCAACAGTGAACAGATAGAAGTATCAGATACGTGGGCCAAATTCACATGTTCGGTCGATATAGTCCCAGCCCAGCCAGTATAATAAACTAACAAAGGACTGACGAAACGAGATGTTCAACAAAACACGAGCTAAACAAAATATCCACCGATCAAGCCAATCGGGATCTTTACCTAATTTACTAACATATATAACTAACTCTCACAAACTGATAGTAAAAAATTAACCCTAAACCAAAACACTCTAAACCTAATTAACGCCCATCTCAATTTCTAGTTGATTCCAAGGAATTTCTTGATTGGACCTTCCAGCTGCTGCATGACGGCCTTCCATCCAGCCTCCGTGGGGTGCACATCGTCCCAGTAGAAGTACTTCTCCGGATCGTTGCACACGCTGAACAGGTCCTTGCCATCGTGTCCCTTCTGCCCGCAGAAGCCGTTCGGGTCCAAGCTCTCGCAGCACGGCTGCATCTTGTGCTCGAACTGGCTCGACACCTTGTGCTTCGAACCTACATATCAAATTCGTCAATGGACACATGTACGTTGTAAACAGAAAAATGAAAGTTCATCAAGAAATTAAAACGAATCAACAATGCGTAGTAATTATATATTACCTTGGTCGGGATTGACGATGTTGGAGAAGGCAGTGTTGAGGTCGACATGGTGGACGTAGTCGAGGTGCGAGAGCTTCTGTTGGAGGTTGCTGCCGTGGAGGTAGGCGCCCATGTTGCCGGTGGAGCTGCAGCCGGAGTAGTTGCCCGGCCTGGTTACCCACGGCGTGCAGCCGACGGGGTGCAGGTTGTTCACCAGGATCTTCCTCGCCCCGTTGTTCTTCAGCCTGTGCACCTGCTTCGCGATCTCGCTCGTCACCTCATCGACAAACTTGATCATCTGCAAACACAAAGAACATGCAATATCGATCGATCAGAAAGACTGTTAACTAGGACGTACTCCAGTAGCTAATGTGTGTGAAGGCTGATTTAGATGACTATTTAGGTAGCATGCACGAAACGAGAATCATTTTCCCCGATCTGTGTACTGACCTTGCTAGTGTCGTTGACGTTGGCGAGGCGGGCGTAGTCGTTGCCGGAGACGGCGACGAGGGCGATGGAGTTACGGAGGTTCCGGCGGGTGATGGTGCCGTCCTGCACCAGGTCCCTGAAGTGGTCGACCTGCTTGTCGAGCGTCGGCGCGCCGCTCGGCAGCTTGAACACGCCGGAGCCGCCGGCGGCGAAGTTCATGCCGTGCGGGTGCACGTAGTTGTCCACCCTCCTGTACGTCGGAGGCGCCTCATGACGCCCCAGCATCCGTGCTGCAAAATGTACAGCCAAATTATTAAGTACGCAGTAACATTTTCAATCTGAGATTGAATCTGAAAATGGATGCTGTTGAAAATTTCCTTCAAGATCGATTATTCAATCTGAAAATGGATAATTAGGTTATAGTTAGTTAGTTAATTACCGATGAGATCGGACTGGACCATGGCGTTGGAGAAGCGGCCGGTTGGGCGGTTGTTGCCACGGTCACGGCCGTAGGGGTAGTACCATTCGCGCGACTGCTCGCTCAGTCGGCGCTTGGGGAGATTGCCGGTGTCGGCGAACGAATCGCCGAACACGAACAGCGTGTAGAACCCGTTGTCGGAGTCGCCGAAAGCGGCAGGATCGGGACGCGCCTCCACATGAACAGCTGTTATATATACGCACACGCATTATCGATCTCATTAATTCGTCAGAAATGAATATTTGATTTGATCAATTAATATTAAATTGATAATTGAACACATAGTCAAGAACAAGAATGAAGGCGCTGCAGATGGCACGTACCATGCAGAACGAAGAGGATGAAGCAGGTGACGGGAAGTAGCAAGGAGAGCTTCGCCGCCATGGCCGGCAACAACTGAAAGCTCCTCGGTTGACGGTGGAAGGTGTAACTCGTTGAATTGCTTGTGGCTTTGCATGCATGGGTGTTTACCACCCTATTTATAGACACGACGAGGCTGCAAATCTGTTCCGAATCTACTATTCTCAAGGTGGTTTTGCGAGGTGATTGGATCACGCGGCGCCGGCGCCCTTAACTTCCGAGTAACAGTTGGGATTAGGAAGTACTCCAACGGCTAACGACGTGCAGCGAGCAGCTGTGATTTTCCAATGTGATCGCGTACTCCTATCTACCAGGGCCGGCCGAAATGCTCCCACACGACCAGCCCAATCATGTGGGCCGAATCACGCCGGCCGCTCAGCTCCTACGCTTATCCATGTGATAAAGCAGTTCAATCTTATCTTCCTGCTTATACATTATAAGAAAATCTAATTGTCAGGAGTTTTACACTAAACTAAACTTTATATACTTTTTATCTCTATATATGCCAATAAAAATACGAGACTACCCATTGATATTTCAATAGATTTGAAGCTTCAAATTTTACAGAATTTTCAACCAATACATATAGCCATTTTTGAATGAAATAAAAGAAAAGGGACAAACATATAGAAAATCATAAATCTTGAGAAAGAAGCTGTTGTAAAATATGTTTTTTTAATGTAAGAGTGTAGTTGCTCTGTAATAAGTGTAAATACTCTATAACCTAATAACCAAATATAAGTACTTTGTAACTAAATGTAATTGCAACTTTGCAAGTTGAATTCATAGGAACACAAATCTTGATACAAGATCGTACGGGTGAAAAGTCAGAGTATAAGAACTCAAAATTCTATCGCAAGTGAAATAGCAAAACCTCAAATATCATACCCTGTACTAGTTTTGTAAGTTGGGGGATTATCCAGTTTTACGGTTGAAAAGCACGATTTTGTATCTCGTGACATGATGAGAGGAACCTCAGGTATACCTTTTCCATCTGACTGATTACTGTAGTCTTCTGTAATTCTGTTCGCAGTTACAAAACTTTTTTTCAAACAAGTTTACGTACTACGCTGCTCGTTTTGTTTCTCTCTTAACCGTGAACAGCGTGATATTGAATTTTGAGTAAAGTGTATTAGCGGTCCTTAAACTTGTATGGTTGTGTTATATAGGTCTCTAAACTCTCAAAATGTATATACGGATCGCATAACTTGTCAAAGTGTATCATCTAGATCCCAAATTAGCACATCCCCTCTAAGATCCTATGTAGCGCTGATATGGCAATGCCACATGGACGTGACGTGTCCTTTTCCTTTTTTTCTTCTTTTTCCTTTTCTTTTTCGTTTTCTTCTCATTCTTCTTTTTTTTCCTTTTTTCTGCACGGGTCACAGAGAAAGGGGAAAAAGATAAAAGAAAAGGAAAAAGGAAAAAAAATTAAATGGGTCCCATTTGTCAGTCAAAATAATGCTATATCATGTCTGTGAGGCATATGCCACATCAACGTCACATAAGATCCTGAAGAGGTTTTAGTGATTTGGGACCTAGATGGCACACTATGACAAGTTATGAGACTTGGATATGCATTTTGAGAGTTTAGGGATCTAAAAGACATACCCCTACAAGTTTAAAGACTGCCCGTACACTTTACTCTTGAATTTTTTATCGTCCTATGATAGATGCCTAGAATCCAAGAACTGCATTATTTTTTTAAGTTTATAACTTATCCTTCTCATTTTCCACACGCACGTTCTTAAACTGTTAAATGGTTTGTGTTTTTTTTAAAAAAAGTTGCTTTAAAAAATCATATTAATCTATTTTTTAAAAAAAAACTAATACTTAGTTATGTTAATGAGTTGCTCCGTTTTGCGTGTAAGAAAAATTAGTTTCCAACGGTAAGGAAGGAACAAACTGTTAAATTGACGAGTAGAAGATGTTTCTCTGTGGGCGGAAAGACGATAGAGGTTGTGTTTAGCTACCTTCAAACTTCCAAAAATTCCGTCACATCAAATGTTTGTACACACACATGGAGTATTAGATGTGGACGAAAAAAATCAATTACACAGTTTGCATGTAAATTGCGAGACGAATCTTTTAAGTCTAATTACGTCATGATTTGACAATGTGGTGCTACAGTAAAATTTGCTAATGATGGATTAATTAGACTTAATAAATTCGTCTTGAAATTTACGGGTGGAATTTTTGTTTTGTTATTAATATACGTTTAATACTTTAAATGTGTGTCTGTATACTTAAAAAAAAATTTAGCTGTGTAATTAAACTCGGCCAGAATTGTAGTCCAAGCTTCGAAAGCTACTCTCTCCCGCCCCCTTTCTTCTCACCATTCATAATGGCACAGTGGTGCTCGTCCCTTATAGTGATGTACTCCCATGTTTATTATTTTCAATGGAAGATTCAGTGGGAAAGCTCTCTCCTCCAGTGATTTCTCCAAAAAAAAGAAAAAGAAAATCACGAGTAGCTCTCTCTAAAAAAATCACGAGTAGCGACAAATACTAAAAACAGTTCTTCCAAGAAGCTGCCATAGCCTATGATCCAAGAGGCGAAGACCAATTTACAAAGTTAGGAATACGACAGCTTCCACCTAACTATAATGTTCCTCACAATCTTATAGACACATCAGACAAGAACAGACACATTATGGATATAGGCTGTGTTCGGATGCCTGAGTTCCCAACTCTAACAGTGCGCACGGAAAACGGAGCGATCCATTAGCACGTGATTAATTAAGTATTAGCTAATTTATTCTTTAAAAATGGATTAATATGTTTTTTTAGACAACTTACGTATAGAAACTTTTTATAAAAAACGATCCATTTAACAGTTTGAAAAGCGTGCACGCGAAAAACGAGAGTTGAGTATTGGGAACTTGGAGTTCCAAACACAGCCATAGGAGGAGAATGAAAAATGGATTGTTATTATTTCAGACGAGTATACAACCAATGGTTTAACTCCCAGTTACCCACACCACATCAATTCGTTTTTAAAAGTCCCTGCTCTGATCTATATTACACAAAAACAATATGCCTAATTTGCTATCTACCAGACAAGGGACAGATGGCACATATAATTAAACTTTTATCTATTTTACACGGTGGTACAAAATATGCGCGGTGATTTATCCCCAAGATTACATGTACTGTCTATGGTTTCTGTAGAGTCCAGAGAAATAATCTGAGCTGAGTTCCATTATGTTACTTGAGAGCGTTTGGCACCGACGAGGCATAGATGCATCAGTGAAGTACTTGAGGCAGATCTAGTGAGCCATATAGAGGTATGGTTTCGATCTGATTTCTATTTTCCAACAAAAAATGGCCTCTAGTGCTGACCTTCAGTATTCAATAGCGTGGTCCGCTTGAGTGGTGTTTCTGGTTTGGCATCCTGTTGGCGGGAAGCGATGGTTACCAGAGGAGGATCAATTTTCCATCTGCACAAAAATGAAGGATAAATTTAGTACTGTGGTTTAAGAGAAACATCAGGGTTAATCTGATAGATCTTCAAACTCAAGCAAACAAGAAGGGGGTATTCTTTTGATTCTTATGCCATGCAAATCACAAAAGACATATAATGAATTTATAAACACCAAAGGTTACAGTGACAGGACATACATTTCATATTCAAATCACCACACAACAGGGTAAGGTTGATTCAGGAAAGAGGTTTCATCATTGATAGGAATGATGTGTTAATGGAAGTGATAAGTATGGCCAATTAGAGTTGTCTGCCTCTACCTTTTATTGACACAACGCATGGGACAGCTAGATCAGGCCAGAAAGTGGAAGAAAATAAAGAGCCTTTTGGTGAAAGTAAGGCGAATGTGGTATCATATCCCCTTCCGGTCCTCCACAGATTAAACAAGTTAACTCACCACAAACATCATGAAACGATGGCAAGAAAAATAACAGTTTTAAATACTCGTACTCCATCTTAAATGATACTCCACTCACTACTAGATTGTTGACATACTAAAGAAAACCCAATATCCTGGCACAATTTGAGGAGTACCAGCATATACTAGTACCATATGTATAATAATTAATATACTAGTACAAGAAGACAGACGTATTTGGTATATCAGATGAGTTGCCCAAGACTCGGAGACTGAGATAGGCTGGTCACAATATATGAATACTGTTGCTAAGAAAAAATTGGCCCTGTTCTAGTGTTGTGTCTGGTCGGCACATGTGCTTGAGACCTACACGGATCGCTTTCAGCGATCGTCCCCACCCCACCGAACATATTAGGAACACAATGACCATCGTCGCCTCGCCAACCATAATCTGCTCGACCTAACGTACCTTACCTTGCCATGGTGTCGGGATCAAATCCTAGATCTGACCCATGCAATTTCGAGCTAACTGCTAACGTGCTAATCAAATCACCCGTAATCACGCGGTAACATAGTACTAGCATTTGGAGATTTATTAAATTTGGGAGGAGTAATCTGGTGATGTAGAGAGAGGGCACCGACGAAACTTACTCGTGTGGGAATTTGACCTCGTGGAGGGCATCCGACCGGTGGGACCATGCCAGGGCGGCCTGGCCGCAGCTGGCGAGCGGCTCGACGCGGGCGGCGTCGGTGACCAGCGAGAGCGGGCTGGCGGCGGCGCCGTCGTCGATGGCGTCGATGTCGCGCACCCACTCGGGGCGCGACGCCGCGCCGCCGCCCTCCCAGAGCGCCTGCGCGTTCACCACGAACCCGGCCCACTCCAGCCTGCTCGACAGCAGCATGTCGCCACGGTTCGCCGGCAGCATGGTCTCCTCCGACACGTGGTAGCCCACCAGCTTCCCCTCCGCGTCGCACGACGGCGCCTGGAGGAACGTCTCGCTGGTGCCCTCGTCCTCGCCCAGCACGCCGACGGGCACGGCGCCCACCGACTTCACCTTCTGCGCCTCGTCGAACAGCTCCGTCCGGAGGATGCTGTTCTCGTCGGCGAACACCACGACGCCGTCCATCTTCCTCTTCCGTATCTCCCTGCATTTGGTGGCACCAGAGAGATCTCAATTGCAACATCCGAGGTCGCGAATCGAGAGCGAGATCTAGCTGCGGTGATTACCTCAGGGCGTGCATTCGCAGGCGCGAGGTGGAGGAGTCGGGTCCCGTGATGTGGAGGAAGTTGAGGTTGGAGCGGGACAGCACGGCGGCGACGGCGTCGGTGTGGTGCTCAGGCTCGACGACGATCCACGTGAGAGGGCCGTCGACGAGGCGGAGGGTGTGCGCCATCGACGTGAGGGAGGGCACCTGGAGCGCGGAGGTGGTGGTCGGGGTGACGGCAATGACGGGCCTCGGTGGCCCAGCCCCGCGGCGACGGCTGCTGCGCTGCGCGTTCTGGACGGCGGCGAGGATGTGGTGCGCCTTGAGGAGCTCGTTGGGGTCAGGGTGCGGCCACGGGCGGACGCGGATCGGGTGGCGGCCGACGAACACCGGTCCGTGGTGGTGGTGCTGCGGGTGTGCCCCGACCTCGGCGGCCACCGTGGTGGTCGTCACGGTCGTCGTGGTGGTGGTGGTCGTCGTCGTGATGGTGGTCGTCGCGTTGGCGGCGGCGAGCATGACGGGCGGGGAGACGAGCGAGACGAGGTGGGCGGTGGGGTTGATCGGCGTGGGGAGGAACAGCAGGTAGACGATGAGGCGCGAGAACCTGAACCCGACCGCCATGGAGGTGGCGCAGAAGAGCGCGTGCAGCAGCAGCCACGCGGCGGGCAGCGACGGCTTGGACGGCTCGGGCGGGGAGTCCGGCGACCCCGCCGCCGGCGCCAGCATCGGCCACAGCGGCCGCAGCAGCGGGAGCTTCATGGTCACAGCTTATTAGCTCGGCAAATCGCTTAGAGGCAAGCAAGCGGCGGTGGGGAAGTGGCAAGTGGTGAGGTATAAGAGAGCAGAGGAGGTTGGGTCGCCGCCGCGGCTCGGGTGGGTGAATAATTGTGTGGAATTATTAGGAGGAGGAGAGGGGGAAAAGGGCAAGCAGCTGGTGGTGGATGGTGAGGTGAGGTGTTGGGGTTCCACCGCGAACTCGGCAATTGGAGAAGAGAAGAAGAAGCGAGAGAGATGACACGAACACGAGGTGAGGTTGGGGTTGGGGTTGGGGGTTGGGCTGGCGGTGGCGGTGGCGGTGGCGGTTGAGGCGTGGGATTGGGGGAGAAAACACGCCCGAACGCTGGGAATATTTCGGCCGTTGGCGGCCACGCGGTGGCAGCCAGACACGGTTCCCCATTTTCACGTTTTTTAAAAAGCTCGGTTGCTTTTACCTCTCTGACGGCGGTGTGGGTATCTTGTTCACTTTGGTTGGTGAAGCTGTCTACTCCGTATGGTTATCTGAAGTAAACGCGAGCTGACTTAAACAGTTGACAGTAAAAGTCGCCTAGTAAAATACATACTGCTATGAAGAGGGAGCAGTATTCATTCATCTTCCTGTTTCCACGCAATAAATCACCGCTCAATTATCTTCCCCTCGCATCTTTCATCCATTATTAATACTCCCCCCTACGGTACAGTACCACTGTCGCTGTGAACAGAACTATTGCACTCCAAGCAATTCTCAACCATCCAGATCCTTTTGCAGGAACTCTATGGACAGTAGACATGAGCTCTCTCGCTGCCGATCAGATCCTTGAACAGTCTGCAGCGACCGATGTTTCCCTGTTTTTTTTTCTCTTGCAGGAATTTCACTGTGTTGTCACAAGCCGGGGTGCTGCCTGGCTAGTTTGTTGTACTGCCGTTAATAACATGGCAAGGGACAGTAGTACTACAGTAAGCTTCCTGTCGTTGGCTAAACCAAGATGTGTTTGATTAACAACAAAAGGGGTTGGCTGTTGCCTAATGCACGCACTGCCTGTACAGATTTATTTAAGCTACCAATAGTACAGCATCTTCTTGCAGCGTTAAAACTGCTACAGGATTTTTCTAGTCGGCGCCCTGAACTTTCATCAGGGATGGTGCTCACGTGCAGGCAAAGGGCAGGCAGCCATGCTGGCTGCCGTAATTCTGAACTGATCCAACGTATGGCCAATTTGGCCATGGATGGATTGGATGCTTGGCTGCTTGCTCGTTCTGGAGTTCTGACCTGTAATGTCATTTTCTTAATCCTTTCTTTTTCTCCCCAAATTTTGTTTTCCTGCCAATGTCAGTGTCAATCCCGGATTGGAGTAGAACCGGCACTCGATCATAGTTCCATACTCTTGTCTTGCATTCTGCATTGCCATGTGTGTCAGATTTCTTGTTCATTCTGAAGAAAGTAGCTTTATGAGCAGTAAGACACTGTCCCATTCAGTCCAGAACACAGTACGGTGAATCTGTGAATCTCTTGCACGAAACAACTGCAAGAACGGGCAGTACAGGATAAGTTGATAATATGATCTGAAAAGTGATTAGGAGAGTGTACAACCAATCATGTTTTGAACTAAGCTTGAAGAAACAATAATCCGATTGGTACAGGTTGGGTTGAATCTGCTACAGTTTTATTCAGGTATGCTTGTCCTCGTGTTCGACCTGATGGGTACTGAACTATCTACCTAGATGCCTACACATATAAACAAATTACAGAGATTACACGAGGAGGAAGAAGTGCATGCAATGCAATGAAAATGGACATGAAAGCTTACAGCTAGCTAAACCAGGATGTTGTCACATAATTATGAATTGAAAGGAACATGACATAGGCAGTGTTAGATACTTAATATACTTGGATACATACTAGTATATCATTTCCATACCTACGCAGCTTGGTGGTGTGAGTGTGACGCTCACCGGCCATTGCTGAAGACTGCACTTGAACTACCAGCTAGTGTGCATTTTAATTCCTGGGGCTGCATTCTTAATAATTCAGTACGATTGCCTTTTCGTCTCTCTATATAACTTTAGTTAAAATGCTCTTTAAAGAAAAAGGATAACTTTAAAATGGACTTCACACTCTGAAGTCTGAATATTTCTTTCTGGCAACGAAGTCTGAATGTTTGTTGTGCCTGGTCTGCCGTACTGGCCGTTCGGTGAAACATGCACATAAACAGCGATTGCATAACAGTATACAGTAGCATTATGCTCCTCCTTTTTTCATCAGCTTTAAAAATTGTTAATGATGGCCGATTAAGCCACATGTAATTATAATTACCGCGTAACAGGTGGCTACTTAATTATCAGCTCATGAGGTTAATCATTTCCTGACGCTAAATCGGCAATAGCGACGTATAGGTTGCAGTTAGGTGGAGTCCTTTTCTTTCGCGGCGTTTAAGTATTGATTAGCACCTGCTTTATGTAGTTTAATCGTCAGTGGATGGAGTAGTAGTTGCAACGTTGTCGTTTACACTAGAAGCCATCCGTGCCCAGCCAAATTAAGCACGAATGCATGCATGCTTTCAGCTCAAGCGAAACAGAGCGAATCACAGCCTCTCCTGTGAGACTGTGACTGAATCTCTGGGTTGTTACTTGTTCAAAGTTACAACGGTGACTGTACTGTAAGCTACTCCTAAAAGCTGGAGGGAAGTGAACAAGCAAAGCAATGGCAGGTGATGAAAGGCTGAAAGCATCTGCAGGCATGCGTTGCCCGGGCGTGAATTCTGTCAGAAAGGTAATATAAAGTTTTGGAGACGATTTCACAATAATTCATGTGGTCAGGGGAGTAATCATGATCATAGGAGAGGTTCCATTCAACTAACAGAAAAGGCAGAGCGGAATCTGCACTACTTTCTTCAGCACTTTGTGGTTGTTCCTCCTTTTGCCGGTCTCTGCAATTTGCATCCGGGTATGATTTGCTACTGTTGTTTGCTTTGCTCCGTACTACTGTCTACTGGTAGTAGTTCACTGCTCCACTCTTCACATGCAGACATGCTCTGATTGATCTGGCACATGCATCAAATTGGAAAAGAAGAAATGGCATGCACAAATGACCAAGATGCGTGCTGGTAGTACACAAGAAACCAAAGAATTTGGGTCTTCATAGTTAATACCGGGCCTAGTTAACTAGCAGTTTTGCAAAGTTTCTAGCTCAACCAACTGGTAGTCTTTCGGACCTCGGATCATGCTCTCTATGATTTGTTTTTGAAAAGAATGGAATGATGAAAGCTTAATCTTCAATCCACCATTTTGGTCCAGTTTCATTTCATGCAGTCCGACCAAAAATGGCAACTGAAGATTTGATCAAACATGATTGCACATTGATCTGTGTCATAAAATAAGACACTAGCACTAGCTAAAACGAATGCAGGATTGAGTCCTTTGCTTAGAAGCGACATCAGAGATGACACTCACTCAGTTCATTACAAGAAATTGCCCATAATCGGTGCTTCTGATAAAAATATCCATGGCTTCCTTTGCTGAATCAGTTATGTTTGTACAGATTTTCAAGGAGCACAAGCGCTAGCTACTGGATTTTCTCTAATTTGTCTCTACTAACACTAGGTGCACTTGCATTAATTTGTTGCTAGTAACACTGATACCTATCGATTCAACCAAAAAACGTACCATGTGACAGCATCTATAGCACCAAGACCAGTTGTGCTATGAACTTATAAGCTAACAATCTGAATTAGTATCAGTATTAAATCAGATAATTGCACCTAACTAACTAGATTTTTGGTCATAGTACATATGAGAACTTCTGCATTGTGACGCCGAACGACCAAAACAACCAATTCTCCAAATGAATGTGCTCCATTTGTTCCAGCGACAGTCCACCTGCACAACAATGGAGGACACCAATCATTTGGGGTCCTAGTACGCCCCATGCAAATGCCATAACAAACTTCTTTTGACTTAATGGGCACCTCAGGCCAAACCTCCAGTTATGCACAAACAGTTCCCCTAGTTTGGCTGTCCCATAGAAGAATTGAAGGTTTTCAGTTCACGTTTCATGTTCTTCTTTTGTTCGACATCTCATTGTAATCAGTTGACGTTACACAATTTGGGGCCATTCCATAATTGTAGTACCTTGACTTGCAGAGAGATATATCAGAAGATCCTATAGGAGAGATTTTTGTCAGTAAGCAGACAATGGTAGAACGCTACAGGAAGCAATGTCAAGAATATAGAGCAACGATTCACCCTTGTAACTATCATACATTTCAAACTGAAGACAGAAAATTTTAGCAGCAGAAATATGATTAGTTTGCTAACACCACATGGTTCTACCAGCAAAAACTGGTGCTTCTAAGTTTTAACAAGTAATAACAATTCTCCCACATGGTTCACAACTCAAGGCCAGCAGAAAAACGTTCTGCAGAGAAACGAAGCTATCCCAGCTGTGCTTTTCAGACCAGGAAAGGCTCTTTGCTTTGGTTTCAAACAATGGCAAGAAAAGGTCACAGCTACATGCAACTGTAGTACTAGTGATCAATGCTCATGAACAGATGCTTAAAGCAGAGGAATGGAAGATTCCTCCCTCCAGAAATCCGGCACATGGGTTGTTGTCTTTGTTTTTATTTTATGAAAATGAAACAAGAACAGGTTAGGTTAGTCAAACGTCGGCGTATGGGAATCGGACATCTCCTCTGCTGAGAGGGCACCTCCCACTGTTTTTTTTCACAAGTCACAAAGGTCAGTAGGAATCAGGGAGCTAGCAGTTGGAGGCTTGGAGCAGAGCCCAGTCAATTAGATTTGGTTTGGTCAGATTATGACACAGACTCTTCAATTTCCAATTTGATACTAGCATGGAAATCAAGCTGAAAACTATGTGTATGCTGCTACTAACACGCAAAAGCTAGCATCCTAGCACATGGCATATGAAGCATATGCAACGCAATGCCGTGGAATCTGTTCAAAGGGAAAGAGCACTTACGATAGAGTAGTTTGTTCAATCAGAAGGTGACAGAAAGTTTCAGTCTTTCAGGTGCTTCCTGCAAATGCTGCAGTGGAAAGGGGAGGCACATCAACTTCTCATCTACTGTTGAGCTGAAATAGCCGCCTGATCTAAATTTCAAGTACGAAATGATCATACCTTGCATAAGTAGACTGGTAGTTGCATGCCATGCGCGGTTTGTTCAGCTATGCAACAGACACCGAAAGCTGAGCCTCCATTTCGAACGAGAAATTCTCACACGAATTCAACCGTTTACTGCAAATTTCAATACAACCAAGTTAAAAGAACACCAAAACAATCGTTATTTATTTCTCATTTCTGATTGCTTTGCTTATTGATGAAGCTGATCAGGTGTATGATTTAGCATTTGATACAATGTTCAGAACAGACAAGTGAAGACCAATCAACCAACCACGTGCAGTCAAAGCTTCTGAATCTCCTGCACAAACCGCTCCAGATCCTCGTAGGAGCTCCCACCGCTCCTCACCGCGATCGCGGCATCGGCGGCGAGCTCCTTGGCGCGCGCCCGGGCGCCGCTCCCCTTCTCCCCGACCGCGTCGGCCAGCACGGCCGCGAGCTCGCCGGCGTCGGGCGCGACGCCGGCCCCGCCCGCGCACGCGCGCAGCGCCACGCCCGCGTCCTCCACGAGCAGCCGCGCGTTCACGAACTGGTCGGCCGCCATGGGCCACGCCAGCATCGGCACCCCGGCGGCCACCGCCTCCAGCACCGAGTTCCAGCCGCAGTGCGTCATGAACCACCCCACCGCCGCGTGCCGCAGCGCCGCCACCTGCGGCGCCCACCCGCGCACCACCATCCCGCGCGCCGCCGCCGCCGCCCGCGCCTCGAACCCTTCAGGGACCACGCCGTCGCCGCTCACGACCCACACGAACGGGACGGCGCTCCGCTCCAGCGCCTCTGCCAGTGCCGCCGCCATGGCCGGCGTCAGCACCGCCTGGCTACCAAAGCACACGTACACGACCGAACCTTCCGGGAAGGCGTCCAGCCACGCGCTGAGATCGCCGGCTGCGACGGCCGCTTCCCCACCGCGCTCGCCGGCGGCGTCCGTGTCCGGCGCCACCGGGCCCACCGCCCACACGCGCTTGAACCCCAGGTCCTCCAGCGGCGCGTCCAGGTACCTCCCCTCGAGTGCCGGGAAGGTGTTCGACACGAATCCCCAGCCCTCCAGATTCCAGAGACAATTCTGCTTCAGCGACTCGCCGACCTGCTCTTCTACGAGGCCTTCTATGTAGGCCTTGTACAACATGGAGATCTCTCTCCACTCAAACGCCGGCTCGCCGGGGATCGCCGGGAACGCGACCGGAAACCCATCGTCGCACCCCACGGGCCGCTTCACCAAGCGGCGAAAGAGCGAGTGCGGCACGGCGGTGCCGAGCACGCCGGAGGGCGTGAAGACGACCCTCGGGACGCCGATCTCGGCGGCGAGAGGTTGCGTCCACCCGCAGAAGAAGTCGGATACGACGGCGACGACGGGGTGCGCGGGCTGCGACCTGGCCCACGCGAGGATGGGGCGGTGGAGCGCGGCGAGCGCGTGGATGAACACGGGGATGTAGACGGGAGGGCAGTTCATCGTGTTCTCGAGGCCGGCAGGGAGGGAAGGGTGGGAGGGGAAGGGGAGGACGAGCGGGCGGACGGAGTCGGGGTGCGCGGCGAGGAGAGGGGCGAGCTGGGCGGCGTTGCCCGGCGTGGTGACGACGGTGAGGCGGAGCCCCCGCGCCGCGAGGAGCGCGGCGAGGTCGTAGAGCGGCAGCGCGTGGCCCTGCGCCGGGAAGGGGACAAGGAGGACGTGAGGCGTGGCGGTCGGCGGCGCCATTGCTGCGGTGGTGAGGAACGGAGGCGGCGTCGGCGGCGAGCTCCTGATTTATACCGTACAGTTAAGAATTTTTTAAATTTTATTAAAATATTTAAAACTATTTTTTTAAAAGTTTTACAAATCTGACCTCTCATGCCCTGTGAAAGGGCGGATGGCGTCCCGTTCTCCTCACTCATCGGCCATGTTTTACAAACGGCTTAACAATGTATTTTTTAAAATAAATTTCTACAGGAAAATTGTTTTAAAAATTCACACTAACCCACTTTTTAAGTGTTTTTACCTAATGCTTAACCAATTGTGCACTGATCTAATATTTCATTTTTGGTGCGAAAGGTGAGAGTTTCCAACCCGCGGTCGGTCACCTTGCAGATAGCCCTTTTACCGGCCTCCCAAAGGGCTAGGCCGTCTGCAAAACAATCGGGTCTAACCAGTTTACAGGCAGTCACTTGTCGCCGATGGGTAGATTTGTAAAACACTGAAAAAAATATTGTTAAATATTTTAATAAGTAAACTTAAAACTGAAAAAAGTTTCTAGTTAGTGGGATCGGAATGGGCTGGGCCTGAGAAGACTACTACATGGGCCGGTGGTTCGGCCCAGAAGAAATCAGGTAGCCGACGAGTCATCCACAGCGACGGCGAGTGGCCACCGGCCGTTCTACATCTCGCGCGCGGCCTCCGGTCGTCGTCGCGACTCCGCTGCCGCCGTCGCCCGGCGCCGCCGGTGATCCCGCTCATGTGCTAGTAGAAGGCGTTCGGAGCTCTTTGGGAGTGTCGCACGCATGGAGATGACCAGAAGCCTTACGCTCGCGCCGCTCCCGGCGACGCTCCGGCCGGCATCCGCGGCCTGTCGCCGGCGGCGGAGGCGGCGAGGGCTTCCCTTCGGTGCACTCTTCTCACCATCGCCTCCTTCGAACGTATGTTTCTTCCTCCCCCAGCTAATTCTGTTCCCTGCTTGAATGATTCAGTAGTTCGCAATTCTTCTTCAGCAGCAGCAGCAGGAAATGCACATCAGGGCGCTGCAGCCGCGGCAGGATTGGGTGGGGGAGTGGGTCCGGAGCAACGACACGCTAGTCCGCGGCCTGCCCATCCTCGTCGGCGGCGCCTCCCTGCTCGCCGTCCTCCTCAACCGTGCGGTTTCCGGCATTGCAGCTGTCGCCGACGCCTCCAGGTCATCCTGTGGGTGCAGAGCCACCCCAAGAAATGCCCCCATTTTGCGCTCGTCTTGGATTGGATTTATGATTACTGACCAATTGGTTAATTTGATCTTCATCTCAATAGTTCGCAGTCAAGGGCTGACATACTGACTCTTGCTCTCTCCGTAACTGATATTCTTGCTGGCCTTGTTTGGTTGTCCATCCGGCCGAAATCCATTTCTCCTGTGAGTTTTTTATCCTTTGCAGCATATTACTGTAGTAAATTTTTTACACTAATTCCTCATTTTGAAATGATCTTAGGTTGTTCCTCGAGGTGTCGAGTGCAAACGGGTAGGAACGGGTGTATTGGACTCGGCTCTTCGTGAACTACTTTGGTAACCATTTTACTGATACACTTCCTGCTTATTTCAATCTTAAGATCTTATTTTAATTCATAGAGATCATGGAAGCTCAAATAATGAAATATTATTACTTAAAAACCTCGCTAGGTGTTCCATACCGTGATTCTATATAATTACTAGTGCTATGATCTTCCATGAACATAACTAAACAAATCTTTCAGTTTTATGCATACACAATCCCATCCATGTACTTCATGTCAAGGAAATTATGTTGTGAGGCTGGCTGTGACTTCAACTTCTCACAAATAGGACATGGGATTCCCTTACAACTGCAACTTGTTGCAAATCCTTGGTTGTTGTGTATGGAGGTAATTGTGTTCTTCAAATTGGGGTTGCTGCTGGCTCTCCAGAGGATGGTAATGCAGTTATGGTGGATGCACAGAAGTTCATGCAAGGTTCCCTTTATAGAAGTGCCATGGAATCCAAGAAGCGTGAGTGTCTTTTGTTACTTATAAAGTTCTTTTTTTCTGTTTGATTTCATTCAGAAATTTCACTTTGGTCTTCTTGCAGAATCTTACCTAGCAAATCTTGCCTTATATCCTGGAAGGACTGAACTACCATTCTTGCCAGCTAACACGCAGGTACTAAAAAATTCTTTCATCTTAGAGAAATTACATGTAAGCACGCATTGGTGTGTTTGTCAACTTGTTATACTTCACGAAAGCTGATCATACCATCTTTAAACTAGGAAACTCCAGAATGCATCCTCTCTTTTGTTTCATTGAAAAAGAAGGGGGAAATCTTATTAAGTCTAAAGATGACTGCATTCAACATTCAGATGAATTAATTGTATGAATGTTTAAAACCAAAGCTTTTGATATCTTCCCTGATATACAGGCCCTAATATTGCAACCAATTGGTGATAAAGGAATTGCAGTTATTGGTGGTGACACTATAAGGGGGTTCACTAATCTTGATCAGGTGCTATTTCTAATCTACAGCCTCCTAACATATATAGTACCACGTTTTGTTTTGGGTGATTCGCACAGATAATACAGAGAAAAACAATCTATATGTGTAAGCTAAAGATCACAGTTTTTAAAAACAAACACAAGCCAAAACTAGGTCAACTAACATGCTTAACATTGGTTTTATGCTCACTTTTGCTGAAGCATACAATCTCTACGGTGTGTGTTTGCATTGGAGCATTTGAAGTATTGACGGGGAGATCTTGCATTATTTGCATTGCAGCTACAGTATTGCTTTTGAGAGCACAAAAGACCGAATGTAATGAAAAGCCTGTTGATTGTAGGTTGCACACTTGCACTGTTTTAAATTCAGTATGACGGTTACTGTAAAAAAAAAAATCAGTATGACAGTAGAGAGACAACCATTATCCTGTTGATTTTCCTTGCAGGCATGGATTGCAATGATAGCAGATAAACTGGATGCTACATTGTCAAAGTCGTAAGAACGCGTAGTTTGTTGGATATTGTTTGTATCTTGCAATTGGCCAAACTGTCACGAGAGATGATCATCTGTCACTGTACATGTTCAAGTTACAGGTAGAGTTTGCAAAACCAACGGATAAAACAGTACAGGGCTGGGGTTGACCAATTGTTTTAAGCCAGGCTGTATGATTAGGCTTGATTAAGTTTGACCAGCATGAATTGATTACAATGTTAGTTACTTCTTGTAACCAGTCACTGTTGGCTGAATGAATCACATTACTGATGCTTTCATTTGTAAGATCTCATCACATTTCAAAGAGTTTGCAGTGAATTTACGTTAAGAATATACTCCTGGACCCTCTCTAATACTCGTGATCAACAGTCGATAAAATGGAGGAATAAAATGAGCCCTAACAACTTTCTACAGTTAATGCCTAGCAATCTAAAGCGCACAAACCGCTGAACAAGAAGAGCGTCTAGAGATCAAAATTGTTCCTCTCATGACTCATGGTGAGATCAAAACTGCTCCTAGCCGAATGGTCTCAACATCCTTCTCCAGCTTCATTCATCCAATCTCTCTGCATCTCAAAATCATCCCTCCAAAGATCTTCATTCAGCCACTGATATCTTTGCTTTCTTCTTCTCATGCTTTTTACCAGTTTTTCGCTTTTTTTGCTTATCCCCATCATTATCTTCTTTTGTTGGTTCTACATGCTCGGTAGGTGGCGGTCTCTTGTTTGAAAGTTCTGACTTGTTTAGTTGAGCGCCATACGCCATCTTTCGTACATAGAAGCTTGCCACATCCCCATTGTCGCGTTTCAGCAGCACATTTTTTTGAAGTCGCCCGCTAGAGTCCTGTGTGTTTCAGCATAGTATAGAACTGAGAAATTTAACAGCACATTGATGCAATTCAACCAATCAAATGATAAGCACAAGGGCAAAACCCAATTAGTGGAAAATCAAATGGTATAACGTACCTTGGCCTCTTGGCCATCCAGTTCATCAAATGCCTTCTCTACCTCATCTCTGTCTCCAAATGAAATACATGTAGAATAATAATCACCCCGAACCCTTGAATCAATCTATTGAGAAGGAAATAAAACCATTAGACTATAAAAGTACATGTGTATTGAGCTAATCATAATTAGTATGCAAAAACCTTCTCATCAATACTGGGATTTCCAGAAAATAATTTGAGCAGCTCCTGACAAGGCAGGTAGACTGGAATTTTGTGAGCAAGCAACTTCATCATATCAGATTCAGGTACCTAAGAAATGGAAATAAACAAGTCAGTTGGCAACTCCCTAACAATGCTGAGGTTTAAGATAATTGTTTACTCTTACACTATCTCTTGCAATTTCAATGGGATCATTAAATCCATGCTTAAGCTTGGCGAGAACTAGATTCATCGCGGCTTCTGCATCCTTCAAGCAGTTATGTGGCTCCCCTTCTTCTCGAACAGCATAGCCCAAAACAGACTAGAAGCACAAAAATCAACAAAAAAATTTCAGCATGCATAGATTCAGAGCATGGGGTTCTTCAGGCCTTGTATGCATTGTTTTTCTTAAGCAGAACATCATTCATAAGGAAACAAGGCTACGAGTAAATAAGATGCTATGCAGTATCCCTTTAACTGTACCTTGCACAGGCTGTTTAAAGAGGCTGATGCAGTAGTAGGCAAATTTGCATACTTAAAGATGTATGCTGTATCAATAACCCGAGAGTAGTCAAACTTAAGAGCTGCAAACGAATCAACAAAATGATAAAAGCTGAGTTACATACTGAGTAACAAAATAAAGCCTGCCAATAAACATGATGGATGCATAGAATGACTATATCAAATAGATTGGACCGCATTAATCACAGATTACCATGTAAATCTTTTGATAGGCTATGACCAATCAAGATCTTTCCTTTGGACAAGAGCTTCTTCAACGATTTCTAGGGAAGGAAAGGAACAATATAACTTTTGCAAGATTAAATCAAACCAAATACATAAAGAATTTGTAGAAGCATACCTGAACATCAACTAATGAGCATGTGACTCCTTTTAAATCCTTCTTAGACAAACCAGTAATGCTTGTCCTATAGTCTGCAACAGCTTTTAAGGGGTTTACAAGTTCATCTAACTTCACCTGAAAAAGAATGAATTTAGTGTGGTCTAAGAAGAAAGATGGAAAATTATGGCATGATTAATGATTACAAGTCAAAGGACATTGCATCAAATATACATGTGTCTAATGTTTAAAAGATTTGGCATAAACTTTATCTAACCAGCATTAAAACATGTTTTTTTGTTGAAATTATGTAGTGTTAGGAAAGTTCTGCTTGTTGAGGCACGCAGCAGAAGACAATTCAATGCGTCCAAATATAATACCTCTAGATTGCTGTTGACAACACATACTCGGACCAAGGCTTCTGTACCATCATGGCAAAGGACCATCTCACAGTCAATTGCCAACATAGTTGACTTCATAAAATTGGTAATTTTGCCTTCACGCAGCACTTTCCATCCCTGTCAACATGTCAGTAAATCTGGAGTTATAGAAAACCATAGACATCTCTAATCTTCGCAATGGGTGACATGAAGTCAGAGAAATTCTCCTGTATTAAACACTACTGAAGTACAGTAGATAGACAATACTCCCTACATGTTTTTGTTAACATTTAATACAGCGGTAGAAGTGCGGGCGGAAAAGAATAAAATCATACACTTTGAATTAATGAAAGAACAATTCAGCTTGTACCTCTTTGTAAGATGGGAAATTATAATTTTTCCTGTACTCCGGGTGTTCTGCTGTCAGTTGAACAAGCTTCTGCATTTTGCAGAATATACATCAAAACAATTGTTAACCAAGTTTTGACACCTTTGTCTTGGTTATAACCAGAACAATCCAGAAACTACACAATCATGAGATAGCATAAATAATACCAGCTGAGGAGAAATCTTGTCAGGAAATTCCTTCAGGAACTGCTCAAAAGCACTTCGTTCGTTCAGACGCCTTATCAATTTTCCGAAGTACTGTAATCAAAAAGGAGAAAGACACAAATTGTCAGTATCTCTACTCAAAGAGAAATTTAAGGATGCCTGACGAAATTCGTGGAACGAAACCCATCGAACTGAATCAAAATACCACCTTCTGGAAATCTTTGGAGAAGGTTAGCAGGAAAGCAAGCAGCACATCCTTGGACCGCTTCTTGGGGTCACTCACGGAAGCTCCGAACTTCTTGTCGTTCCGAGCCAAGAAATCCTTCCATCCCCCCTCGGCGCCCTTGAGCCCGTTCTTCTGGGTGAACCTGACGATCTCAACGAGCACCTGACAACGAACACAGCAACGCAGAATCAGGGGAGAAGAACTCACGCCAGGTTTCCGCTTGCTGCTGCCTTACTTTTACCTCCTTCTCGGCGCCGGCGAGCCGCTTGCCCATTAGACGACCACGTGGAAACAAGCAAGGAAGAGCAGGGGAAGGGAGTAGGAAGCAAGGGGACCGCGGGTTGCGGCGGCCGCTCGTTCTCGTGGGCGGCGGCGGCGGCGGCGGCGGCGGTCGGGAAGTGGCGGCACGGAGAAAACCGCCGGAAAAAAATAAAATAAAACCCTTCTCTTTGCTGCCGCAAGCGAAGATCGGTGGGTAAGTAGAAAATACGGCCCAGCACGTTAACTGGGCCGCTTTGGCTAAATTTGTGAAATCGATCAGTGGGTTCAGCCCACATAAGGTCCATGTAGTAAATGAGATTTTCTTCTTTAAAAGCCTATCTTTTTATGTAAAACAGGTCCATATAGTTAGGTCTGCAAATTAATTAAGTTATTATTAGTATATGAAAAAAGGCCAAATGGCCCCGAGTGACAATCTTTATATTTGTTGATTTTAGTATTATATCCACTGAGTTAGCAAAATGGGATCGAATTGGTTAGTTTAATGCAGTGATCCAATGCAAATTGAGTTCACGTTCCGGCCGATCCATTTCTTTCGCGTGTCGATTGCTTCGAACCGGCTGAAATGAATCGACGAGTCAGCATTCTAGGGAGGTCGGAAGCAGGCAGGCTGCAGGCATACGCGTTGAACTGAGCTGGCCTCCAAAACCTAACCTAGTAATAGTAAGATCATCGATGACGCCATGGACCTGATCAGATCGCACAACCCAAAAGCTGAGGCGTATCTGGAGTCTGGAGCCCAGCATTCTCGCAATCTCGCCCGTGCCAATCGCCTAATCCACGCGTGCACTTGCATTTCTTAATGCGATTGATATCCATCCTGTCATGGCCAGGTTCTTCGTAGCTTAGCTGCTCGTGTCAACGCTGACATTGTCACAGTTCAAAGTCAGACACACGCTCAATTACACAGCCAGTACACAAATCAAACCTTCCATCTGACATAGTAGCAAAAAAACAAGTACTGTATGCTGTACTACGAGCATGCGTGGCAATCTGGTTTGGATGGGTGCTGACAATCTGAAGCATATCCCTGACGTGTCACAGCCAAGTAAGTGCCAGCCTCATCGCAAATTAGCAGAGCGATCGGCTTGTCCGTGCTCGATCCCGTGTCGCAAAACGCGATTACTTTGTCTGACGAAGTGAGTGTTACCTCCAGCTTATTAGCCTTATCTCCGGCTTTGCTATTGGTCAACACGATGAGGTAGCATGCTCAGCTCCAACCAAATGGCGGCACAAAGAAATAATTTAACGACTCGTGCACGCGCATTATATTTCTTACTCGTGCCGATAACTACGTTGATGCATGCTAATGCTTGTATGTGACGTATTCTTCCCCGGTTATAGCATGTGTGTCCATGCGAAGGTACGTGTTTGGTTCATATGTAACTGATCGATTATCCATCACCGGTTAATTAAGCATAACTGCAAAAATAAAGGGATTGGGAAATAACATGCCCAAAGATATTTCTCTCGGCCACAGTTACACGGTGGTTGCTTTTTTTTTCCCCTCCAAACAGTGAAAAAGACCGATACTATTTGCAGACTATGACTTGCAAGGAACAAAAGATAAATGAGAAAAGAATATCTTTTCGGTTAAGATTTTTAACGGCAACTAAAACGATATTCAATAGTATATGATTAATTGAGTATAATTTATTATAAATTTGAAAGATGAATTTGTTTATCTTTTTAAAAAGAAATTTCTATATAGAAAGTTTTTGTAAAAAAAAACATCATTCAGCAGCTTGAAAAACGTGCTCGCTTGAAACGAGGAATTTACTAAGTCCAAAAATCAAATAGAACACAACTTGAGGCCCCCTTTGATTCAAAGGAAATTCATAGAAATTTTAAAGGATTTCATTCCTATAGGAATTTTTTCTATATAGCCCTTTGAATCAAAGCAATGAATTCTCTGTAATCCCATGAAATTCCTATGGAATGTCTCTTCCCATGCAAGTTTTGGAGGAAATTTAGCATGAGGTTCTACCTCATGTTAAGAATCCTTTGAGTCTTTATCTCTCCTTAAATTCCTGTGTTTTTCCTGCGGCTCAATCAAACGGTCATTCCTATATTTTTCATGTGTTTTGCAATCCTCTGTTTTACACTTGTATTCCTGTCAGAATTCTATGTTTTTCCTATTCCTCTGTTTTTTCATTCCTATGATTCAAAGGGACCCTGATTGTTTAATATCGTGAATGGGCTGTTCGTACTCCTTCTCTCTCAAAGTAAAAGCATTTCTAGAATGGAATTGCCAAATCACGTTTGACAGAAAAATACAGTTAAAAATCTTGTAAATTTCTGATCTTCAAATTCACTTCACAGCATGTGTCAAGCCTCCTCCTCGACATCGACAAATTCTGGCGATAGGAGATGGCCTGACGAGTTAAGGTTTAGGTTGGCGTTGGGGTTAGGGTGAGAGGGGAGTAAGGAGGAGGAGGAAGAGATGGTCGTGAGAAGCAACAACTATTGATTAGCTTAATTAATTAGATGATCTTCAAAAAAATATTGGAGGGGTCCTAGCCTCTGCATGTTCCCCTGTTTTTGCCTTAGCACTGCTCAAGTCGCGAGATAGATAGTGGGTGATAGATCAGCGTTGACAGCAACTCAGCAAGGGTAAAACTAATCTACCAGTTAGGAGGCAGGGACGGTGTGGTTGCAACTGGAACACGTTCCCGCCCTGTCCTGAAAGCCATACGGTAGTATGGTAGTACTCTAGTACTCTCTCCGTAAAAAAGAAAAAAATAAACAAACCCTATATTTATGTGTCAACGTTTAACTGTTTGTCTTATATGAATTTTTTTATAATTAATATTCTCATTGCTGTTAGATGATAAAATATGATTAATACTTTATATGTGATTTGTTTTTTTAATTTTTTATATATTTTTTAAATAAGACGGACAGACAAACGTCGGACTCGTCTTTTTTGGAGGGAGGGAGTAGATCGTTTAAACGTTTGAGGTTTCAGCTGGCTGGTAGCTAGAGAGTCGAGGACGGGGACTGGCAGAGCGACGAGCACAGCTAGCGGAGGTTGAGTTATGGCTGGGTTGGACGAGCGGGCCATCGAGTCGCAAAAGTAGCGGACGTACGTACGGGGTGGATCTGGGAGGATCTTGGCACTGGGGCACAAGACCTTCTTGGGGAGCCGTGCGTGCAGGTCATCAGGTCAGGTCCACCAACGACGCCGGCCCGCCTTGTCCGACGCGAAAAGTGGGGGAATCCACCGCGCCGCGCGGCCCCCCGGCCGACCACAACTGGAGGGAAACGGACGGCCGTTGCTTGGTTGGTTTCTGACGCCTCTGCCTCTGCTTCCTGCTCGCCTGCGCCCCCGCGTCATGTGCGGTCGAAAAGCGCGGCTTGCCTGCTGCCTCGTCGTCCTCCTCGTGCATCCCGATGCTCACGGCCGCCATGGCTTTCAGCGCTCGGTACACTTTCGCATGAGATGGAGTCGTGGAGGCCCAGGTGTGTACACCGAGCAATTCTACACAAACTTCAATCGCGATTTCTAAAAACCTGTGTAACAACATGGTTAACATGGAGAATTAAGCAGGGGACCTTTGTCTGCTTGAGTTAAGGTCTTTGTACTTTGTTCCCCGTTTCTTGCCTTCAAAAATGGCTTGCTATGGCTGGTGAAATTCCGGGGGACACCAGCCGCATGACAAATTGACAATAGGTAGAGGGACAAACAACTCAAAACAAGTCGGCCATTGTTATATAGCTCGTGTATACCCTAAGAGTAGGTACAATAGCATACTATTAGCCGGCTATAAATATATTTTAATAAACTAAAAGATGAGAGAGAAGAGCAGCGGGCTACAGATCTGTAGCCAGCTGCAGCGCAGACTCCAAGACGCAATGTGCGTATGACATGTGGGACCATATATTAATTACATATAAAAAGCAACTATTGTATGAATTAGCTATTAAATTGGTTATAGATAAATTGGAGCTAGTAGTGGACTATACGCTCTAATCTCTATAGTCAAATCAACCATTTTTCTATGCAGCCTGCACTTTGTAGCAGTGTGCAATTTGCAAATAGACAATGGCAGTACTACCACTAGTACTGGAATGAATCTGCGTGAGAGTCAGTGTTCAATGCACACTCCACTCGACAGCCGTTTCAAAACTTGCATATTCCTCCAGTTAGCTTACATACATGCGCGCGCATACGTGTGGAACCAACTCAGCCTAGTACGTTTCCTTATTTCTTAATCCAACCAGATCAGATTAAATAATCTTCTCCATGCTAGCTGCTCGGCGCCAAGGCGGCTGTCTGTCTTGTCTTTCCTCCCTAATTTGATTCATTGATTCTTAGCTCCAGATAATTAGGATCTGTCTGTCTGCCATTCGTGTGTGGTGCTGCACGAGTACTTGAGTGGTAATTGCTACTCTCGCTTTCCATTGCACTTGCAAAGTTACTGTGATGAAAAGGAAGGGTTTAACCCAAGTAAATTTTGGTTTTAATCTCTGGCTCATCGAGTGCTCAAAAGCTTTGCATCCGACTGGCCTCTCGGCTCATGAAGTGCCCGGCAGGGCTGCGCGTGGCGGCCCGTCCATCGGGAGGGAGTGATGGGGAGCCACACGTCAGCCTCAGCATACAGTTCCCCGGGCCCACATGGCAGCGACCGGCACAGTGACGCCGGAGAAGAGGACCTAGTGCCACGAATCTGCATCTGGCTGCTTCCTCTCACGTGCGTATACCAGCTGGTAGTACTCCTACTACGTACTGTACTGTTGCATAGGCCCTGTTGAGATTCAAATTTTTTTCTTCAAACTTCTAACTTTTACATCACATCGAACTTTTCTACATATAAACTTCTAACTTTTCCGTCACATTATTTCAATTTCTTCAAACTTTTAATTTTGCCGTGGAATTAAACACAGCCTAAGCTTCTCTCTCTTTTTTTTCTTTTGATATTCATGGCTACCGCACTCGAGTACAGAGCAGTTTGTTGATGGAGTCCAAAGATTCGGATCTTGGAGGGACCCTGAAGACGACAGCTTTTGCCTCCGTTTCAACATCAGATTCCAAGATGCACATTGGCAGAGATAGATGCCGGTCCAGGACGCAACGATCGAATCAAGGCTCGCCACAAACAAAGGATTCCAGCAGGATAAGCAGTGGTCCAGCCCCGGGGGTTGATAGTGGCTCTTCGAAATTGCTCACGTCTTCTGAGAAAAAGAGTGAAATTGCTCCAGAAAATGGCCGATCCATTTTGAAAGTGCAATAGTGTCAAAACTCAGGTCTGTGACTTGATTGCATGAGAACAGTAGTGTTAGTGCAAGCGAAATAACTAAAATGAATATATGTAGAGACATGCTTATGTGCAACTTTTTAATCTCAGCCACTGATGATCTTTAATTTCCGTGCAACTTTTTTTTCGAGCACATAAGCACATCTCGTGTATGTATTAACTTCGAAACCCGATAAATAAATCTTTATATTGTCACTTTTGTGGAATAGTATGCGCTTACTGTTGTATGGTGATGACATGTAGGTTTGAGGTTTTCAACTACAGTGGCAGTCACTCTATAAATGTCAGTGTCTTGTGGAAAATGAACGTGTCTCGGAACTTCTAAATTTTTTAGGGTTGTTCAGATTGATGCCATTTTCAATCATACTATTTTTGGTAAAGTTACCAAAAAAATCTACGTTTAATTTGTTGCTAAAATTTTGGTAAAATTTATTTTGGCTACAATCTAAACATGCCCTTTACTCCCTCCGTCCCAAAAAAAAAAAGACAAACCCTGGTTTCCGTGTCCAACGTTTGACCGTCCGTCTTATTTGAAAAAATTAAAAAGAGAAGTCACACATAAAACATTAATCATGTTTTATCATCTAACAATAATGAAAATACGAATTATAAAAAAAATTCATATAAGACGGATAGTCAAAGTTGTACACGGAAACTCAGGGTTTGTCTTTTTTTTTTTAGGACGGAGAGAGTATGTCATATGTGTGTTGCTTGTTGGAGAGAACTGATACCAGCATCCACTCCTTTGGGACGCAGGTGAAAATACGAGGCATCTCTCACTGTCCCTGATCAGGACATACACCTGGATTTAAATGGTTATTAGATCAGATTTAACATGCAACATGCACACATATTCAAAAATAAAACTAAAAAGACGAAAGGGC
Organism: Oryza glaberrima; assembly: GCF_000147395.1. Lineage (NCBI taxonomy): Eukaryota > Viridiplantae > Streptophyta > Magnoliopsida > Poales > Poaceae > Oryza > Oryza glaberrima. The sequence goes on from NC_068329.1 coordinate 29,337,766, forward strand.
ACTAAACGCATCCTTTATGTGGGACAGGCCAATTACTATCATGCTGGAGATGGAAAGCAACGGATTACAGTTTTAACTCATAGTGTGCCTAACTTTGACATGAATTTGCGGGTATTTTATCCTACGCGTTAACCCCTAGCCAGTAAAATCTGCTAAGTGCTAACGTAATCCTTGAGGACAGGATATTCTGAGAGTTTTCAAGGAAAGTACGATGCTAATGTCACCAATACGTGGAATATTCATAGTAAACTAAACTACTATTGGTAGTGGAATCCTGAAGATTCACTTAATAATGCTCATGGAATGACATCATTCGTGGAAAGAAACTAGACATGATCGCGCAGTATCCTTCCTTTCAGGTTTGGAGGGATTGCAGTAGCTAATTTCATTTTGCTGACTAACCTTGACTAAAAGAGTTATTTAATTTGTAAAGCACAATTGAAGTACTGAAAGATTGCAATTTGGAGTATTGAAAGTTCAGAGCGCACCAGCGAGGTCTGAATTGTAAACACCTTTTCATTACCCCCTTTTTTTTTAGGAAAAGCACTAGCGAGGTGTCACGTCTACACTTAGCGTAGCAGAAGCGTTCACTGTAATTGCGATGAAAAGTTGACAGGCCACGTTAATTCTGCTTGCTCCAATCGATCAGGAAATGCGCTATTGTGCATGTCACGTCCTTGGTTGGATCGAAAAAATGCAAGTGCGTCACCGATTCGTTTGGTCTGAAACTATATTTTGCTTCCGAGGAGGAGATTAAAACGAATCTGGGAAGAACATGTTCTTGTTTATGCCTCGTTCCACCGGATCAGCTACTATTGTTCGTCCAAAAAGAATGCAAGTAGCAGATTAATTACAATCCACGCCCTTAAGAATTCGATCAAAATCACGCACGTAATTACTCTGCAGTTTCCACGGAATCCTTGTTTACACTTTCCTCATTGTGACAGATACGAATCAGGGTGCTAAAATTAAACCCGAGATTACAGCGGAGTATATTCCGAAGAACAGGAATCTTCTGAGTTTACTCCAGATATAAGCATTTATTCCTTGCCTTTAAAGGCCTGATATCTCACAGAATCCATTAGTTTCATTTTGAGAGTGGAACGGCTGCCATTTGTAAACAACCTTCCACAATATTTCGCTGTGTACTAGTACTATACTACTATACACAGAAATCTAATATGCGTCACAAACATGAAAGAACTGGCAGAAAAATATACACCTCCCACTTTCCTTGCAAAACTGTAGGATATCCAAATGCATCGCGAATCGCAGCAAACCGAGAAATCCCACGGGAAACTATTTTAATCCATCGAGAGAATATCCCCTCGTTCTTTGCATGTCACTCAAATGGTCATGAAAAAATTTGAAAAAAAAATGAGAATGTGTATTACCATGTGATATAACACTCTACAAACATACAAGTTCAAATTCAACTTCTACATCTCGTAACGAAAGAAACAAATTAAACCGCAGCTAGTTAACGTATATTTAGAGTCAAATTTGTTTTTTTTATTGTGAGATGTAGAAGTTAATTTTTTTACTTGCCTGTTTGTAGAGTGATATATCACATGTTAATATATTTTTTTAAATTTTTTAAATTTTTTTCATAACCATTTAAGTGACAGCCAAGCAACGAGAGGATATCCCTCCGAGGGATCAAAATCCTCTTCCGAAATACCACCCAAATTTCATTCCTGCTGAAGGAACTAGAAGCTTTATAACCGCGATAAAAAATACAAGCGACAGCGATTTAGGCCGTAGAATCCCACGCGACCCAAGGAGATTAGTCTAATTAACAAGTGCAGATTCCCTAGCATCTCGTGTTGTGTTTAACTGCGTGAGTGCGCATCCGCCCCTGATTCCCAACTTGCGCCTGCTTGTCTGGATTCCACAGAATCACGCCTCGGATCTTCTGCGCCAACGCCGCCCCCCTTCCCAAAAGAAAGAAAAACAAACAAACAACGGCGTTGGCTACAGTTGGGTGTCGCCCAGCCTGGCTCGAAAACACACACGCGACGCGGTCGCGGTCACGCACAAAATACACGACCCATGCGGTGCCCCCTCCCGGACTCGAGATCTCCATAACCAACCCAGCGGCGGAAACCCCTCACGTCCGACCCCTATAAATACCCACCATCTGCCGCGCCATCCCATCGCAACGCACGCACAATTCACAGCAACACAAGCAGAAGCACAGGAGAACGCCTAGGAAATACTACGTCGATGGCGAGGTGGGCCATTGCGATCCACGGCGGCGCCGGGGTGGACCCGAACCTGCCGGAGCACAGGCAGGAGGAGGCGAAGCGCGTGCTGGCGCGGTGCCTGCAGGTGGGCGTGGACGCGCTGCGCTCCGGCGCGGCGGCGCTGGACGTCGTGGAGGCCGTGGTGCGGGAGCTGGAGAGCGATCCCTTCTTCAACTCCGGGAGGGGCTCCGCGCTCACCCGCCTCGGCACCGTCGAGATGGAGGCCAGCATCATGGACGGCCGCGGCCGCCGCTGCGGCGCCGTCTCCGGCGTCTCCACCGTCAAGAACCCCGTCTCCCTCGCCCGCCTCGTCATGGACAAGTCCCCCCACTCCTACCTCGCCTTCGACGGCGCCGAGCAGTTCGCGCGCGACCAGGTAAATTATCTTTCGCTAATTAACCCACACCCCAACTAATAAATCCCTTCCAATTAATTATGCTAATTTCCTGGTTAATCTAACCTGCCTCTGCACGCTAATTAACAAAACATTTTTAATGTGGAATTATTCTGTGGACATGGCACGAGGGAACGACGGATATTAATACCGGACAGCCAAAATCTAATGGTGGTAGGAAATAATTAAAAACTGGGACATGTTCGACACGTGTAAATGACGTCCGGGAAGCCATGTACAAGTGTGCAACATGAACCTCCAAACAGTAAACAGAGCAGCAACAGCTCTGCATTACCAAAAATGGCTCCTTGTTTCCTTGCACAGTTCAATCCAGCAAGATTCCATTCCAACACGACAACACATGCATGTGAATCCTACTACGGCTTTACATGAAAAAAAAAGTAACCTTTTTTCTGTTAGCTTATTTGTAGGATATAAGTGCAAGAAATCTTTAGTTTCGTTTTTTTCTATATCCCTTAATCCTATTGAGTCATTTGGGTGAACATGTCATCTAACTATGTGAGTTGCATGCTTATCTAGCTTTACGTGATTTAGTGGGAAATACAATTGATGTGATAGAGGTTTAATTCAATAGGCCAACAAGTTAAGCAATCTTGCTTAACAATTTCTATGTTTTTGCTGCATGTGCATACAAATACATCCACGCATCTGAAAATTTTTCTGTGTTTTTGCTCACGAGTTTTACCATTTTCCTTTTTGTTTATGCTTGTGCACGCCTTCACGTGCTGTCGCCTTTTCGTCCCCGGGTCTTTGGAGAAAGCTGTGGACCAAAAACGAGCTGGTTTCTAGTAGTATCAATGAAAGCAACAGCGGCGCAACTGCCTCCTGCTGTGCTTGAATTTCCCTATCAATCGCTAGAGCGGCCATTAGCTTGTAGGTGTAGTAATTTCTTCGTTAGTGTTGGCGAAGGTATTCATTTCTTTCCCTTACATCAAGTGCTGAGAAAAAAGAAAACTAAAAAAGTGCCACCCAACATGCATCAATAGCCGCCATGCAGGTTTGCACCTACCAAATCCTTTTTTTTTCATTTATTTGGTCGACACGATTCGTGTTAAACCTTCCTGCGGTATTTTGTATCGCCTAGTAGTATAGTCGTTCGAGTCCTCAAGTCAAGATTGTGTAGCACCCAGCCACCCACACCAAGCAAAGCCTAGGAGCACTAAAAATGAAATGACCAGTCCGATGCATGTGCCGGAAAAAACATTTTTCTTCACTAAACAAAAGTAAACACTAGAACCAACTACTCCGTGGCACTGTAGCAACTACTAGCATGTACTAGGATGGATTCTGTGCACAGCTAGGCAGGCTCTCCACTGTGCCAGCTTCGGCGCTGCTCCTGTTTCTTTCTGCCCGGTCGAATTTTGGCAGGACCAGCAGCTGCAGGAGGAATCCGTCCTACCAGCGTGGTCCACCCGAATCCTGCAGATCTCACGGTGTAGTGGTGGCTGCGTAGCCAAGTACAGGAGTATTAGTAGTTAAGAAACGTTTTTAAGATAGATTTGATTATAATCAAAATGGATTTGGACTGGTCTGATTTTTTTTCTCTGTGGTCACTGTTTGCAGGGTCTAGAGGTCGTCGACAACAGCTACTTCATCACCGAGGACAACGTCGGCATGCTGAAGCTCGCCAAGGAGGCCAACAGCATCTTGGTCCGTCGATCATTACATTTCATTGACTCGTGTACATTACTTGAAAATTGCTGACATCTAACGGTGATTAATTTGGTACGAGCAGTTTGACTACCGTATCCCGCTGTCCGGGTCGGAGACGTGCGGCGCGCAGGCCGTGTCGTCGGACAACAGCCACGGCAACGGCATGGTGATGAACGGCCTCCCCATCAGCATCTACGCGCCAGAGACGGTGGGGTGCGCGGTGGTGGACTCCAGCGGCCACACCGCGGCGGCCACGTCCACGGGCGGGCTGATGAACAAGATGACGGGGCGCATCGGCGACTCGCCGCTGATCGGGTCGGGGACCTACGCGTGCGGTGCGTGCGCGGTGTCGTGCACGGGGGAAGGCGAGGCCATCATCCGCTCCACGCTCGCGCGCGACGTCGCCGCCGTGATGGAGTACAGGGGCGCCGGGCTGCAGGAGGCCGTCGACTACTGCGTCAAGGAGCGGCTCGACGAAGGGTTCGCGGGGCTCATCGCCGTGTCCAGCACGGGCGAGGTGGCGTACGGGTTCAACTGCACCGGCATGTTCAGGGGGTGCGCCACCGAGGACGGATTCATGGAGGTCGGCATCTGGGAGTGAGGTGGGCAGCCTTTGTGCGTGCGTGCGTGGGCCTGTGGCCATCATGCGATTGCCATAGAGTGGTGTCTTGGGGTCATGGGCCGCCTCCCGTGTGTTCGTGGGCTAGAATTAGTGGGTATTAATTAGTGGATTGGGAAGATTGGAGGTGGGCTTGAATAATGACGATGATGGCGATAATTCGTCTGGAAATAATAATGTGAAAAGTTATATTGCTACCGAGGTGTGACATGTTTTCTGTTCTGTAGCTATTTCCTCACTGTCTCTCTCAATTCTGTACATCAAATCGCTCTAAACTGGAGTTAGCGTGTGTTGCGCTAGTGTAGGATATGTTCGGTTAATCCTAAAAGGGAGGAAGTAATTGGAGGGGATTTATTCCACACCTATTATAGTGTGGATTTATTTCCCCTCAGACACCTTCAATCCCCTTCAACCCCTTCCGAACCGAAGAAGGTCTTAGGGAGAAGTTTACTGAAGAGCAAAGGGTTTCTTTGGTTGGACTTCCTGCTATTGATTCCTGGACTGTGATCTTGTATAGGCTCTCAAATTGCTCCGGCCCATAATTGGTTGTCGCACATAGATATAAGGCCCATCTATCTTACCTGCTCTGACTTTCAAGCTCTCATCATTTCCCTATTCAGCATCAGTTGCCAACATTTAAATTTTTTTAAAATAAATTAGAGTTGATATCAAAGTTTTCTCATCAAAGTTTATTTTTCGACATTAGAATTTAAACCGCTAAGAGCATATATATATATATATATATATATATATATATATATATATATATATATATATATATATATATATATATATATATATATTACTCACAAATTATTATTACTTTGCTAATATTATCCGTATTAGGCTAAACGACGGGGGCCTCAATCTTTTTCTCATCTCCATTTTTCTGGCCCCACTTTGCCTCTGGCATCTACGCACCATTTAAACTGTAAGTTGTTCGTGGCAGTGGCCATTTCTGTGAATGTCCCAACCGGTTCTTGCGTTAGTTCAACTTTTCTTTTTGTTATCCAAGGAATACCATATGATCATATGATCGTACCTATTCCGACAGTTCGACTGAGCACGGCATGCATGTTGTTAGTTGGATGAAATACCAAAGGGCAAGTTGGTGCTCAAGTGATGTCATCACTTAGGTGGCGAAAGGATTTGATGAATTGCAGACAGCACACCTTGCCAGCCTCATCCTCCCTCTGGATTAGTCACGTACTTGTTGGCCGCCCGTGTACTACTCCACTAAATCCCCTAATCAGTAGAGCATCCGATCAGGGCAGATCAGCCATCAGGCCATCAGGTGTATTGTTGGATCACGGATTCTACGACTAAGCCATATTACTGTAGTGTTTAGTGTAGCAATCAGAACCGACAAACTGGTAGCTATAGCTTTAGCTAATGCGGCGCTAAACAAAAAATTAGTCGGACCGAAGATTCCAACACGACTCTTTGCTTGTTTATTGTATATGGCCACTTGAGGCAGACAACAACAATCGCGTCCATGTGCAATGTAACTGTGCCACTCCGCAGTGAAAGCCCGAAACCTCTCCTTTTCGGCGTGCAGATGTAATGCGAAATCGCGAATCGATCAGCCATTCAGCCAAGCCGGCCGTCAGATTCCCGTCTTCCAACGGCTCCGCGGCCACCAGCTTGCGCTGCGCGGCTGCGGCGATCGCGATCGCCCGGCGCTTCTGTGTTTTGACCCCGTGCTGCGATTCGCGAAGCGATGCGTTTGTTGTTGTGTTATGTCGTCGCGCCCCCGCGCGCGCATCGGCATCGGGCCGTGGCCGCCGTCGGTCCAGCCAGCCACCAACCGCCCACTTAAGAATATCTCGTCTACTTTCTTCGTCACATAAAAAAACAAATATAAAACAGATATAATATATTATATATATTCAGATTTATAATATTAAGATACGTCATATTCTATACTTAGATTGTTTTTTTAAAGGAATGGAGGCAGTACTCGGCTAGGGTGCTCGATGCATCACGAGTACTCCACTGCCGTGTGCGTGTGTGTGCGCGTGGCCCACCGTTTTTTTTTTTCCTCTTGAGCACACTGACGTGGTGGACCAGAAGTGGTGCCATTTCTCAGAGGGACCGGACCACCTGCGTCCGGGCCTCCTGCCATTACGTGATGATGTGTAAAGGACGAGGCTTTTTGAGCACACAGGGGAGGAAAAAACCTCGGCAAAGTAGGCGGCGCTGGGTGCAGATCTTTTCCGTTTTGTTGGTAGGAGAAGAATTTGCCTTGCACGGTTTGCGCCTCGCTCGTTCAGCATAGTAGCATACCACCTACCGCAGCAATGGACGTACCAACAAGCGTACGAGTGTTGCTCACCAGAGCTACTACTACTGGTCTGTCACGCTCACCCTAGTATAAGGATCAATGAGACTTTTCATCCTCCCAGGAGACTTTTCCCCTTGCCAATGTAGCAGCAGCTCAGCAAATTTGATCGTGTTTGTGTGTATGTCCAATCTATCAGTGCTAAGCCAAAATATTACAATACTACACTACTATGCAGTACCTTTTTTTTGTTACGAAATATAATAATCTATAATTAAATGAAACGTACTTTGGTATCATGAAACTAGATAGATCATCTGTTTTGTTATAGTACTACGATGATTTGCAATACCACGACGCGTTTTATTCAATTTTAGATTACTATGTTTTAGAATAGAGACAGTATTAGATTTACATATTCATCAGTTCAACTAGGCAGTTTTAAATTTGCCATTTTGCTAGTACTTGACCAACCAAGTGAGTGACCCCAAATCGGCCTCCTCAATCAAGGTTAGGTAGGTGCCAACCAATTTGATCTCTCACCTCACTCTCGTGGGCTCACCTCCTCACCTCGCTATAAGTAAAAGCGCCGCACGCACCCACCAAAGCCCACCCACATCGCCGCCTCCTCCTCCTTCCTCGGTTTCCCCCAAAAACCCCAAACCCCTCCTCCTCCTCGCCATGGCGGCGCCGTCCCAGACCACCGCCACCACCACCCACCACCGCGTCCTCCTCCCGTCCCACCACCACCACCGAGCGGTGCCTCCCTCGCTCCTCCGCCTCCCGCTCCGCGCCGCGCGCCGGGGCCGCCTCTCCGCCGCCGCCGCGGCCGCGGCGCCCGCCGCGTCGACCGCGGCGCCGTCGGAGCCCGCCGCGGGTGCCGTACCGGGGAAGCCGACGGTGCTCGTGGCCGAGAAGCTCGGCGCCGCGGGGCTCGAGCTGCTCCGGGGGTTCGCCAACGTGGACTGCTCCTACGGCCTCTCCCCCGAGGAGCTCCGCGCCAAGATCCCGCTCTGCGACGCGCTCATCGTGCGGTCGGGGACCAAGGTGGGGCGCGACGTGTTCGAGGCATCCGGGGGAAGGCTCCGCGTCGTGGGGCGCGCCGGGGTCGGGATCGACAACGTCGATCTCGCCGCCGCCACCGAGCACGGGTGCCTCGTCGTCAACGCGCCCACGGCGAACACCGTCGCCGCGGCCGAGCACGGCATCGCGCTGCTCACCGCTATGTCCAGGAACATCGCCCAGGCCGACGCGTCGCTCAAGGCTGGTGAGTGCGCACACCCTCCTCAAGTCTGGAAAAGACACCTCTTTAAAAAATGATACTGTACTTGTCTCGATCTCTGTTTAAAGCATTAAAAAAATCTTGCATCAACGTGGCACCTGTAACAGTGGATCGTGCTAGAACGTCTGTTTGATGAATTGCTAGCAAATCGAGAAACACGAATGGGTGCTTTTTCACTAGAAGCAGTCCTCAGAGATTACTTTCGTTACTTCATTCAATTTGACATAATCAGAAAAAGTTAATATCTGCTTCAGTTGACAAAGCTAGATGCATGAAGATGTGAAAATGTGGAGTAAGGGTAGTCTTAGATGAAGCATCTGCCATGCAATCTTCGAATGGCATCTTCGGAAGAAGGGCAACATACTTTTTCAATTATGATGAGTTCCCATGTTCTTAACAATGTGTCTTGTATAGGTAAATGGCAGCGCAACAAGTATGTGGGTGTATCTCTCGTTGGTAAAACTCTTGCAATTCTTGGATTTGGAAAGGTTGGGTCAGAAGTCGCTCGTCGTGCTAAAGGTTTGGGAATGCATGTGATTGCACACGATCCGTATGCTTCTGCTGATCGTGCCCATGCAATTGGAGTTGAGCTAGTGAGCATGGAAGACGCTTTGACAACTGCTGACTTTATCTCGTTGCATATGCCTCTTACCCCTGCAACAAACAAGATGCTCAATGATGAAACTTTCGCTAAGATGAAGAAGGGTGTTAGAATTATAAATGTTGCGCGTGGTGGTGTAATTGATGAAGATGCTCTAGTCAGGGCTCTTGATTCAGGAATAGTTGCACAGGTATGTTTGATTCTCTTAGTCTACATCCTTTTTTCATTTCATGCTGACATCCGGTGAATTATTTTTGAACAGCTTGTTTCCCAGAGTCATGCTAATTTTTTTGTTTATCCCTCTGCTTTAGGCTGCTCTTGATGTGTTCACTAAAGAGCCACCGGCACCAGACAGCAAATTAGTGCTGCATGAGAATGTTACTGTAACACCACACCTTGGTGCCAGCACAGTTGAAGCACAGGTATGCGAATTAGCTCAGAATGCTATCCCTTTGTGTTCTGTTATACTAGATACCAAAATGATAAATATCTGAAAATCCCAGGAAGGAGTGGCTATTGAAATAGCTGAAGCTGTTATTGGAGCTCTGAAAGGGGAACTTGCAGCTTCAGCAGTCAACGCACCAATGGTTCCTGCTGAGGTATGAATCTATTGTTTTCTGCTAAATCCAACTTATTCCACATGGCATTTGATTTTTATCTTACATCCTTGTGATTTGTTCAGGTGCTGTCAGAGCTTGCACCTTATGTTGTGCTCGCAGAGAAGCTTGGGCGCCTGGCTGTGCAGCTAGTGGCTGGTGGCGGTGGTATCAAGTCCGTGAAAGTGACCTATGCTTCTGCAAGGGCTCCTGATGATCTTGACACGAGACTTCTTCGTGCAATGATCACCAAGGGGTTGATCGAACCAATCTCCAGTGTTTTCGTCAATCTGGTCAATGCTGACTTCACTGCGAAACAGAGGGGAGTTCGTATCACTGAGGAGAGAATCTTGTTGGATGGCTCACCCGAGACACCTATTGACTACATCCAAGTTCATATTGCCCATGTTGAGTCCAAATTTCCCAGTGCAATATCGGAGAGTGGAGAGATCACTGTTGAGGGGAAGGTGAAGGATGGCATCCCCCATCTGACAAAGGTTGGATCATTCCAGGTTGATGTGAGCTTGGAAGGAAGCCTGATCCTTTGCAGGCAGGTCGATCAACCTGGTATGATCGGCGCAGTAGGAAGTGTCCTTGGTGAGGAGAATGTTAATGTCAGTTTCATGAGTGTTGGAAGAATCGCTCCTCGCAAGCATGCCGTCATGGCGATTGGTGTTGATGAGGAACCTAAAAAGAGCACACTGACAAAGATTGGGGAGATTCCGGCGATTGAAGAATTCGTTTTCCTCAAGCTCTAGATTCATGCGTTGTATGTTTGAAGCTGCAAACATGGTGTGCAATTTTGATGTAGCTAGCTATTTAATCAGGATCTAGAGGACTGATGGTTCTCGTTGGAATAAGCCTTTTTTGGGTTATGGTGCTGTTTGTCGAGTTTGATGCAGTGTCTTGATTAATCTGGCTTAGGTTTGAACATGGTGCTTATTAATAAGAAGCCCTCTGTTAATCTATGTTTACTGTGTTCTATGTGATACATTTTTTGCTTGCCATTTCTGCTTTTAGGCTTTGTGACCGGATAATCTGTTGATAGTTAAGTAAGCCTAGCTTATAGCCCTGCTTATATTTCCTTTGCAAGTGCATTTCGGTTAAAGCATTACTTCTCAGAGCTTGGAGTCTTAACAATCTTATGGAGAGCTATAAGCTGACTGCAGGCCAGAGATTATGGAGAGCTATAAGCTGACTGCAGGCCAGAGAGCAAGAACCCTTTTCACACTGCCGACTAGAAGCAAATCTTCAGCATGCCTTAAAAAAAAACATTCTCAGAGACGGGATCTACAATGCAATAGCTAACGTTTAGTAGGAAATATGAATTGCGTAGCAGGCACAGCACAAAAATCTGAATATCATGTATACCGAGCCTGCAGAAACATGTTCAGCGTAGTAGGTACAGCGGATTTACCGTCTCAGCCATGCCAAATACGGATACAGTACAAATAGAAATAGACTAGTATCGACGACACTGTTTCGTTTCATGTTCATGAAAAAGAAGGCATTACAGCTGCAACAACCCCAGTTCATTTACCAAGGTGTATTCTTCAAATCTCGCAGTCGTATAATACCTTCTGGCTGAATTAAGTCAGCGTCGTGCAGGTACTTCTTGTAAAGTGTCCGGGAGATGTTCAGAGCGTCTCCCGTAGCTGTGGTTGGAAAGACCTTCCAATCGCTCTGCCAGTTGTTTGTGAGGCTAATCCATTCCCTCCTCCATTCCTCCAGAGCAAAAGGTTCTTTTTTCTCCATGCTCAATATTAAGTACTTGAAGTAGATGGCAGCCCTTGGTCCATAGTAGTCTCGCAGCAGGCCGCTCCAGTATTTATTTGCTGTGTGAAACTTGTTAGGAAAAGAAAATCACAGAAAAACGGTACAGAGGCTATAGTGTGTGAATGGTATGTGCCTCACCATAATCACGAAGCAGGCTAGCTTTCGTTTTGGTGTTGTCAAACCACATCGTAATTTGTGTTCGAGCATTCCACTCATACTGCACCGAATTAGAAACAGTTGTACATCAGCAATGCTATGAATGATGGTGGGAAAGTTTCTGGAATTCAAGTACTTTGAAAGAAAGAAGTGCTTAGGACGTCAGGAAAAAAAAGGACACCTGCATTTCTTGCTCTTTATCTCTGGCAAGACCCTTGGCACTTTCCAACCAAGGGCCAAGAAGAAATCCCTCATGGGAGGCCAACAGTGTGTCTAGGTCATTAACAAGGTCAATGAAGTGCTGACAGAGATTGCTCACTTGGTTCACGTTGTTTGATTTGTAGCTTTCAATGATCTTTACAAAGACCTGGTTGGCATATTTAGCCAGAGTTTGACGAGTTAAATCCACAAGGTCATACCTGTTAATGTAAAAAAATGATTTAAATTAACGCCACCACTTGATGCTACAAACATATACTCCCTCCGTCCCTAAATATTTGACGTCGTTGACTTTTTTAAATATATTTGACCGTTCGTCTTATTCAAAAAATTTAAGTAATTATTAATTCTTTTCCTATCATTTGATTCATTGTTAAATATACTTTTATGTATACATATAGTTTTACATATTTTACAAAAGTTTTTGAATAAGACGAATGGTCAAACATGTTTTAAAAAGTCAACAGCGTCAAATATTTAGGGTCGGAGGGAGTATATGGCTTGTCATTCCATTATCTGAAAAATATGACTTTCTCTTAAAATTCATATAATATTTTTAATCCAGTCATTCAGAAAGCACTGGCATTAGTACTAACTAGAAAACCTGCACTCTCACCTGAAGGTATTGCTGTCAGATACTTCATCTCCATATCGAAGAAAAAGCTCTAGGGCACGTATAACAGCATCGGTGTCATACCATAGATGTGGATGTTCATATTCATCATTGGATGCATCCACTGCAATGTAATTCTTAGATAACTTTGTCGAATACGTTTTGCTACTACTTGTATACAATCCTGGTGTTTGAATAACAAAAGGTTCAACATCTGGGAATGCCACTATCACATCCCTATTTTTGTCCTGTAGCCAAAAGAAAAAAGCTAAAATATCAGAAACGAAAACAATCAAAGTTCTGAAAATCATAGGACTACGAGTAAATTTATATGTGCTTCCATTCAAAATATATTGGATTACACAGAATAAGCTGTAACTTCTACAAAATAAAGATAAATTTTAGATTATTAATTGTACTAAAAGATACTTCCTCCGTTTCACATTATAAGACTTTCTAGCATTGCCCACATTTATATAGATGTTAATGAATCTAGACATAGAAAGCCTTATAATATGAAATGGAGGGAGTAATTTATAGTTTTTCCACTTCACATGACTGCCATTCCTATATATGTCTGTCTATCGTTGGATGAAAATAGATACACGTTACAATCGGTAAATATGACACATGGAGAATATCAAAGCTTACATTTTTACCATCTGTGCAATTATAAAGAGTTTGGTATAAAATTTTCCAAGCATCTTGCAGCCCCACAATTGACTTCCCATATCTTCTTGTTGGATATGTCTCAACCCACACCTGGAAATAATGAAAATCTGATCAAGCCAAAACTAGCCACACTCATTATCAAGCTCAGAGAGAAAAGTTCAAAGCAATAAAAACAAGAAAACCACATAACAAGTAGCATGGCTCATTTGCTGCAAAGCACATAACCAGACAACCTGACACACCAGTTAACTCCAAAATGTATACCAAACAGCAATCTATACTGTTTCTTAAGGACATCAGATGATGCTATAAAGCACATGCAAATTATTAAAAAAAAGAGAGAGAACACATATAGTGCAGATTAAGTGCTTCCAGAAAATGGTTTGTATAATTTCACCTGTAGATCCACTTGTCTGTGATGAAAGGCCATTTCCGACATCAGGTCATAAACAATAGGATTTTGCTCAATACCTTCCATAGACATGCCAACTCCAACCTTCAAACACAAGTAGTTCAATTTTTTTTTATAAAAAAAACAACTTAGTAAAAAGACTAGCATATGTCATAATTCTATATGCTAACTTACTAGAAGAAACAGCTGATTAAGTTAATGGTGTACCATTGTAGAGTTCGCACTTAGTCGAGCATCAATCGGCCCAGAAGCAACCATATCCAAAACACCGTACATTTCAAAGTCCGCAGCAAAATTATGAAGCATGCACCTGGATTAAAAAAAAAGTAGCATATGAATTCCTCTAATACAAAAAAAGGAAAGAAAAAAAAACAGTAGAGAGAAGGAGAACTTTCCAGATGTAAGGGACACCATAAAACTGATCAGAGTTGATCCATATTGGTTTCACTTCTGCATATAGATCAAGAACAATCATTCGGCCAACTGGAACAGAATGCAGCAGTGCCTAACCACCAAGGAATTTGATGTTAAACATATGACTAGAAAAGTAAAAGCTGCATGCTTGAAATAGGGAAGAACAATAATTTATTGATGTAGTAGCCAGAAACACCCCATGTTCGTGTTCACAAGTTGTTATTCTTTTCACCAGAAAAGTTGCAGAAATTATGCACTTAAGGATTTGACTTAAAGATAAGAAACAGAGCTAGTTTGTGCTCTGTATTAGAACAGCATTGCTTTAAGTTTGTGATTAGATGCCAGTTGTAACAGTCGATTTTGCTTATGTATAGCCTGAACATATTTTGCTACAAACAACAGGTCTATATCACTGCAGACATGGATTTCTCAATTAACATAAGACGACTGACAAAAGACTTGCTAAGCCAAATGAAAAGGTATCACCTAACAACATATGATTACCTTTTGTTATATCAAACATCCTAACTCTCTGGCATAACTTATCTAAACATCTTAACATATTCATAAAAGTAGAACTGTACATACAAAAACTATACGATAAAATTTCACCTTCATTTGTGGGGGTTCCCAGAAAGGATCATAAGAAAACAACCAACCCTGCAAAGAATAATGCATGTTAGAATTGCATATCGAACTAATCAAGGATGTTTTCATACAAGAAGAAAAATCTTGACGACTGTATAGGAAAATTATGGATCTGGATAAAAACCAAGGAAATGGTTTCTACAGACCAATCCATCTACTTACTTGCATTAACCAAATAGCATCATCATCACCGCTTTGCATTCCCCGGAATGTTGCAGCACCCAACGAAGAGATATAATTTGGATCGCTTAGCGGAGGGGTGTTCTCATCAAAAGTATCACTAGATGGATTGAAGATGTCATCAAAATAAAAATTGGCATGCATAAAATGGGAATCACTAATAATGCAGATTATAGAAACCATACCAGCTGTACACATGACTTGTCCCACCATATTCTGCAAAGAACAAGAGAACCTCCCGTACATGTTAATATTAACAATTTTGTGTTATTCTTCTGTTTTTACCATGGAATATAAAATGTCGTGGAAGGGATTAATGAAACAAGTTATTCAATGAATAATAGGTGAATACTGCACATCAACACTTGTGCTGATGACTACTACTCTCTACTTAAATGAAAAACCAACACTTGTGGATTAAACAAAACTGATTGGTTACGGTGTGTTCCTCTAAGGAATAGAATGGAGGATAAATGCGCACGCTTCCCAAGCTCCTAAACTGTGTGATTTTTGCAGATACTTTCTATATATGAATTTCTTAGAAAGCTGTTTAAAATCCATTTTTCAACTTTGTAGTATTTAATTAATTCGTTTGTACCCTCGAATAATTATCACAAACAATTCAGTTATTCTCAGCACAAAAATACACAAGTTAGAAATACAACCAGTGAAAAATAGTGAAACTTAGGAATATCTGCTGTGAACTTTTCTAGTTAGGAATTTAGTTTCAGAACTAAAACATGACTTTAGGTCTGATACTGAAGCACCATTAATTAAGTAGTGGAAATCATGCATTATACCTCTGATTTGTTCTTCAATAAAAAGCTTCCCAATTTCTACAAATAAGGGATCAGATGCATCCAGAAGATATGTGCAACACCACCTGGGGTTGCTGTCAACTGTGAACCTTAATATCAAACAAGAGAATCAAATAAGCTCATTTAACTTCAATATAGCTGCAAAATCAACATAAGTGAATACATGTATAAATCATAAGACTGTGTTAACCAACAGTGTTGGAGAAAATGGCTGGCATAAATTAAGAAAATAGAACTCACTCTACTTCACTTTATAAGGCTTATTTTGGCCACGTGTGGACAACATTACAGAGATGATAAAGCCAAGAGAATAGTGGTGACAAATGACCATGAAAGCCATGGTGCTAATGTCTCAGGAGAGAATAGTTAGTGTGTATGTTTTCTAATTTTGTAATAAATGTTGAAGAGAGCAGGAAAGATAAATGAGGGTGTGCGCGCACAAGAGAGAGCCTAATTCTCCATGCATGCCTTATATTTTGAAATATGTTTGCAAAAACTATGGGCCTTATATTTCTAAATAGATAGAGTAATATTTATTTTATTGATGAATGATACAAAGATGCGCCTGTAGTGAAATGAGATGACCTAGAATATATGCCGTTATGAATCTGAAGTACAACTGTTTCTGGGAAGAAAACAATAATTTGTTGAATGATTCAAGATTGATTTAATCAACAATTAAAAGCACTCAGATGTGCAAGACATGCAGAATATTGAATGGAAATTTATTATGGCATATTGAAAATATCACCAAAAGACAATGTTGGTGAATAGCGATATACTGTAAAACTTATATGAGCAGATGTGCTAGGAATTGAGCAGTAATACATAAATCCAAAACTGCAAGTATAACTTTATATGATTAACAATCATTGCAATACAACAAAATTCAAATCAAGAACTTTTAGTTAGGAAACCATTCTCACCAGTTCCCAAGGTGAGTAACTTTAGCTGAAGGAAATTTTGATCTTAGTGCGGCCGGGATGTTACCAGAAAAGGCTGGAAGAACTGCAATCATGTAAGATATTAGACAACTTAAAATGTAAAATGAACAGGGGTCAGCGTTTAACAACTAGAAAGGGCAAACTGCATACTTGTTTATTTAAATTATCTGATTTTAGCAGAGAAGTTCTGAAAGAAATGGCAGGAGAGAAATCCAAACCACTATATTTTTATGAGATCACATAATATTAACTATGCTAAATAATCTACTGTAAAACATATGCATGCTTATGTAATCACAATACCACATAAAGACCATGCACTAAAAAAATGCAACTGTTTTGCATCACCTGGGAACATGCCAAAAGCATACATCCTAGAAAGGATTTTCTTCTGAAGAGCTAGCTGATCATCAAGCCAGCTTTGAGGAAGAGGTCCGCCCCATCTGATAAATCAATTTGTCACTACATGTTCTTTGAGCTACAGTTCCTTGCAACAAAAATTGAACTCATAGCAAAACACTAATATGAAACATCAATATAAGTCATATTATCAACATGGTGGCTTGTATAAATCTCTCATAAAAAAGGGACTTATAAGTTCATCTTACAACCGATAAGCTAACTGTTTCCAGCAACTACCCCCTTAGTTCGGGGGGGGGGGGGGGGGGATACTGTACACAAGACAAAACTACATAAATTTTGAGTCGCAGCTCTATCTTTTAGTAAAATAGTTTTGCTGGTGGTAGTTCCAAATTTCTATTGTCCTGGTCTCACAGCTAAGGAATATTTAAAGAAATTAAAAACAGACCGCATTCTTGTTAAATTATGTAAAAGAACAGTTTATCGACTCACAATACGGTAGTGTGAATCATTGGAATAGTCCAACGTGAAACATAACTACATAAGCATGACTTACCCATGCATATTGGCCATCCGAGACCATGCAAGAAATGCTGGCCCGCCAAAGAAATCATCCAGGTCTGATTTACTAATGTTGTACCTCTGCAAGAGCGTACAAAGAAGGGGTGGAGTTGTAAATCAATATGTTACGAAGAATATACACCACAGTATGCCCATGTCAAATATAAACAATGCAGCATGGCACTACACTTAATCTGATGATATTCTTTCCTGCCCACTTAGAGATAAACCGTTTACTAATCTACCTCTCAAGCAGTACTCAGTATATTGCACAAATACATCAATAGCAGCTAAAATTTCTGCCTAAGATCTTGGGATGCTTTGTATCCCTCCAATTTATTAATATGACGATGGTTAGTTAAAAATATGGAGGGAGTAACAGAGTTTAAACATTTTTTGATCTAAGAACACACGGACATTGCATAGATCAAAATATTCAGTATCAGTGAACAGCAAGCTTTTTTAATAAAAGAGCAGAACACACACGCACCTGAAAAACTTTCTGCCATATAGCTTCTTGACCAGTGAAAGCAAGAGGCAAATTGATACCTTGAAGAGCCATCCAGTCAATTTCCTTCTCCCAGCGCTCCCAATCCCACCAAGCAAAAGAATCTTATAAGAGAAAAGTAGTCTTTAAGAAAATCATTTCCACTTTCCATAAAAAGTAACAGCTGAGAAAAATTGCTCAAAGTTAGCATGGTATAAAATTCAATAAAACAAAATATCGACACCGAAGGCACCCTAAAAGTCACACCGGACAGTACAACACAAAGAGATACAATCAGGAAATATCTCATTCAAACACAAACATGGGTAGCAAACAATGGAATCCAGGACATCAATTTGGGAGATGGAAATGCAGCACTATTCCTGACCTGAATATTTTCAAATAGAATCTGAAAATGTTGCTTAGTACATAACAGTGGGAAAATAAAACGTTTTTAAGAAGGCATGCATATCCACCATAAGAATTCGGCAATATAGCAGGATAAAGTGTTAAAACTGTACATAAAGTAAAAACAAGCTTACAACTGGATGTAACTGCATTCTGGTAGTAGCTCCAGCCAACAGGTCTTTGAATCAAAATGCCACCAGAAGGAAGACGAGGTAGTGAGCCAGGACGTGGCACTGATGATAATTGTGCACCACCAGTTTTATCCCATGATACATGTGCTGCACAGTAGTGCTTCAAGTACCAATGAAGACCAGCAGAGATTTCTACCCCACTTGTTCCAAGTAAACTGGCAAAAATACATGAAAGGAATGTATAGCTCATGATTTCAGTATGTAGAAATAGTAGCAGAATCTTATAAAAAGGGGAACCACTATAATGTGTAGGTAAGCCTCAACTAGTATAGCATAATGGCATGTAACCTCTGCACCGCACAGTGGACCTAACTAGTTAAATGAGAAGCTGGTGCATGATTCTAGCAGAACATGCTGTGGCCAGAATAGTCAGCATCACTTTGGATGCACAAAAGAACACAAATCAGAAGAGTGGTGAAAAACTAGACATTCGAAAATATTGGGAAATTTGATTTCAGGCAAGTCAGTTTTCAGTGCATCTAACATCTCTACAAATGGATATTTTACTAATAGTAAACTTAATAGGCTTGTAGTGAGCTAAAACAAAGTATGGTTGTCATGTCCATAATTTACATGAAGACTCCTCTACATTCTGCTTCTGCAAAATAGATTTCACCTAGAACCCATACAAACACAATAGTTGGAAAAACGATTCAAAATGAATGCTAAAATGGAGAAATTCAGAAACATACAGTACTTGTGGAGTCCCTTCTCCATCAAACAATGGATGGTTGTCCACAATGAAGCATGCCTTTCCACCACATTGGTCCTGTGGATTCCATGGAACAGATTGTGAGTCCTTGCAGATAAGTACTACTACTGTACCGGGGAGTGGGAAATCCTAACCATTACAGGATACCAGATGCAAATTTTACCAACGCAAAATAATTTAGGCATTAATTTGTCCAATAAATAAGCGAATGACCCATTCCAACAACCACTCCACGATCACGCGACAGGCTCCATCAACTGGCTTCAGATTCTCGCCGATCGATCACTACACACGATCCTCCGGGTAGCCTACTACGCAACGCCACGCCCAGTTACCCACCCCTAAAACTACTCACCGCGGAGATGACCCTGAAATCGAAGCTCCCGGAGTGCGACGGAAGGAGGCGCGCTAGGACCCCGCGCGCCGCGGCCTCCTGCTCGGCCGCGGGGCGACCCTCCCCGCGGTGGAGCTCCCGGACGCGGCCGAGGTGCGGGAACCGCGGGTCGGAGCACCCGACCCCCGACGTGGCGCAGGCTAGCGCGACGAGCAGCAGGAGCACCCGGAGTAAGCGGGGAGCCGGCATCGCGGCGGCCGGCGGCGGCGGCGGCGGGCGCGGCCGGGGAGAAGAGGGTGGGAGTGGGACGACACTGTGGTGAGGCGGCCGGCATGGTGTGGGGAGGGATTAACTAGAGGGGAGGAGGAGGAAGGCGGTGGCGGTGGTGGTGGTTGGGTTGGGGATTTGAAAAATGCAAGGCGAAAGCGAGAGCGGCGAGAGAGACAGCGAGGGATTGGAAGGTGGAGCGTCGCGGGCGGCGAGGCGGCGACGGGGGAGGAGGCGCAGCGAAGACGACAAGGGGTTGCAGGCCGCGCGCTGCTGGAGATGACGAGCGGTCTGGTGGGCCCTTGACGTCAGTCTTTTTGTACGTGATCAGGAGGGGTCGGAGACTCGGAGTTTTCTTCTCCGAACCCTCTTGGATCGCCATTTCTTGCAGAATCCAGTGCGGCCCATTAATTACGGCCCAAGTAGTAAGAAGATGGCGAAGGTGAGATGGGCCGCCTAATTTAATAGCCTGATAGGGCCCAAATCGACACCGAGCCGTTTTAACACGTACATGTAGGATATTCAATTTGTAATCTGCAATTTTGACAGTACTAATTAGTGATTCCCATTCCCATGCAACTGTGTCATCTCATTTCTAGTTATCTCTATTTGATTACAAACATAATAATTCCAGTAAAACAAGGTCTTGTGCAACACGATTTTTCAGTAGGAACCAGTCTTTGTTCCTTCATCAGATTATTTTTGCGTATAGTAGTGCTACAACCGTTCGAAGCAGACTACATCGCTGAAGGAAAGAAGAACACTTGTACAAACCACATTAACACTGATCACGGTATTAAGAAACCTGACACTAACCAACCACATTAACACTGATCACGGTATCAACCACTTTAATTGACCTTCCTGCAGTTAACCCTGACCTGGCCACCGGAGCCGGTGACGACGCCGATGCCGCCCATCTTCACCATGGCGCCACGGAAGTCGTCGAAGAAGCCGGCCATGTCGGTGGCGTAGGCGGTGGTCTGCGCGTCGGCGGAGCCGCCGCTGAACAGCTGCTGGTCCGAGTGCAGAAGGCCCTTGTTCCTCAGCAGGTTCCTGTAGTAGAAGTTGTCGAACACGTAGGAGGTGGCCGGGTCGAGCGGCGCCGTGTTGTCGTCGCCGCCGGTGGGGTTGGGGCAACTCGGCTTCAGCGAGGTGGCGAGGGTGGCGTCGAGGTTGGTCTCGTTGTAGAGGCGGCCGCGAAAGTTGGTGCACCTGGCTTGCCCGATGGTGTGCGCGCCCGACAGCGCGATCATGTCGCTCGCCGTCAGGCCCTTGTCGGAGAAGGACTTGATCAGGTCGGCGAGGTCGGACGTCGGCGGCGGGAGGTCGTTGTTCGCCGCGTCCAGGCTCGCCGTCGTCCCGTCTCGCCGGCCCAGCTCGACGTCCCACGTCGGCCCGCCCAGCTGCACACAGTTCGTTCGTTCCCGATCAATTCATCAAAAATACAGGGATCGGAGTGGTGATCCGCCGGTCTGGTGCTTACGGCGACGACGGAGTCGCGGGCGGCGACGGCGAGGATGTCGGCGCAGGAGACGACCTGCTCGCAGGCGTCCTCGAGCTGCGACTTGATGTCGTCGACGACCTCGAAGCCGCGGAGGGAGTTCTTGTTCGGCTTCGCGTTCTTCTCGCCGGTGATGGCCGCCGTGTCGTCGAGCAGCACTGACCCGTCACACCCCTGCACGCGCGCGCCGTTTTTGAGGTCAATGGTTAGTCCTTCGAATTTGAAAAGGTTAACTTTTAAGTAGACTTTTCGCGCGCTTTCTGCATGCACACCACTTGCTTAACTGACCCGTCAGCATCCACTCTGAACTTCTGAATTATATCTATTATGATTTATGAACACGGGAAAAATCTGAATATAAAATGTTTGGCGACTAGTAACTAAGTAAGTAAACTGTAGCGACTAGCGAATTTCGAAATTGAAACATCTACTTCAAAGGTCGGACTAGAAAACGAGAAGGAAAACTGAACTTAAAAGGGTGAGTTGTGTGAGACTTGCATTGACAAAGCAGTCGTGGAAATGGAGGCGCAGCAGCGAAGCTCCCATGCGGGACTCCTTGGAAACGGCGTCTCTGACGGCAGATTCGATGATGTCGAGCGCGTCGGGGCATGTCTCGTCGTAGAAATCAGTGGAGAGCTGCGCCGAAACAACAGCAGAGAAGAGCAACGCAGCCATGGCAGAGCAGACGAAGATTTGCCTGGAATAAGCCATTGCTTAACCGCAAGCTAAGCACACAATTAAGTATCCAGATACTCTCTCTCTGTAGGCTGTAGCTTCAGTGTCTTTGTTACACTGAACTCTGCAATGCAAGGAGAGCTACATGAGCCGCGGGATTTATAGGCTAGTGCTGATGAGGTTACTGCATGCTTCTCCAATCTGTCAGTTTCTGTCAAGCTACCGATTGGATATTGTCGAGTGCGTCGGCTTTCCTTGTCTTCCATTGTTTTTAACTCAGTGGACTACAACCAGAAAGCACGGAATGAGAAGTGTGATGAAAGCTTAGTTTACATGCAGAATGCTGCTACGATCTGCAACATACTTGCACTTTTTACCTGGCGTGACTATCATACACAAAAATATAAAACTTTACACTGTTATGTAGCTTAGTTCCACATGTCTAGCAGACTAGCACTAAGGAAGTTCAGTACATGCCAAATTCACTTTGTATAATTCTGTATAACAAGAAAAAACAACTAAACATAACTAAATAAGTTTTATAGCCATGGCAGAGCAGACGAAGATATGCCTTGAATTTGAGAAGTTCACAATTGTACTACTGACCTACTATGCGGAACAACAGGTTTGAAAAGGCTGTATTGGTCATACGTACGTACATGATTATTCATGGTGATAATTGAGACAATCATGCTGCTGCTACTCCCTTGTTGCCTGGTATCTAGTAGATCAGAATCAAGCAAGATCCAGCCACTTGCATAGTTGCATTTCTCTAGTCCAACTTTGGTCGTGGTTTCAAAAGGTGCAACCCACATATGCGGGTCCAGGTTTGCAAAATGGGGTTTAACGTGCGACTTTGCGACTTCAGAAACCAATAAGGCGATAATTTACAAAATTATGAGACCTAAATCTCCATCTGCTAGTCCTTAACTCAGGTGTGAACAGCAGTGCCGTTCGTCGTAGCGAGTCTGACCGATGTCAACAAATTAGGCATGCTGCATGTTTGCTTGGAGTGTGGAGTAAATACTCCAATTAAACATGAGCTATAAGCAAAGCAAAGCTCATAGTTGTTTCACAATACTCTATGCATGGCTTCGGATCTCCCAAACTTTGTGTCTGTCTGTAATTCCAATGCCATTTTTTTGCCTTCACTTATTCCATCTGAAATTTTTTTTGAACATTATTTTGGAAACTGAAACCTGTTTCACTTAAATGTTTACTGAACTCTGATACAATGGTACTGATAGGTGATAGTAGTAGCAGCCTAACTAGAGGAGAACCCATGAAGGAGATGCAGATAACCACTAAACCAGACACTTTCATCTGAAATTGAAACCATTTCTGCGTCACTGTATCCTTTTTTAATCCACATTTAAGTACTAGGCAGAGGAGCACTATCGTCCATGGAATCAAATCTGGTTAAACTGAAATTCAGTTAAATATTGGATTAGGCGGTTGCAAAGTCTTGATGGAAAACTATTCTGGCACTGATCACGGCGCTTCAGTCTGTAATGGCACATGCACTTGCCGAACTTTGGCCTGGAGTTCCAAGACTAGTAAACAGCACGAGGCCGGTCAGCTCCACTGCTGCAATCGACGTGCATGCTTCCATGGCGCATGATCACGACAGCGTCCGGTGTTTATGCTAGTCTATAGGCAGTGGCGACTGATTGATTCTGATGAGAGAACTTTAATGTTCTTCTACTACGTGCAAGTTGTAAAAAGAGCAGGCAGTGGCCAAATCACTTGGAGGCTGGAGTGCTGGACCCCTTTAATTCTCATGCACAATTCTGACTGCTTTTGCACTGAAACAGTGAAACTGTTTGATTAGTTTGGGGACTCTGTTCGGCTAGCGAGTAGCGATGGTAAACTTGATCCGGATAAGAGTTTGTACCTACTACTACTACTAGTTTTGTGAAGCACTGAACTAGTTGCATCTGATTGAGAGCTTACATGTCAAACGGAGTACCAAAGGTAGTTTTGTGAAGCACTGAACTAGTTGCATCTGATTGAGAGCTTACATGTCAAACGGAGTACCAAAGGGCGGTAAAACTGCCACTGTTTTAACAGCCAAGTTGGAGCTGAAATTCACTGAATCAGAACGAGAGTCGCCGTTGAGGTAAATGAGTTACTGATGAAGAAAACAAGATGACTTTTATTACCACTGCAGAATTACAGATACCTTTTACCGTCGCTTGGATGATTGTGGAAAACGTGGATAGAGCACTGAAAGATGAGCTAAATGGGTTGGTGAGCTCGCTCTACTCTACAGTGGCCAACGCTACATTTCTACGCACTTATTATTTGATCTCTCACAACAAAGAGGCCTATCTGGTGAGTCGATTTTAATATGTCCTCTTGTTGCTTGTATATCACTTAAATAGTTATGAAAATATTTTAAAAAATTGTGAAGATGTATTAATATGTGATTTAAATTCAACTTTCACATCTTACAACGAAAAAAACAAATTCGACTCTGAATATACGTTAACTACATGTAGTTTAATTTGTTTTTTCGTTGTGAGATGTAAAATTTGAATTTGAACTTATATGTTTGTGAAGTGATATATCAAATGTTAATATTTTTCTATTTTTTTCAAATTTTTTTCTTAAGTATTCAAGTGACATGTAAATAACAAGGGACGCCCCCTCGAAGCAACAAAAGAGTCACTCAAAAACAGTCACTCAGCCACTCTGCCACTACTGGCGACGCATGCAGGAACCGGCCGACCAAAAGTGCCTCGCGCTCCAAAATGCGTGACGTTATTTGACTTTTTCACATATATTTTATTAAAAAAATATATGTGTAAAATATATGTGATCTATTTTGTTATGGCTTGTTTTATCAGCTAAAAAACTTATATTTATACTGAATTTTTGAATTAGATGAATGATCATATATTATAAAAATTAACAATATAATATATTTTGGATTGATAGAGCAGTAGACTAGTACAGTAGCATGTGTGCATCACAGATGGAGTGTACTAGGACTGCAAAACGTAGTGGCGGTAACATCTGCACGACTGCACGTTGGTCGTTGTTCAAAAGATGTTCCGCGAGCGATGGTTTGATCCCATCAATCCCATTAGTTTCAAAGGTTTATATGTGCAGCTTAAAAATAAAATATTTCAAGGAACTGTTTCTTGGCCACACATAAATATGGCATTGTTTTCAGTATTTTAAAAGCATTAAATAGAAATGCACGTAACTTTCACCGTGAAATGGATTTGTCGATGGTTTATACCCGATCACAGTATTTAGAGACGTAGGGTACGAGTGATATATATTCAAGTATAGGTAATAAAGATAGCAGTTTATATAGGTTCAAACTCTTAATGTAGATAATAGCCTTACTTGTGTTGTGTTTATATGTATTGATCTGGTGTATCTCACACCGAGTAGAAAAGAGGTGCAAGTTAGCTAGTCTAGCGTACCAAACTAATCTTGACAGACCAAGCGGCAAATTGTAGTCAGCGGCTAGCAGAAGGGTTTCCTCCCGATGTAGCCAGGTGTAAGTCTTATTGATCCGATGCCCCTCCCCTTGTCTATATCATCCTCAGGAATATCTTTCTATATAAGGATATAAATGCGATATTCTAGGTGATAGCAAGTGCAGGCAAACGGGGTATGCCATACTAACACTGATAGTTTAAAAATAATAAAAGTAACATAATTCCCTTTTTTATGTTTTAATAATATAATATATTTTAAGTGGCTAAAAAATATAGTTCTCCTAATTTCTTGTGATATTTGGTAAAACTTGACGTGATATTCTATTTTGGAACATCTACAAGGGCAAATGACATCGCCAACCTCTCGTCGGCGCGTACGCACCGATTGAACGGCGACTACATCAGCGTCTGCGCCGGCGCGCGCTGCGTCGTCCGCTCCGCACTGCCGTGGACCGCTCCGGCTTCGGCTGCTGCCAGACGCCGCAGAAGCAACAAATGTACCAAGCCCACAAAGCCACAAAGGCCTGAGAAGTACGAGGCTCGGCCTAACCCTTCATGTACCAAGCTAGAGAGTACTTTAATTTCCGGCCCCAAACACAAAAGGCGAGCCTACTTTGTACCAAGCCCAAGACGCCAGCACCATATAAAGGCAATCTTTCTTGCCTTCTGTTAAAAAAAAAAATTTTAAAAGAATGACGCCAACACCAAGCCCAAAGCGATTTCTTATTTACTTTATTGACCTTTTAGCCAAAGCGATTTTGTGTCTTGCTTGCAAGTTATACATGGAATATATGTGGTGGAAATTACATAGTTAAAACCTGAAAACTATCGTTGGATTAAAAAAAAACGTATCAGATTTGTCTACGTTATCATGAGTAAAACTTTTACTCACAAATTTACTTGTGAGAGAAAATTTTTTACTCAGGGTGACGTGGACGAATATCTGACGTTTATTTTTCGATAAATTTTCATGTTTTCACTATATTTGTGGTTTGCACTATATATTTTTCCAGTTATACATGTTGTCTTTTTCTTTCTTCAACCAATCTTATGTGATATTTTTAGGGACAACACATGAGCCCTTATAATACTTGCTCTAAGGCAATCTTCTTGCCTTGTGTTAAAAAATAAATTTTTTAAAAAATGACGCCAACACCAAGCCCAAAGCGATTTCTTTTGATTTTCTTGACCTTTTAGTCCAAAGTGATTTATGTCTTGCTTGCAAGTTATACGTGCCGTCTTTGTCTATCTTCAACCAGGGAATCGAATTTCTGAAATTAGCGGCCGATCAAATTTCGGCACATCATCGCCGGCGACTTGACTTCGAACCGAAACCTTACTTATTTACTACAGCAAGTCAGCGCTAAGTGGGACTATTTTGGAATATCATACGCTGCTCAAATAAGCTACCATATCCCGAAAACAAAAAAAAGCTAGCATATCCTGATCAGCACAGCAGCACCACTACCAGCACGTCGTGTAATGGTCGTGTCGTCTGTCCATTCCAGGGGAAATGGAAGGCATCCAGATCATTTGCTAATCTAAACCGTGAAGCCAACTAATTAATATTAATGAATTCCCCAGATACCCTTTCAAGTTTATTTTTTATAACATCTCATTTGAAAAATGAATATAGGTCAACCATCTTATGATGTTACCCTCTTATCTTTATCTCACATGGGACACGCACCTGCGCCCAAAACTCTTCGAAAGATTAAACAAAACAGAACAATTTCAGACAAGTTCAGTACGAGGTTTCTCGTTCATCTGGCTGTTTAATGATATCATGGTTATATATGAAGAGGTATTTCTCCACGCAAAGACACCAAATACCGAATCGAATAGCTAGCTCGATCTCTGCAAGAGCAAGATGAAGCAGCTTTCCTCCTCATGCCCTGCAAAGATTGGCACCATGGTTGTTGTTGTTGTTGGGGCTCTGCTGTTTCATCTCGTAGTGACAGCATTGGCCGCGCCGGTAGCCTTGCCTGGCTGCCCCGAGACCTGCGGCAACGTCACCGTCCCTTACCCTTTCGGCATTGGCCACGGCTGCTTCCGCGATGGCTTCGAGCTCGTCGCGACGCACCCTGCTGCACCACCGAAGCTGCGTTTCGCAAGAAACGGCGTGGAAGTGATCGACATCTCCCTGCCGTCCGGCACGGTGAGAGTCGCCACCAGGATGCTGGGCACGGGCTCCTCGTCGTCGCTGCCGCGGCAGCTCGACGGCTCGTGGCCGGCCGGCCTGCCGGCAAATGGCTCCCTGGCGGTGTCGACCAGGCACAACCGGTTCGTCGCCATGGGCTGCAACCTCCTCGCCAACCTCCTCGCCAACGACGACGACGACTACATGAGCGTCTGCGCCGCGCTGTGCGTGGTCCGATCCGCGCTGCCGAGGGACGCCGCCGCCGCCTCAAGCTGCTCCGGCTTCGGCTGCTGCCAGACGCCGGTGGCGAGGGGCCTCCCGTCCTACGGCGTCCACCTCAACGACCTGACCCAGAGGTCGGTCACCGTGGGGTCGTACGGGGCGGCGTTCATCGCCGACGGCGAGTGGTTCGCCGGCGAGCAACGCTCCCTGCAGCTCGGCTTCGTCGCTGACCCGCGGAAGCTGGCCGACTCGACGGCGGTCCCGACGGTGCTGGAGTGGTCGCTGGACATGGACCGCGATCAGGACATGTTCTGGTACGACACCAGGGTCTCTCAATGGACGCGATGTGTCAGCGTGCACAGCGCCATCGACGACGCTGTTGACGGGAACCTTTACGGCCGAGCACGGTGCAATTGCTCCAAAGGATACGAGGGAAACCCTTACCTAGCCAATGGATGCCAAGGTATGTACAGACTACAGTTCAGCGATTAATTACCCGACGATTAGTTAGTTAAATATACAATCTGAAAGTTTTTCAACCAAAAAACTGTTGTGTACTATAGTTACTCTTTTGATGGACCAGATTGTGGTCCATGTGTGGATGGGCCAGATTGTGAATAAGCTGGGACTTTGGCCCATCCAGATAAGCTTACGTGGGCTGGGCCTTTGCTTAACCAGCTGGTTTAAACTGGGAAATACGAGCTACTGGATTTTGGTCCCTTATGAAAGAAAAACTTTAATTACTTATTCCTCGCCAGGGCCCAAAAACCTCATGCATACTTCCTTCGTTTTGTTTTCCAAAAAGGAAAAAGTACACCAAGGGTCCCTCAACTTGTCATCGAGTTACAAAATCGTCCCCCAACCGAAAAAATATATGACATCCCTCAAGTTATGAACATTGTGAAAACCGTTCACTTTACATCCTTTGGTGGTTTTGATCCCGGTTTTATCCTATATGGCGGCTGAGTCAGCATGGGAACCACGTGAGCCCCACATGTCAGGATGCCACGTCATCTCTTCTTTATTCCCTTTTTCTCTTGTCTTCTTCAGCGGGTAGGCGACGCCGCGACGGGCCGAGACGGGCGCGCGGGCGAAGCAGGGGCGGCGGCCGAAGCGGAGCAGGGGGCGGGCGCCGCCGGATTTGGGCGGCGACGGGGCGCCACCAGCAGCCGCCGCCGCGCTCGCCCACCGCCACCGCGCTCGCCTGCCATAGCTGCTCTCGCCCGCCACACCTGCCTGCTTCGCCCGCCGCCGCTCTCGCCCGATCCGCCGCCTGTCACGCTCGTCAACTGCGCCGAGCGGATCTGGAGGAAGAGTGAGGGGAGAGCCAAATGTGCGCGCGCGTAGCCGGCAATGGCGTCGTCGTGTGACCCAAACTCCCCTCGCCCGGAGGAATAGCGACATCAGCCGTACGTCGCCGAGGACTGCCGCGGCGCACTGCAGCTGCTCAGCGACGACACGAACGGTCGTCCGTGCAGCGGCGCCGTCTTTCGCCCACGACGAGTCGACGACAACAACGCCGACGATTGGATTGGCTAGCTTGTACTGCATCGTCATGGCGTCCTCTTCTTCGGCGGCTGAGGCGGCGGCGAGATGGGTCCGTCAGCGAGATCAACTGCATCCATGTCCATGCGTGCAAGCTTGCTACTACTAGCTAAAACTCACAGGACTTCAATGGCGGGGCGTTGCCACCAGAGGTAGAAGTAAAAAGACGAAGACGTCGGCGTGGGTCCAGTGGGCGGCGGGCTTGTTGATGGAGGCGGCGCAGACGATCCGGTCGGCGATGCGGTGGCGCAGCGGGTGGTCGGAGTTGGACTCCACCTGCAACGGCGACCAATAGAAATCCACCGACGCGTTGTATTGACATGGCGTACAGTCCCAGCATTCTCTCGCCGCCGCAACGCGCCTTCCTGAATAGGAAGTAATTATACTAAATAGGAAGTAATTGATACTTTGATCAATGCAAAAAGCAGCAAATGACGGAGCATGAGAGATGATGTAACTAAGTAGTAGCGTTGGTGACTGGATATCCGATGCCATGGCGAGTGGTGGGGAAGACGACGAAGAGAAGGCTGAACATGACGCCGACGCCCAGTGGCACGATGCCCAGCACCGATTGGATGGCGATGGTGGCCGGCGATGGTGGTGGCGACACGTGGCCGAAGGGGGTGGCGCGGCGTCGAGCGGCGGTGGCGAAACGGTGGGCGACGGCAGCAAGAATGGTGGGCGGCGGTAGCTATACAACGGCCGGCGGCGGCAGCGGAAATGCAGCAGCTGCTGCCCGCGCCCAGCTCCGCCCCGCCGGCCGAGCCCCGTTCCGCCCCCGACGGCCGCGCCAAGCTCCTCCCCCGGTGGCGGCGGCGTGGGAGGGCGGGCGCGGGAGGCCGTGCCGCGCCGCCGCCGCCTCGTCGCCCGTCGCCGGTCTCCCGCCTCCCCCACCGGTCTGCTGCCCTGCGCCCCTGCCCACTGCCGAGCCGAACTGTGGAGGAAAGGGAGAGAGGAAGATGGTGCTGACACGTGGGGCCCACGTGGGTTCCACGCTGACTCAGCTGCCATGTCGGACAAAACCAGGGTCAAAACCACCGAAGGATCTAGTTTGCACTGGTTTTGTAAGTTGGGGGATGTGTTGTATCCGGTTTTGTGGTTGGAGGACGATTTTGTAATTCGATGACAAGTTGAGGGACCTTGGGTGTACTTTTTCCTTCCAAAAACTACCAATTATGACTTTCAAAACTTTGACCCACCATCACTTTCTAAATGGTTATTAGACTAGAGTGAAGAAAAGTTAGAGTATTATCGATCGCTCATATTTCCTAATAAGTCAAAATGGTTTTTTATGGAATATAAATTAATTTATAAGTACAACTTTATATATCTGTTTAGTGATTTAAAAGCCAATATAAAAAAAATTACGTTGAAAATATCTTAAATTTAACTTTAAAATTAGATTTAAAAATATAAATTTTAGCTTTTGCTTTAAGTCAATCAATGGGGCTATTAGTCTTTGTATTATTCTTTCCCGGCAATCGCGACAGTGAGCCTTTCAGCTGAGCTGGTGAGCGGAGACGAGTCGACGGCGAGAGTACCGTGCGCGAATGCCTGATTTGACCAACAGCCCTTACGGCATGAATGCCTGATTTGACCACAGTTCACGCATGATCGACGTGTCGTGCATTTATTTCCCCCTCCATTATGTTCCATTATGTTTGGATC
This sequence comes from Oryza glaberrima, assembly GCF_000147395.1. Lineage (NCBI taxonomy): Eukaryota > Viridiplantae > Streptophyta > Magnoliopsida > Poales > Poaceae > Oryza > Oryza glaberrima. Next base: position 29,368,840 of record NC_068329.1, read on the forward strand.
AAAGACTAAACAGTGAGATTCAGTTTTGAGAAATATTTTTAAAGGTTTATTAATAGAATTAAAAAAATAAAAAAAATCACTTATGTGGGCAGTGGCTTCGATCCTCTCCTCCTTGCCACGTGGGTGCGGCTCTGATGAAGTTCCGTTACTCAAGATCTGCTTCCCGCACCTATGCCGAGCACCCTAGTGCACCGTCTCCATCGAGCTCCACCTCCATGAGCGCCTCGATCTCGGGGAGGAGTAGGGGGGCCATTCCTCCATGCCGGTGGTGAGCGGCCGCTCATTGGCACACGCCATGCGAGTTCACCGAGGCAATGCGCCTACCAGGTGCGCCCGTGCGAGAGAGTAAGAAGAGAAGAGAAGAAAGTTAGCCCTGAGTCCCTGATATGTGGCATCCTACGGTACCAAAACTAGCCTATAAACCGCTCAGAAATGTAATTTACCAAGTATCGATAGTTGGACGGTGTTAAATGCTTGGTTCGGGAGTTTGAGGATGAATTTGAAACAAAATGAAGAGTTAAGGGGTGTAAAATGGACTTATCCCCGTATATGCTTCCTTCCTTTTGTTTTCCAAAAGCCAATCACTTTTAAATGGTTATTAGATTAAAGTGAAGAAAAGTTAAGGCTGTGTTCGCTGGTGCTTTTTTTTTTCGCGAACGCATAAAAAGATTGCACGTCAATATATTAGAAGAAAAAAAGTGCGCTGGTGCTCGTTCCAGCAGAAACAGTGCGTACGAAAAACGAAACAATACATTAGCGCGTGATTAATTAAGTATTAGCTATTTTTTAAAAAAATAAATCAATATAATTTTTAAGCAATTTTTGTATATAATTCTTTTGTAAAAAATACACTGTTTAACTGTTTGAGAAGCGTACGTGCGAAAAATGAGAGAGAGGGTTAGGAACCTAGAGTTCCAAACACAGCCTCTTTGTTGTTCTTTCCAGGCAATCACGGGAGCGAGCCTGTGAGGCTGTGAGCTGAGCTGATGAGCGGAGACGAGTGGACGACGAGAGTACCGTACGACGAGCGGCATGAATGCATGATTGACCACAGATTCCAAGATATTGACTGGTCGTGGCGTGCATTTATATCTAGGTTGCAAAGTTTTGTAGTGTTATATCGAATATTATATAGTGTTGTATAGGGTGTTTGGACACTAATAAAAAACTAAGGCTGTATTTAGTTCATACTGAAGTTTGGAAGTTTGGTTGAAATTGAAATGATGCAACTGAAAAGTTATGTGTGTATGAAAGTTTGGAAAAAAAAACTTTGGAACTAAACAGGGCCTAATTACAGATTCCGTCGGTAAACCGCGAGACAAATTTATTAAGCATAATTAATCCGCCATTAACAAATGTTTACTGTAGTACCACATTATCAAATCATGGAGCAATTAGGCTCAAAAGATTCGTCTCGCAAATTAGTCGCAATCTGTGCAATTATTTATTTTTTTAGCCTATATTTAATACTTCATATAGGTGTTTAAACGTTCGATGTGATATGGTGTAAAAATTTTTGTATAGGAACTAAACATGGCCTTATTCCCAATATTATTAAATATAAGCATCTTTAGTTTGTTTAGCAAAGCTTAAAATTTAAAGGTTAATTGGCTAAATTTTAGTAGATTCTAAATTGTTTCAATTCCCTTTCTAAGCTTTTTTTTACAATTGTTTCAATTCTAAATTGTTTAGAATAAAAGAATTTTATATGTTGGAATCAGTGACCAAAAATTTTATATTATATATAAAATGCTTGTATTTGAAAACGGATGGAGTACGTCAATTGTACCTGTCTGTGCGCTGCGCGTTCGTGTCCATCTATTCTCACCGTCTCAAATTTAAAAGATTTTGGATAGATGAGATATTTTTCTAGTTTATGACGTGGTACTAGAAAATATCTCATCCGTCTAAAATCTCTTATATTTTAGAACGGAGGGAGTATATACTTTTGTCAATGGTACATCATCAGTCGCATCGATTCAGGCCTTGTTTAGTTTCTAAATTTTTTTTCCCAAAAACATCACATTGAATCTTTAGATACATGCTGGACCGTTAAATATAGATAAAATAAAAAACTAATTGCACAGTTTGCATGAAAATCACGAGAGGAATCTTTTGAGTCTAATTATTCTATGATTAGTCATAAGTGCTACAATAACCCACATGTGCTAAGGCCATTCCCAACCCAAGATATTAAATATAGTTTTCATAAACTCCACATCATCAAGAAACCAGTACTAGACGCTACTCTTCCAATGCAAACACTACTTTGCTATATACTTAAATTTAATGCTACCTATCTCACATGTTGTCTTGAATGTTGTGTAGAAACCATGTTTCATGTAAGATTTGGTTTCCTTCTCTTTTCTCATTTATTCACTTGCCACATTATTTTGCATCCTAGGTGATAGCTTATTTAATGCTATGAACACTATCCTAGTCATTGAGTTGGCAATGGCGTAATGACGGATTATTTTTTTTAGATAATGAAATATAATATTCCGGCCTTTGCTCAAAAAGAACTACAGTCAATTATTACAAAGATCCACTCCAGAAGAGAGTATAGTTCAAGACAAGTTGAACACACCAAACAAGAGAATAAAGGACCCAAACTGAGAAAAGCAAACAAAATGTGGAGCTAGAAGGCCTCGTCAAAGCCTAGGACTGAAGTTCGAAGCTAATGCATAGACCAATGACAATATCCTTGCACGAAGAGGTTTCTCCAAAGCGGTGCCCCCAAGGAGGATGAGATGTGGATCGCCGCCACCGCTCGTTCGGAATCGAAGCAAGGTTTTCACCCGGAAAATATGGTAGGGAAAAGAAAGGGGTATGCTAAAACAACGCCTCCAAGGAGGGGAACGCGGCGTCATCGTTGTCAGTCGGCCAAATGGCTCGGCAAGGCTTTCGCCCGCGATTCTCTGTCCAAACCCACACCACCAATCCGCATGACGGATTAATTAGGCTTAATAAATTCGTCTCGTGATTTTCAGGTGAGTTATGAAATTAGTTTTTTCATTCGTGTTCGAAAACCCTTTCCGATATCCGGTCAAATTAAATGTTTGATGTGGCATCTAAATTTTTTTTCGCGAACTAAAAAAAAGGCCCTAGTCACTAGTGTGGGAGGCGTTGACTGGACTTCGAAGCATATGAGATCAGGATAAAAACCTTTGCTATATATATTCCTCATCAGCTGCTGTAACGGACTGAATAGAGGAGGCTGCTCTACTAGCCTAGTAGTACTGTAGTATAGAGATAACTTGCATGCCGTCTTTAGCGACGATTGGAGCAGTCGTGTTTCAGCTTCTGGTGACGACGACGACACTGTCAGCAGCAGCCCCGACCCCGATAGCCCTGCCTGGTTGCCCGGAAAGCTGCGGCGGCATACAAGTGCCGTACCCTTTCGGCATCGGCGACGGGTGCTCCTACCATGGCTTCAACCTCACATGCGACGACGAGGCGCACCACCACCAGACGCCGCCCAAGCTGTTCATGGCCACAGACAACGGCACCGTCGTCCAAGTGCTCAACATCTCCTTGCCGGACGGCACGGTACGCGTCCGCAGCAAGCTTTCGCAGTCATCTATTGCCGGCTCCTCCTCCTCGTCGTCTAATGCCTCGTCGTCACGGTCCGACCTACCGGCCGACGGGCCGTTCACAGGGTGTCCTCCGCGTATAACTGGCTGGTTGCCTTCGGCTGCAACATCGTGGCCGACCTTACCCCGTACGGCAATATCGCCGAGGGCAGCAGCTGCACCGCCACATGTATAGATGGATGGCAAAATTTCGCAGGCCCCTCGATGCTCGCGCGCTGCCGTACGTCCGTTGGGAGGGGTGTCCACTCGTACACGATCCAGGTCACGTCTCTGATAGACCGAAATTCCATGGGTGCCTCGACATCGACGACATGGGCAGCTGCGTTCGTAGCTGAGCAGGGCTGGTTCAGCCGAATGAGAATGCCATGTTGTACAACTTCACCAATTGGCTGCCGTTCACGGTCGAGAGTGTTCCGGTGGTGCTGGAATGGTGGCTGGATTTGATCCGTGATGGAGCCATACCTGCCGTTGTCAGTTGGGCCCAATACTACCGACTTTAGATGCCTAAGCTTGCATAGTTCAAGCTATTACAACGATCTAAACTACGACCGAAGACGGTGCAACTGTTCCCAAGGATACGAAGGCAATCCTTACATCCGTGATGGATGCCGAGGTATTTTTTTCTTTCCTGCTTTATTGTGTTTGTTGCAACGAAGGCTCCAATTTTCATGTAAAAGAAAAGTTATACATATGGCCCGTTCTTTTCTCATGAAGTTAGAGATTTTATCTCGTTTTTCATTAGAGGAATTTTACGGTCCTTGAAAAAAATACCTTAAGGTACCTAAATTTTACACTAAAATTTTTGGTACCTTGATGTACTTAGCACCTAAAGGTATCAAATTTTACACTAGAAAAATATGGTACCTCTAGTAACTTCTCAAGGATGGTAAAATTAACCTTTTCATTAGCACGTTTTTTAAACTACTAAAGACGCATTTGGTGCGAAAACTTTCTATATAGAAGTTGCTTAAAAAATCAAATATATCTATTTGTTAAATTTGTAATAATTAAACTTAATTAATTATGCGCTAATAGCTTTCTCGTTTTTCGTGCCCATATTTAATCTTAATCCACATCAGATTCGAACACCACCATATATAGTATCACTTGATATAATTATATAGAACATGTAATTATATCATACTATCAGTTGATAGAAGCTACTTACCTCGTCCCAAACTATAGCAACCTAAGATGGAATGAGACTCATCCTATGATAACGAATCTGGACATGAGGCATCCAATCATGAATTGCATTCTTTAATTTTCACTCCCATATATTTGTTCCCCTTTTCAGATATCGATGAGTGCCAGCAGCCAGATGTTTATCCGTGTCATGGAACATGCATCAATATGCCTGGGACGTACCGATGCTTAGCAAAGAAAAGTGTCAAAAGCCTCCCATGTACAAATGCAATTCCTCGCAAAAAAAGAAAAGAAAAAAAGAAGAAGCAATCGATCACTTGCTCGATTCTATTAGCGGAGTTTTCGATTTTAGAACTGTATTTGTAGCCTTCCAGGTACAAATACAGTTCATTTGGATCCATTCTATACATTATAAACCCTATGTTCCTGACGTTTATTCTCTGCAGGTTTAATAACCATTATAGCAGTTAGTGCTGGTTTTGGGCTACTGTTTTCACTTCTTGGTGTTGCCAAAATCACAAATAAAATCAAACAACGCAGAGCCAAGAAGTTAGAGACGGAAGTTTTTCAAGAAGAATCATGGACTGCTTCTTCAACAATTAATATCTTCAAACAAGGATATAGCTGAAAGGACGAAGATTTTCAGTTTAGAAGAATTAGACCAGGCAACCAACAAATTTGATCAAAATCGTATTCTTGGGGGCGGTGGCCATGGCACAGTCTACAAAGGTATATTATCTGACCAACGTGTGGTGGCCATCAAAAAGTCAAAAATTGTGGTTTAAAGGGAGATTGATGATTTCATAAATGAGGTTGTCATACTTTCACAAACTAACCATAGGAATGTGGTGAAGCTATATGGTTGTTGCCTTGAGACAGAAGTTCCTTTATTAGTTTATGAGTTTACATCGAATGGAACTCTTTCATTTCATCTTCATGGCCAAAATGAGAATCCTTTGAAGTGGAAAGATAGATTGAGAATCGCACTAGAAACTGCAAGGGCTATTGCATATCTTCACTCGGCAGCTTCTATATCAGTGTTATATAGAGATATCAAATCTGCAAATATACTACTCACTGATACTATGACGGCTAAAGTATCGGACTTTGGAGCTTCAAGGTCAATTTCAATTGATGAGACAGGAATACTCACCGTCATCCAGGGCACTTATGGTTATCTAGATCCTGAATATTATTACTCTAGTCGACTGACTAAGAAAAGCGATGTTTATAGTTTCGGTGTCATCCTAGCTGAACTATTGACAAGGGTAACACCGGTTTTCTCCTCCGAAACATCAGAAAGGACAAGCCTGGCATCATACTTTGTGTTGTTCATAAGAGACAACCGCTTGTCAGATATTCTGGACTCTCAAATTGTTAATGAGGTGGGTGCTGAAGATGCTAAGGTGGTTGCTAAGCTTGCAGAAGCATGTTTAAGATTAAAAGGTGAGGAAAGGCCTACAATGAGGCAAGTGGAGACAACACTTGAAGATGTGCAAAGGTCAAAAGTCCAACTTAATCATCAGATTGCAAGAGTGAGCAATAGTAATACACTAAAAAATCAGACGTACGAGGGAAGTAAGTGCTATGAAGGAACTAGACAATATAGCTTGGAAAAGGAGTTCATTCAATCATCTGAATTTCCAAGATAATTTTGCTTTCATGGAGGAAAAAAATGTTGAGTGAATATATTACTACTACTTAGGGTGCCATACTACAACTAGATGTCATTTGGGAATTACGGCATATAACGTTTAATTGAAAATAAATGAATTCAATATTCCTACTTTTAAACATCACTGTAATGCAATAGTCTTGTGCATTACTATGGTGCTTGGTGTGCTGTCTCGTATGAGCAAACTGATTTTGAGGCACAATGTCATACCGATTCCTGGCTTTCCCACCACTCGTCGGGGGCGAGAATGGCCTGAGTGACCGGATCACACGCAAGTCTGGTAGCCTTGGATTCCAACCAAGTCCACGCGCGAGTCGAAATTTTTGCGAGAATTTACCCAGCGCCACTTCACTTGCTTCTTGATTACTCATCATCTGCTTCTAATACGTGGACAGCATTATTGTGGTCTTCTTTTCCGAGGAACTCCAATGCAACACTATAGCCATCAGGAGAGAGGCGTTCCGCGTAACAATTTACACTCTCGGACTCTGTATTCAAACTTGTCTCTATCACCATTGCTTTAAGAAATGTTGCATTCCGGAGAATATGAAGTGCAAGTTCCAGTTGATCTTTCTCACCGAAAAATCCTGTTATCTGAACCCAACTGAGATGTGAGTGTGGGCATCTAGGTAGACTCCTTAACTCACCATCATCTTGACAATATCGCTGATGCACATATACCATCTTCATCTAATAATATGGAGAAGTATATAAATTAGCTCTTGTCAATTTACTTGCAGGCCTTCACATTCAACTCTTGTCAGTTTTGTATGTGAAAGAATTGAACAGATGAACTTACATGCAGTTCTAGTTTTTCCATGAAAGGAGCAGCCTTCAATAGAGAAGCAAAGTCAAGTAAATCAATCTTCCTTTGTGGCAGGTCAGATATAGTTAACCCCAATGTCAAATGGCGTAGAGAAATAAGTCTGGGAAGCCTACTTAGCATATCAATCCTCTGTGTACAATAAATAACCATTAAAAAAAATCACTATGCACATAGCTAATGCAAATGAGAACACATCTGTGGGTCGTTCGAAAAAAAGAAGAAGAAGAAGAGAGGAACTGCAAAGTGCAAACCTCAACTTGTTTTGACTTTAAAGTTAGCGTCTCAAGATTAGTCAGAGTACTGGGTAAGTCACTGAAGATGTATCCAAGAGCAGAATGGAAAGTTAATAAACTGATGGAAACATTTGTTGTTTGCGACGGTATAGCAAGTTGCAATGGTATAAATGGGCCTCGATAATCCAGGGCTGTCACGCCGCAGCTCAATTTGATCTCTCGTAGTAAGGGGCAGATCGCAACGAGCAGACTCTTAAGCTGATTGAGATGACCAGGAACCCTTAGATTAGTAAGCATCCTACAGTCAGTAATATCCACCTCCCGCAGATGATTGCATTCAGACAAAAATTGGTTAAGATCTTCATCGGTGATGTCCACCTCTCGCAGGCTAAGCTTAGTGAGGTTCAGTGATCCCCTGGAATCAGCAGGAACTTTCAAAGAAGCAAACCAAAGCCGCAGATAACACAGGTTGGAATTGATCATCTTCAGAGGGAAATCGTATCGCACTATACGAGGCCCGAACAGCACTGAATATAATTCTAAAACAAGCCCTTTAGTCTTCAACGCAGCATCATTTTTCACCCATCTGTTGATATGGTACGAATTTTTGTTGTCAAGAGCAAATCTAATTCTGAATTGCTCAGTCCCTGCACCCTCGTGTAGTTGCAGAACAGAGTCAACAATCTTGATGAACTTTCGCTTGTTGAGGTTAAACCCACGATGAGAAGAGCATCTCTCCCAGTCATAATCTGAGTACACTGTTCTAGTACTCAATTCCAAATTGGCTCGGCACGTCCAAATACGCTTCCAGTGACTTGACAACACGCTTGTTCTTACTGCCTCTTTCAGTGGCAACTTAGATGTGATAGAACACAATACATCCTGGCAAGAATGAAAGAATAGATTTTCTCCCGTCCATCGTTTTGTACCGCACGGTACCAGTACCATGAGGTACCAGTCTTCATCCGGCCGTTAATTGCTGAGGGGTACGATGGGGATGGGAGTATGCGCGAGGTTCGCTCCGGTGTGGGGTCCCAACGTTTCTAGCTGCGTGCGGCTTCGTTTAGGTCATCCCCATCGCATCTCACGATACCGTCGCCCATCGCATCTCACGCTAGCGCCGCCGCACGTGTGTTCATCTGAGGAGGAGGGCGAGCGCTTCTGTAATCGTCGCCGTACGGGTGGTGACATCCTGGTAGCGCCGCGGCCGCAGGAGTCGTCGCCGCCGCCGCTGCAAGGTCCGCCACCGCAGTGGCCGGCGGTGCAGCTGCAAAGGCCGGTGCCATACGCTTCAAGGTTCGCCGCCGCCGTGGCCGGCGCAGCAGCTGCAAGGCCGGCGCCATCCTCTGCGCCATCCGCCGCAGTGGCCAGTAAGCTTTTGTTGATTTTATTCTGCTGTTCGTTTTTTGTTTGACCGGATTTGAGTATGTTCACCATTGTTTCGCTGCAAGAAAATTTGCATAATAATACTATGAAATGACCAATGTTACAGGAGGTTGACCAATGCGATACTTTAATCTGGGTAGACCAAGATGGCATCCAAGAGTGCAGAAGACATTCGAGAAGCTTTGGCTTGCATTGGATCATACTAGCAGGACAAATCCAACCAGGCGGCAATATGAATGGTCTAACTATACTGATAGAGCGAAAGTTGAGGAAGACAAAATGAAACTTGAATTTGAGATGGCTGCCAGGATTTCGGCTACCGAAGCAACATATAAGAAAAAAATTTCAAAGCTCAAAAAAGAGGCAGACCACGCTAGAAGTTGGTTCATGGGTTCCCTAGTTGTTATTGCAATTCTTATGTACAAGATTTCAGAGTATATGTACCACTGTTGACTATATTATGTCTGAGCTGTACTTTGCTACCTGCAATTTAACATATCAATTTTAACAATGCTTTTCGGATTTCTCACATCTGAAATGACACCAAAATTATGAATGTGGCTGTCAGTCTCACGCATGAGTGAAGTACATCATTTTCAGATTCATATATACCATGTTCACATACAGATAAAATAGTTAGCTTCAGCCATGTCAGTACAACTCCAAATTGCAATACATCCATCATATCTTCAATTCCAGAAATCACCAAGCATTGCATGTACCATAAAACATACAGAAATATAAAACTAGCTGCAACCATGTCATTAAACTCATCTCTTCAATTCCAGAAGTAACCAATACCAAAACACAGCTTGAAAACGTAATATTATAGGAAAACACATCAAGATTGATTACAGTCCAATGACTCCATTATAAAATGCCTCCAATACTACAGGAACGGACAAGAGCATGACAAATTTATCAAACGTCCAGAACAAATTGTGTGCTTGTACTTCATATCCATCTCAAACATCTTCTTGTACTTTCCTGAAATTGTAAGCTTCACTCATCCATGGCCGAACACGCACGCATGCATCGAAGTCCCGCGACGATTTGGACAAGGGGAAAAAGGCGGTGTCGAGAGGAATGGATGAGGCGCCGCCGCGAAGGGGAGAAAGGCAAACCGATAGCTCTTCCCAGAGAACCAAGGATGCGCCGCCGCCGCCGCGAACGGGATGCCACCGTCGACAGCTACGGATGCGCCGCCGCCGCCGCGAACGGGTTGCCGCCGTCGGCAGCTACGGATGCGCCGCCGCCGCCGCGAACGGGATGCCGCCGTCGGTAGCTACGGATGCGCCGCCGCCGCTGCGAACGGGATGCCGCCGTCGGTAGCTACGGATGTGCCGCCGCAGCCGCGAACGGGATGCTGCCGTCAGCAGCTATGGATGTGCCGCCGCCACCGCGAACGGGATACCACCGCCGCCACCTAGGGTTCTGCTACTCTGCCGCGCTTCCCCAACTCAGCCAAACCTTGCACCGATCCAAAAATCCCTCCATACGCAAATTACGATTATACCCTTCCACCGTGGCTCTCTCACGCTAACCACACCCATGACCAAGTTGGTACCTCGATGTACCATGCAATCGTCACTGTTCGATCTGCCATCACCAACGGTCAGGATTTTAGTACCTCATGATACCAGTACCACGTGGTATAAAAAGAAGGACCAAAGCAACACTCATGAAAGAATGAACATTGAACAGTTTGATCTCAATAAGAATAATTAACAAGCTCTGATAGTTTAATGCAAATGCTGCTGCTTCATCTTACCTTGGGAAGATTACAGAGTTGAAGCTTGGGTATCTTTCTCTTGGCAACTGCTGATCCGTGGAGGTGAAGTCCTGGTGCAGTTTTCCTCTTCCTACTTGCACCTGAGTCACCTGACATTGCTTTTCGCCCAACTACAACACACAAGAACTTGAAAAAATAAATAAATATCTTGTTTTATCAGTATCCAACTATATATGCAGTGCAGCAAACGAATCCGGCAATCCGCGACAGAATGAGCGTTGTCACTCTGAGATCAACCCAAGCATGGTAAGGTTCGAGGATGAGAGCAATGGCCGCGCAAGGGAGAAACAGCCCCATCGTTCCGCATATTTGCAAACGAAAGTAATTTGTGATAATACTTTTATATACTTGTTCTTAGCAATATAAAAGTAGAGGCTAAAAAGAAACTTCGATGAAAAAAACCTTAAAATCAACTTCAATTTTAAGGTTGTAAATTTAAATTTTGACTAATAAATACTCTATAAATATAAGAAAAAGATGAGAACAAAAGTTTGTTTCGACTTTCGAGGGTGTATTACCGTGCTTCGGTTAATAGGTGGGAGGAGGAGAAGTATTCGTGTTCGGCGGAGTCGTCGCACCGCGTTGGCTTGTCTCCGCCGTACGTCGGAGCCCAAGGTAAAAGGGGAGAAAAAGAGAGAAAGGATGTGTTTCGATTTATGTTTCGTTGGATTATAAGGATATATATACGAGTTCTAAAAACAGGAGAAGATCAGAAGATTCATGTAATTTTTTTTCGGAGAGATCTATCGTGGAATTTTCGAACTGTGTGATTCCATAAAGGGCCAACGACTGCAAGCCTTTGGTCCAGCCCAATGCCTCAAATTGTGGCCCATAAGGTATGCAGACTTTTGAGGCCATGTTTGGCAGCCCAGAATACCGGCCCATTCCCGATTGGTACGGGCCGGGATCCTCAGCGGCCAGCGCCGCACGGCCCGCACGCGCACGGCGGCCACCGACGGCGACGCCACGTTGCTGACACCAATAGGCAATAACTCCGAACTCTTCTCTTCCAAGAAGAAGAAAATCAGATTTCAACTAACATTAAGAAGAACGTTTAATTATGCAGAAAATGTAGAGTAAATTTCATAAAACTATACCTATTATGGTGAAAGTTACACAAAATCACAGAGACTTTAACGCATGACATATAATATCATATATTATGCTCCTAAAGTTTCACACAACCCTCACCATATACTAGCTATTCCAAATAATTTGGCCCGCTCAAATATAACTAACTAGTAGTATTGGCCAAATTACACTGGCAACAAACAAGTTGGTTGCAGTTCCACAAAACCCTCAACATGCCCTAGCTATTATTCTATATAACTAGCTGGGTGACCCGCGCAATTACGCGGCTAGCATCTAAACAAAATTATATATTTTTGTATGATTTTACTTAAAATTTATTAAATAGCTATCTCATTGTCTTAAGAGTTTGTAAGACCAAACCTTATCATCACCGTGTTTCTAATTATATAGTTATTTAAAAGTCACACCAGTTGCTACCCCTTATGTCATATCCTTCTTTATTTGCTTGCTCGATCTACCACTATTTCTATTCATTCTCCTTGGAACCTTTAAAAATTGGATCTTATAGTTTTTAGAGTTTATTGTCACGTTGGATTTCGTTTTTACAATTTAACGTTCCGTCAATTATACTCCTCTATGGCCCATCCACTGCCTATTCTCTTTATTGTCATTTTATTAATATTGCATTAGTAAAAGCGTTCTTTCATCTCATTTTTCAACTTCTACTCACTAATTTTTCGCGTGCATGTTTTCTCAATTATTAAATTATGTGTTATTTTGAAAAAAATAAGTTTTCAAAAATCATATTAATCATTTTTTAAGTTTTTCTAAGTAATACTTAATTAATTATATGCTAATGAATTGCTCCGTTTTGCACGTGTGAAGAAAAAGTATGTTGGATGCAGTACAATTTCTCTGTTACGCTTTGAATAATGACACGGTCTCCAAAATATATATTTGACTATATTTTTAATTATATATATATATATATATATATATATATATATATATATATATATATATATATATATATATATATATATATATATATATATATTATGTTTATGTGGATGACATGCTAAGAGAAGACGATATAAAATAAAGTTTTCTTACATTCAGAAATATAATTAATGTGATCTCGAAATTATGATTTGATAGTATTGGTTTTAGGCTGCATTCGTTCCCAACCGTTCCCAACTCCCCTCCTCGTTTTCCGCGCGCACGCTTTTCAAACTGTTTAATGGTGTGTTTTTTAAAAAAAGTTTAATACGAAAGTTCCTTAAAAAACAATATTGATCTACTTTTGAAAAAAAAATTATCTAATACTTAATTAATCACACACTAAATGATGCTTCGTTTTACGTGCTAGGGAGTGAGGGTTCCCAAACATAGCCTTTTAATAGTATGCAAAGATTTTAAATTGTATCTATAATTTGAAGGTACTGATTTAAATTTTGTGCTGCAACTCAGAAATTTTATCTCAACAAATAGAAAAGAAAAGGACAGAGGAAGTGGAGGGGACGGTAGATACATATGTTGACTTTTCTAGTTTCAGCCCGTCCGAATCCTCACAGCCAAGTCTCAGTTTCTTCGCCTCCCATCTTCTCTCGTTTCTTCCTGTCATTCCTCTCTCACCCTTCTCATCTCCTCCACTGCCAAATTTGATGAGAAGTAACGGAAAGGGAGAGGTGGAACCTAAGGAAAACTTCTCCTCTCTCTCAGCGTGCGTGGGTCCATATTCCCCTCCCTATCGCTGCACCTTTCTCCAGCATGGTGGTGATGTTGTTGCCGCCGGATCCGGCATCCCGATCGAGTCCGGTCACTTGTGTGAGGCGCCGCCGCGGCTGCCGCCGGATCTGGCGGATCTAGGGTCGTCCATCGCCGTCCCGAGCGCCGTGGTGGCTCTCACGTCGTCGGGGGCTGCCGAAGCCGGGCGGGGAAGCACGTGCACGATCTCCGGTTAGTTGAGGAGCACAGGGTGGTGCGGCCCTTGACGGCACGGCGGCAAAATCTGATGATAATGATCCGGCGACAATCGCGTGTAATGATCCGGCGACAATGGCCGTGGACTTATATTTTGCTGCTGTGTTTGCTGATAGTTCAGTTGCGTTGATTGCTATTGACCTCTTCTCTTGTTGATCCGGTTGGTGGCTCCCGTCTGATTGCATTGATTGCTATTTACCTCTTCTCTTGTTGATCTGGCTAGTGTCGGGTGCTTGATATTTATTGGAGAGTCAATCAAGATTAATTTAGGAATCGGTGAAGATTGTTAGAGTCGGATTGTGTGTAGGGTGTTTTTATTTTGGAATCTACTGCCTTATTCCTATTGTTGTCATATGCTAATTGGTGTCCTATTACTATTGAACATGTGTCCGATCAGCATAAAGTTTTGGCTATAGGAAACTCTAGAAATGCTATTGCATGTGAATCCTTGTACTACAATGTTTCTGACTTTTTGTCCGGTTCTATTGCTGTGTATATACTGAAACACTCCGATTAAATCTTACCGTTAAAATCGAGATCTATTATAATCCAATGGTTAATATATTTTTCTTTTTCTTTGATTAATGTGGGAATTTTTAACCCCCACAGCGAACGTGGTGCCTCCTTTCAAGGCTGTTTTAATAATATAATAGATAGATAGATTTGGACCGCTCAAATGAAACTATCCAGTACTCCCTCTTTCCCATAATATAAGAAATTTTGATGGAAAGTGACACATCCTACTAATACGAATCTAGGTAGGTATCACAATCCACCAAAATCCCTTATATTACGCAAATTACGCTGTCAACAAACAGGTTGGTTGCGGTGCGCTGCTGCAGGCGGTGCCGCTCCCCTACGCAGCCAGTTGTAGTGCACCTGAATGAACCGGAGACGAGACTCTGCAGTGGCGCAATCGTCGAGGAAGAACTGACGCCAATACGGGTCAAGGAACAGCGCGAGTGCCATGAGCCACAAATCGCTGCACGGGCGGTATCCATCGGCCACCACCATGTCCATGCAAGCCCTTGCGCCTCTCGCCTTCTTCTTCTCCGCACGGCTCTCCATGGACTCGACCCTCGAATCATCATCAGCTAGCCTGTGGAGAGCCTCGTCGCTGGAGTCACTGCATGTCCTGCTCTTTGAAGAGCTCCCTGAAGTTTCAGTCTCACTGGCACAAGGCCTCTTGCCCTTCGCCCTGGCTGCAGCTACTGCTGGGGATGGGGGTTGTGCCCTAATGTCCTCCACATTGATCATTGGTTGATGTGCTGGTTGCACATTGGAGTGGTCCTGGACGACCGTGCGTCCTCGGAAAACAGCATGGTGCTCGTCGATACACTTGAGAGGAGCATCCTTGAATGCCTTGGCCCCTTTCCTTTCCTGCACAATCGAAGAGCAATGTCAGCATATGCAACAAAGAATCAGTGTCAAATATGGATGCAAACTATAGAAATGATGGAGTACGTCAGAATGCAAGCAATATAATGTACTCAGCATAAATAAACAGCAAGCACAACCTGAAAAAAAGATCAAGTTAAATAAAGCGTAAGGCAGAGCATTATTCACACTGCTCAAACTCAATCCGGTACTTCGATATGTTATATAAACTGCACTACAGAAATAAAATGATACACAGAAATAAATCAATTTTATTTGTAGGCATATTTGCAGAATCAGCATCCTGAACTGCAGCACAGCGAGCAGTTCTGTAGTACAGCAATCGGGCGAATTTGCAGAAACAGCAATAGGGCAATATGAACTACGAG
Organism: Oryza glaberrima; assembly: GCF_000147395.1. Lineage (NCBI taxonomy): Eukaryota > Viridiplantae > Streptophyta > Magnoliopsida > Poales > Poaceae > Oryza > Oryza glaberrima. Next base: position 29,384,272 of record NC_068329.1, read on the forward strand.
CAGTTTACTCTGTATAAGGGAATCACAAATATCTCACATCCACAATGGCTGCATGCATGGGCTGGAAGAATGTGCATACAACAAGGTGTTGTTTAGTTTCTTCATGTCAGTGATATTGTTAGAAGTGGTTTATTTACTAATGAAAAAGCATTGATGGAATCACAATATGTCAGGTTTTAGGATGTCAGTGATATTGTTAGAAGTGGTAGACGGTGATGTGCATTCATGTCAATGATTGATGAAAAGCATCATGTAAATTCAGGGTGCTTTGTCTACCACTTCAGGTAAAGAAAGAAATTTCTCAGCGTGATTCCATCATGTAGCACCAGTATTGATAAAAAACATCATGTAAAGTAAGACAAAGCACCCTGAAACAGATTTCTTCTGAATGTAAAGAAAGAATTGGTTATCTCAACAATATTGCTAGCAGTGAAAATTTTTGGATTCACAATGTAGTGAAATCTGACTGTACCCTACACTAGTACTGCAACTTGGCAATTGCAGAGTCATGGAAAGACAACATAAAAATCTTGCACATATATGTTAGGATGCTAAAATGGAATATGCTACAACTACTAGCAGAGATGTGCTATATGTCAGGCATATGGTCACATAACAATGAGCCAGTTACTTTCTGATGTTAAACTATCTAAAAAGGGATGCACATGTCAGACAAATGGACAAGATTTTCCACATCAACTCTAGCTTCATCATTACAAAATTGTTACCTAGGAGTATTTCCAAGTAATACAAGATAAAGTCATTCATATTACTTGCTATGATTTTGGTACTTTCTAATTTCACTCCTATGTTCACATAGACTACAGTTATATATACACTAGTTCATCTAATATATATATATATATATATTGTGCATCCAATTTTGCACACCTATTTTCATGTACACTAACTGACATACAACAGTTCATCTAATCACATCGTTATGTTCATATGCACAACACATGTCAGTCCAGTACTACACACTAGTCCAAAACCAAGGGATAGAATTGACATACCGACTCCTGGATTTCCCACCACTCGTCGGAGGCGAGGATGGCCTGAGAGACGGTGTCACGGCCAAGTCCGGTGGCCTTGGATTCCAGCCAAGTCCACATGCCGAAATTTTTGCGAGATTTTGCCCAGCGCCACTTCACTTGCTTCTTGGTTACTCTCTTTCCTGCCCTCTCTAACATCTTCCTCTCCAAATTGATGTACCCTTGTGCTTCGGGGGACGAGGAGATGATGTTGCGAGCCTGAATCTCCTCCAAGCAGCTATGGAGGAAGACGCGAAGCTCTTCCTCGGTCCAATGTGTTCGACCCTCCGCAATCTACCAACCCAAGTCATGCAACAAATTTGAGGTACAAGGAAATCAAAGCTAACAACGAACACAATTATTCCCTCCATTTAATACTATAGGTCATTTTAAACTTTTTTTCTAAGTTAATTTTTTTTTGTTTTGACTAAATGTAAAGGAAAAAATTATCAACGTCTACCGCATCAAATTAATTTATTAGATTTAATATTTTATTTTAGTTAGAAATATTACTATATTTTTCTATAAATTTAATTAAACTTGAAATATTTTGACTAATAAAGAAAAATGAGATTCGCTCCGGTCCAGAAAAATATCTCGGGGTATCATTACCTCACGGTACTTAAATTGTCTCCGATCATTGGATCATATAAGCATTGTTAGATACTTAGATCCAACGAACGTTTTAGTATCATCAGGTCACAGTATCTCTCGAGTTACTTTCTAAGGGAGTACCTTTCTTGCGTCGCCGGACGGGATGAGGTCCCAATCGATGCAGCGCAACACTGTTTCCGGAGTGAGTCGCCGGACGAACGCGGCGACGGCTTCGGGCGACCTGGCGACGACGGCGGTGAGGAGTCGCGAAGCAGCGTCGACGGCGTCGTCTTGGGTGAAAAAGCTCGAGGTGGCGTCCGACAGCAGCGACGACAGCGAGTCGCGCGACCCCCGATCGGAATCCGAGTCACGAGACCCGGACGGAGGAGACGACGACGGCCCTGCTCCGATGATGCCCAGACCCAGGCCCTCCTCCGCGGCAACGACCTTGCGCTTCTTGCTGCCTCTGGCGGCCATGGCGGCGACGGGCAATGCAGCGAACCTACGAAGGGGAACGACGAGGAGGAGTTGGAGGAGGATGAACGGAAGGGGATCGAGGGCGAGGCGCTGCTGGCCTGGCCGTCGTCCGCGTTTAATAACGGGCTCGCAGCTCAACCGCACCCGCGTGCAGAAGCCATCAGCTCGCGCGAGCGTTCGAGACAGCTGAAATGTAGCAGACACATCTCAGCTCAGCTGAAGTTGCACTGTGGATTGTCGAACGCGCAGCGAACGAACACTGTCACCACTACACTGGGGCCTGTTCCAAAGTGGGGATCAGCTTAGCTACCTTTTATTTTTATTTTTATTACCACACTTACGAAAACTTTTTATAAGAGAGAGATAATAGTGAGTTAGACTACAACCTTATACGGAGAAGGGAAATAGAAAAACTAAAAGTTACTAGTTATTATACAATAGCCTATATTCATTCTATACTAATATATTATAGGTCTGTTTAGTTCTCAAACAAAAATTTTTTCACCCCGTCACATCGAATGTTAGGATACATGCATGGAGTATTAAATGTAAAAAAAAAACTAATTACACAGATTATATGAAAATTGTGAGATGAATCTTTAAAATCTAAAATACACCATGATTTGATAATGTGGTGCTACAATAAACATTTGCTAATAACAGATTAATTAGGCTTAATAAATTTGCCTTGCAGTTTACAAGCAAAATCTATAATTTATTTTATTATTAATCTACATTTAATAATTTAAATATATATCCATATATCCGACGTGACATATCAGTTCGCGAACTAAGCGGGGCCTATATATATCTTGGTTGTGGATAGCCAGCTTTACAAGTATGAACATGAAGATGAACGAAAGGGAATTGAGGGCGACGCGCTGTGGTCGTTCTCCGCATTTAATGCGCTCAGCTCGCTGCTCAGCCCAAGCGTTCGCTCAGCTCGCTGCCACATTTCAGCCCAGCTATTGCCCCGTCGAACATGCTGTTCTGCAAATGAACACTGTCACACTCACGCTGGCCCGTTTTAAAGTGAGGATCAGCTTGATTACTTTCTTAATTTTTATTAGCACACCTTTTAAATAACTAAAAAAATGTTGGAAAAAGTTTTTCGTACGATCTATATAAAAGGTGCTTAATAAAAAGAAATTATTTTTTAAATTTTTAATAATTAATAATTAATTAACTGTGTACTAAATCAAGTTTCTCTCGTTTTGTGTAAGGCTAATCAGCTGTGTTTCAACCTCTGTTTAGAACGTGGCCTCAGATATCAACCCAATCATGGGTAGGGTTTTATCATCGACAGAGCTAGTGATGCGGATGAGAACAACGGCTACGCGAGAGAGAAAATCTGTTCGAGGATGATGCGTACCGTTCTTCGGTTAGTCGATGTGAGGAGGATTAGGATACGATTCTTAGAAACGTGAAGATTTTATGTACCTTGGGATTAAGGTCTGCCATACAAGTTGAGTTGCTTTGCCATCAGCGAGACGCGTCGGAGTCAGGTGCATCTGTCTCCGCTTTATAATAACTATAATTACACACCATAATTTACATATAACTACAATATAATTTATATGTAACTTTTAAAAATCTCTCCATAACATATTGATTTGGTGAAACGGAGCCAGGTCATGGAAACAAATCCTCTTACATGTGTGCATGTTGTGACCTTTTTCCTTACTTGCACAAACAAGTCTAACAGATTAAAATTATGTAAAAGTTATATACAAGTCATATTGTAGTTACATGTAAGTTACAATGTAATTACACAACGATTATATTGTAATTACATTTGTTAAATTTTTGGAGAAAATTTGTGGATAAACATATAGCAAAATGATTTCGCGCCCAATTTTGGGCCTTGTTTTGCAGCCCACCACAATTATGGCCCATTTTCAGTAGATGGGCCGGGAAGTCAAAATCGAAATTCCGGCCCATCTACGTAGGGTACGGGCCTGGATTGAGGCCTGCCATGCAAGGCAGATTCGCCGTCAGCGAGAAGCGACGGCAGCCGCGAGCAGGGGGCGACTCCGGCGGCGCGTGCGAGCCCGCAGCGGTGGCAGTGGCTCCGGCCGTGCTGCAGCCACCTCTTTTTTTTTTTTTTACTTTTTCTTTTTTCTAATCTTGTGCTACTTTGTGAGGAGCTTTTGTTGTTCGGTGATTTTTTACTGGTGAATGCGATGGATCTTTTTGTTGAATTTTTGCACCTGGTGGAAGTTCTGTGAAATCCTGCCGATGATATCAAAATTCTTTCAAAATTTGTCCAAGTGCGATCATATTTTTTGGAAATTATACAAATCCTATTAGAAAAAGTAGGCGTAACTGTACAGGGTTATACCTGTCTTTTTATAGTTTCGTTGACACCGGTAAGTGGTTCTAACAGAGTAGGGGCAAACCAGAGTTCTGATTTTTAAAAGGGAGAGTAAAATCACAAACCCTAAAAAAATAAAATCACAATCTATCTATCTATCTATTATATTATTAAAGGAATATAAAAAGGAGCCTCCACGTTCGCTCTCATGGCCTAGAAATTCTCACATTAATCGAAGAAAAAGAAAAGGCAGAGTCCATATAGAAATATAATTTAGAAATAGCTGAAATTCGAAATTAAAAAATAAGGAATATTAGAAGTGGAGACTAGAGTCCATATAGAAATATAATTTAGAAATAGTTGAAATTCGGAATTAAAAAAATAAGGAATATTAGAAGAGGAGACTAGAGTCCATACAGAAATACAATTAGGAAATAACTGAAATTCAGAATTAAAAATAAGGAATAGAAGTAGAGCATAGAGTCCATATAGAAATAATATAATTTCGGAATTATAAATAAGAAATATTAGAAGTATAGTATAGAGTCCATATAGAAATACAATTAGGAAATAATAGAAATTCGGAATTAAAAATAAGGAATATTAGAAGTAGAGTATAGAGTCCATATAAAAATACAATTAAGAAAATAATAGAAATTCGGAATTAAAAAATATGGAATATTAGAAGTAGAGTATAGAGTCCATATAGGAATTTAAAACTAACTAAAATTCGAAATAAACATAATAAAATTAAAAGTAGAGTTTAGAGTTCGTATAAAAATACAATTTACAAATAACTAAAATTTGAAATTAAAAAAATATGGGAAGAAGAGTCTAAAGTTAATATAAGATTACAATTTAGAAGTAACTGAAATTCGAAATTAAAAATTAAAGAATATTGAAAGATGAGTTTAAAGTCCACATAGAAATACAATTATAAATAATAAAAGTTCAGAATTAAAAATAAATAATATTGAAAGAAGAGCCTAGAGTCCATATAGGAATATAATTTACAAATAACTAAAATTTGATATTAAAAATAATTAATAACTAACACATATATAAAATACAATATGAATATTATATATTAGTAGTTTTGTAAAGGTAGTACAAAATTTAAAATTATGTAGTCATTTTAATATATTTGAATAATACATTGAGAAAACATATATGTTATTATATGACAGAAAATATAATGATGCTAGCCGCGCAATATGCGCGGGCCACCATGCTAGTTAATTTATTAAAGGAATAGAAAATGAAGCCTCCACGTTCGCTCTCATGGCCTAAAAGTTCTCATATTAATCGGAGAAAAAGAAAAAACCGAGTCCGTATATAAATACAATTTAAAAATAGCTGAAACAAACCGATAGCTTATTATGATAGATTATTACAATCTATAAACCAGATTACTATAATCTGATAATCCATTCTAAAGGTGCGTTTTAGATTATTGGATGGCTAACAGCTAATAATCTAGAGAAACAAACAACCAGTTTATTCTATATCGGCTTATTATAATCCGGCTTATAGTAATCTAGTACAATAATCTAGATTACAATAATCTTAAGAAACAAACAGAACCTAAGTCATACGATGCATATGCAGCCACCAAGCAATTCACACAGACTTGCACACACCGGTAAACCACTTACACTTACCCAAGGTTTGAAATTTCGGTTCGAAATTTCCAAAATTTCGGTAATTTCGCTCCCCCACCGGCATGCTCAAATATCACCCGGAATTTTCGGTTTTTTTGCTTTTTTTGTGAATTTGGTCAAATTTCAGTCAAATTTTTAAATAATTTCAGCCAGAAATTTCCGAAAGAAACTACTCCCTCCGTTTCACAATGTAAGTCATTCTAGCATTTCCCATATTTATATTAATGTTAATGAATCTAGATATATATATCTATCTAGATTTATTACCATCAATATGAATGTGAGAAATGCTAGAATGACTTACATTGCGAAACGGAGGAAGTATCTAGTATTAGCCAAATTACTCTGTCAACAAACAGGTTGGTTGCGGTGCGCTGTTGCAGACGGTGCCGCTCCCCTACGCAACCAATTGCAGTGGACCTGAATGAACCGGAGACGAGACTCTGCAGTGTGGCGATCGTCGAGGAAGAACTGATGCCAGCATGCGTCGTCACGGAACAGTTGGGCTGCCATGTACCACAACTCGCTGCCCGGGGGGTATCCATCGGCCTCCACCATGTCCATGCAAGCCTCCAAGCCTCTCACCTTCTTCTCCTCCTCCCTTTCAGCGAGGCTCTCCATGGACTCGACCCTCGAATCATCAGCTAGCCTGTGGAGAGCCTCGTCGCTGGAGTCACTGCATGTCCTGCTCTTTGAAGAGCTCCCAGAAGTTCCACTCTCAGTGGCAGAAGGCCTCTTGCCCTTCACCCTGGCTGCAGCCGATGGTGGGGGTAGGGGTGGTGCCCTAATGTCCTCCACATTGATCATTGGTTGATGTGCTGGTTGCTGGTCAACCACTGGTTGTGCTCCGGGCACATTGGAGTGATCCTCGACGACCATGCGTCCTTGGAAAACAGCATGGTGCTCGTCGATACACTTGAGAGGAGCATCCTTGAATGCCTTCGCTCCTTTCCTTTCCTACACGGTCGAAGATCATGTCAGCGTATGCAACTAGAATTGGTGTAAAATATGGATGCAAACTATAGAAATGATGGAGTAAGTCAGAATGCGATTTGTTCACATGTCATTATGAACAGCAAGCAATATAATGTACTGTACAGAAATAAACAGCAAGCAGTACTTAAATAAATCATAAGACAGCATTATCCACACTACTCAAACTCAATCCGGTACTTGAATATGCTATATGAACTGCACTACAGAAATAAAATGATACACACAGAAATAAAGCATTTTTATTTGCAGGCATATTTGCAGAATCAGCATGTTGAACTGCAGCACAGCAAAGCATTTCTGTAGTACAGCAATCAGGCAAATTTGAAGAACAACAATAAAGCAATATGAACTACAAGCAGTTTACTTTGTATAAAGGAATCACAAATATCTCACATGCACAACGGCTGCATGAATTGGCTGGTACCTATTGACTTCATAGATAGTTCAAAAACATGGCTTTACAGAATGGGTGGATTGAATGGCAATGTGTACTGCAACATATGAATGGCAGAACACTACTTCCTTTTGTCTTTACCATTCAGAAGTATTCAGTGATGCACACATCCTTACTTAAGTACAATCTGTACTACTTAATTGTACAGAACTCTACAACCACGGTATTGCTACAAATTTGCAGTGACAAAACAATGGGAAGGCAACATAATAATCTTCTAACAGCACTGCCATATAAGTTTGGAGGTGTACACTGAAAGATGCTACAACTGTCAGTATAATTGATGGATTAGTTCAAAAGGCATTTCTGTTGCATTTGATTACTAGCACTATAATATCATGCCTATTGCAAATGAATGAGTTGTTTCTTGATTACTTCATGTATCATTTACCCAAATTGATCAACCTGCCATTGCAAAACAAAGTACCGCTGGATGCAAAATAAAAGAAAATGCAGCTAGATGTAAAATAAAACACTAGTGGTAAACCCATCAAGTCTTACACAAATTTTAATTTCAATAGATGTCTGAATGTAAAGAAAGAATTGGTTAGGATTCACAATGTAGTGAAATCTGATTGTACTCTACACTAGTACCACACTAGTGATACAACTTGGCAGTTGCAGAGTCATGGAAAGGCAACATAAAGATCTTGTACATATATGTTTGGATGCTAAAATGGAATATGCTACAACTACTGGTACAGATGTATATGTCAGACATATGGTCACATAATAATTACTAGCTAGTTACTTTCTGATGTTAAACCACCTTAAAAAGGATGTACATATCAGACAAATGGACAAGATTTTCCACATCAATTATAGCTTCATCATTACAAAATTGTCACCTATGTCCAAGTAATACAAGATAAAGTCAATCATATATAAAGGTCCCATAAATGACACATTACTTGCTATGATTTTGGTACTTTCAATTTTCACTCCTATGTTCGCATAGACTACAGTTTTATAAACTAGTTCATCTAATTAAATTCCTATGTTCATCTAATATATATTGTACATCCTATTTTGCACACCTATTTTCATGTACGCTACACTGACATACAAACAACAGTTCATCTAATCACATTGCTAGGTTCATATGCACTACATGTCAGTCCAGTACTACACACTAGTCCAAAACCAAAGATAGACTGGCATACCGACTCCTGGCTTTCCCACCACTTGTCGGGAGCGAGGATGGCCTGAGTCACCGGATCACGTGCAAATCCGGTAGCCTTGGATTCCAGCCAAGTCCACATGTTGAAGTTTTTGCGAGACTTTACCCAGCGCCACTTCACTTGCTTCTTGGTTACTATCTTTCCTGCCCTCTCTAGCATCTTCCTCTCCAAATTGATGAACCCTTGTGCTTCGGGGGACGAGGAGATGATGTTGCGTGCCTGAATCTCCTCCAAGCAACTCTGGAGGAAGACACGAAGCTCTTCCTCGGTCCAATGTGTTCGACCCTCCGCAATCTACCAACCCAAGTCAAGCAATAAATTTGGGGTACAAGGAAATTAAAGCTAACATAGAACACAATTACTCCCTCCGTTTCATGTTATAAGTTTTTTTAAAACTTTTTTTCTACTCAAATTTATTTAGGTTTGACTAAATTTAAAGAAAAATTTTGCAATATCTACAACATCAAATTAGTTTCATTGGATGTAGCATTGACTATATTTTGATAATAAATTTAATTTGTATTGGAAATATTATTTTTCATATAAATTTGATCAAACTTAAAAAGAAAAATGACTGATAAAGAAATCGAAGCGATTTATAATATAAATCGGAGGGAGTAACTTCCTTGCCTCGCCAGACGGGACGAGGTCCCAATCGATGGCGCGGAACACTGCTTCCGGAGTGAGTCGCTGGACGAACGCGAGGAGGGCTAAGGGCGACCTGACGACGACGGCGATGAGGAGCCGCGAAGCAGCCTCGGCTGCGTCGTCTTGGGTAAGCCTCGTGGTGGCGTCCGACAGCAGCGAGTCGCACGACCCCTGATCGGAATCCGGATCTGCCACCACCACCACCCCCAGGCGCCAGTCAGCCGAGCCACGAGACCCGGATGGAGGAGACGGCGGCCGCCCTGCTCCGATGATGCCCGGGTCCTCCTCGGCTAGCTTGCGTTTCTTGCTGCCTCTCGCCGCCATGGCGGCGACGGGCAATGCGCTGGGCGACGACGGCGACGGGCAATGCGCTGGGCGACGACGACGACGAGGAGGCGGATGAACGAAAGGGGAACGGAAACCTCGCTAACGGCCGTCGACCGCGTTTAATGCTCGTTGCCGCCGTCGCAGCCTCGCTGGGGAAGAAGGGGGAAAAGGGGGGAATGTCGCGCCCAAATGTGGGCCTTGTTTGGCAGCCCACCACAATTATGGCCCATTTCCAGTAGATGGGCCTGGAAGTCAAAACTGAAATTCCGGCCCATCTATGTAGGGTACGGGCCCGGATTGAGGCCTCTGCCTCACGAGCGCACATTCAGTTGTTTTAGTTATGCCATGGATGATGTAGAATCGACTGTTTTTCAGCTGTTAATTATTGGATTTAGTTGTAGTAGTTTTTAGTTTAGAACTTCTAGTCCTAAACACTCCAATGCAACCTTCATGTGAGAATTACTATATATTCTGTACTGTTGGTGTGTTTGCCCTCATGTAGACAAATACTGATGGGTATGCACAAGGTACATATTCTCAGTACTTCTACTGCCAAGTTTGCATCACATAGTCTGAATACCTCGGAAGATTGGGGGTACAAACATAACGGGGAAATACGTTGCTGGAGGCACTTCTATTGCTGAGAGAACAGGGTGGAAAATCTTGCATTGCAAACTTAGCAGCGCAGTTAGAATAATAATGAAAATGACAACCTTAGAATCAGCTCTAAGGCGCTGTCATCTTGGAAAATGTAGAGAGTGAAGCCACTGCTTCCCCAGTGGTTAAGTACAGAATATCTGATTTGAAATGACCATGAGCATCATTCGCTCGTTGTATCTTCTCCATGACCTCTCCAGTTGGATTCACAAGTATAAGCTGCAAAAATAAAATAAAGGGGGTTTACTATGCCACATAACTTTTTTTTTTTTTGCCGGGTCAGCCGAAGGATTCGGTCGACCAAATTTCATTAAGAAGAAGAAGGGGGTTTTGTTTGTGCCCCAAAACTGTGTTTATGTTTTAGGAAATTAGAGTATATACCTCTAGTCCATGCTTCTCTGTTGATTTCTTCAAGTCGATGAGGAACGATATGCCACTTGTATCAATTGCAGGGACAGCTGAGAAGGATAGTTTTATGATGTGTTAGTACAGCTGAGAAGCCTTTGTACTAGACTCTGGTATGACCTGATCTTGCATTTGAAAGGAACATACTAACAAAATAAAGTGGATGAAAGTTTCATTCGAACTAACAAACCTGACAGATCCAAAATTACGAAATGGAGTTCACTTTGTTTGGTTCCTGCAGAACTTTCTTCTTCTATCCATCTTTTAATCCTACAAACAGAAACATTGCAGATATATTTATCCACTTTTCAGAACTTTGATTTCTAGTATTTATTTCTTTTCCTAGAAGTGCGTTTTACCTTTCATTTAGGTAGTTGGTGTTTGCAAAGTTTATAGGAGCCTCAACTGTCAGGATTAAGAACCCAGGAACTCTTTGAGCGTCCTTGTACTGATGAAGATTTCGGTAAATATCAGTGCCTTTGATGTTCCCTTGAATCATCATCTTTGGCCTTGTGATTTGCAACAGTACCCTGAATATTGATATACCAACCTGCAAAATTTGAGAATTTTAATCAGTAAGCAAGTAAAGCTGCAACTTACTCTATGGAATAATTAGCTTTGTCAGTTTTATTGGTTACCGCTATTGCAAGGCCTTGTTGGACTGAGATGAAGATTACACCAGCAAATGCACATAGACACACAAGGAAATCCATCTTGTCCATCTTCCAGATGTTGTATACAGCAGGGAGATCAATGAGCCCAATCACAGCAGCAATTATGATTGCTCCAAGAACAACATTCGGTGTGTACACAAACAGTGGCATGAGGAACAACAGTGTGACCATGACAGTCAGTGCCATGATCACATTTGACATGGCAGTCTTGCAACCAGCATTGTGGTTCACAGCAGAACGAGAGAATGCTCCTGATGGAAATTAAATAAGAGAGACCATCATCCTTTCTATCCTTTTTTTTTTTTGAACGGAAATCATTCTTTCTATCCTTGTGAATGGTGATGAAACTAGGATTAAAGATTGGTTCAGGGATGTACCTGTAGTTACATAGCATGATGTACATGAGCCCACAATGTTCATCAATCCTATGGCCATCATCTCTTTGTTACCATCTACCTGGTAGTCCTTGAGTGAAGCAAATGTCCTACCAACTGCCACTCCTTCCTGGTAAATAGTGAAAAGTGTTATCTGAATAGTACTGATACTATGGCACAAGATTCTGAACATATATGGGGTGTCAAGTTCAGATAGCATCATGGGATACATTAATTTTCCCATGGAAAAACACAGTTAAAATGGTAAAATTTATGACAGACATACCGTTAGGGAGATGATTCCGGTGACAAGGCCAGTCTTTACAGTGAGGCCCAAATATTGAGGATCAAAGAGTAGTTTATCCCATGAAGGGCGATTCAGGCCACATTTGAGCTGCCCAATCTGCAGGGAAAAGATAGGCATTTTTTTATTAATATGTTACAACTAAGAAAATACTAATGCAGTAATTTACAGTTGTTTCAGGTTTCTTACTATGCTAATGCCATGTTTCTGAGCTTTGAACAGGAAAACAAGCAGGGTAGAGACGATAACACATGCCAAGGGAGCACAAGCTGAAACCCAGAAAAGCTTTGGCCATTTCATACTCTGCATACACAGAAGATAGAATTTGTGCAGGAGTTAGAATTAACGAGTGCAAAAATAAAATGTACTTGATTTCAGTTTCTGAAATGAACTTTTCACTGATACTACCACCATCCTCATTTTCAGAATATTGAACACTACATCTGTTTTTTGGGAGAATAACTCCATGGCCCGAGAAATATAGCAGAATAAAGAAGTACAGTTTACAGAGCACTGGGCAGATATCACATATCAGAGAGACAGAGACTGTAGGTTTTCAGGAGAGGGATGTTGGATCGTGTAAATTTCGTCCCTTTTCCTCCCTTATGTACTACCTGCAAGATCTGTTCAGTTCTTCCAGGGTCAAAACCAATGTGGCCATGTGGCCTTGAGAGGCCCAACACTATTCCTCTGGAGCTAGTAGCATAGATCAGTGTCGGTTGCATTATTTCGTCTTGGGCTGCTCCATTTGTAGCCTTCCAGTCAGAACCTACGGACTGTTTAATTTGCTAGTTACAGCCTTACAGGCTTACATTCTTTCAAAAAAAACCGTGCATGCTGAGGCTGTGTTTAGTTCCGCACCAAAATTGAAAGTTTGACTGAAACTGGAAGTTTGAAAAAAAAAGTTGGAAGTTGGTGTGAGTAGAAAAGTTTTGATGCGATGAAAAAGTTAGAAGTTTGAATAAAAAGTTGGGAACTAAACAATGCTTGAGTTGATTATTGGGGGCATATGTATGTATGACGAGTGCTGGCCACCACCACCACCTTTTTTTAAAGAGTATTTTTTACCCAACCTCTATATCCAACCGGATATATGTAGCTTTTTTAAATTGAAAACTTAACACCTCAAATAACTTAATCTGAAATTCGTTCCTATAGAGGCTTAAACTCAGGACCTTAGAGTGCTACTAAAGTCACTGCAACTACTATTCGTGCCCTTTCGCAATAGTGTTCTGCAACCACCACCACCTAATACTCACTATCTTCAACGTAACTAGCAGTAGTGTTCTCTATCAGCATGGTTGCAAGGTTCAGAATACTGAATTGTGTGCATGCACCAACAGAACAAATATAACTTTTTTTTTTCAAAAAACAGAACAAATGAACCATCTGAAAAAGGCGCAGCCCAAACGAACATTAATACTACATTTCCTTTGACCAAATAATTAAGTCCAGTAATTTTCTAATGACTTTTGACATGTTACTTTTACTGCAACAAGTTGCTGGTAATTACTAAAATACTGTACTTAGCTTGGACTGTCAAAATAAAAAGACTAGCTAGACATGGACCCATACATGCATGCAACAACCTGCAGAGAGAGATCCATGTCCGTGACCAAATTGATCAAGAAAGGCACGCACATCCTTCCAAAGGATGGATCGTCGGCCATATATATGCATCATTTCATGCCTGACTTCACCCGGCTGCATGATTATCGATAGCGACAACATATATACGAAGCTATATATATATCCTGCGTACTACAGACGAAGCGAATCGAAACATGTCCAAGAGAAACGCCAAAACCGCCGCTAATATAGCCCCTGCTATGATCAGCACCACACATGCGTGTCATCAGTGGCTAGCTAGCTGAACATTTATTCTTTTTCGAAGGAAGAAATATTGCAAAAACAAATAACAATAATAGTAATAATCAGAGAATAGCATGACGTAGACATCAGTCAACGGCAGTCAAAAGGAGTAGACGCGTGTGTAGTGTGATGTGATACGTACCACATGCCTCGCCGTGAGCAGGAGCACCAGGAAGCACACGGCCATCAGGATCGTCTGCCACGACCACTGCACAAAGCACGGTGATCGATCGATCGATCGGTCAGTCATACAGTCACTTAGCTCGCCGTCGCGGCGGCGGCGGCGGCGCCGGCGACGTTATGGATGCGCAATTGCGACATCATTAGTTACCTCCTTGGTGTGGTGGATGACGGAGGCCATGACGGGGACGAGGCCCATCTCGGTGGTGAAGTGGACGATGCCGAGCAGCGCCTTGAGCTGCTGCAGCGACACGATGATCGCCGCGCCGGCCATGAACCCGACAAGCGTCGCCTTCGACAGGAAATCGATGATGAACCCCAGCCTGCATCCATCCATCAAGATGAGATCACATCATGCAACCATGCTTCAATTCGGCATCAATGAGCAGGAACATGCAGCTAGCCATGGATGGATGGATGGATGGATGGATCACCGGAGGATGCCGAGGGAGGCCTGGACGAGGCCGGCGAAGAAGGTGGAGGTGAAGGCGAGCTGGAGGAAGAGCAGCGGCTCGGCGGCGGGGCTCACCGCCTGCCGCAGCATGGACCCCATTATCAGCGACGCGATCGACACCGGCCCCACCGCCAGGTCCCTCGAGCTCCCCAGCACCGCGTACACCATCGGCGGCACAAAGCTCGAATCTACACAATAACCATCAATAATTAGTTAATTACCACTAGCTAATCACCTAACCATTGTCCATTTACTAATAATCAAAGATATTTGCATGCACACGTACAGAGGCCGATGATCGGAGGCAAGCTAGCCAGCTTCGCGTAGCTAATGCCCTGCAAGATCGAGTTAATCAGCAACCATGAATGCTGGTTAAAAATCACGCTGTACATGCAAAGCCAGTAATTAAGGAGTACAGTTGGTGTGTATCTGTACATGACCAGGATGTTACCAAAATGATCCTACAAACTTCCAAAAAAAAAAGGAAAAGAAAAATCAAAGACAAACATTCACACGCAAGGATCGATATGATGCAGCTAGCTGTTTCGTCGAACACATGGAGTGCATGCACAGGAAACGGAAAGGAATCAAGGCGAAGATTATATCATTGCCTGAGGGATGGCGAGGCTGGCGATGGTGAGGCCGGCGACGAGGTCGGATTTGAAGAGGGAGAAGGAGTAGCTGGGCACCCAGTCGAGGATCGGGAACAGGTACTGCACCGCCATGACCCACTTGGTCGTCAGCGGCTTCCCCTTGAACCCGCGGAACGGGTCGTCGGGGAAGAAGGTCTCCTTCACCCTCGCCTTCAGCTTGCTCGCCGTGCTCTGCGCCGGCGGCGCCGCCACCTTGTGTAGCACCGCCATCGCCGCGATCTCCGCCTCCGCCTCCCCCCCTCCAACTACTACGCCACCCTCGTTGCCGTTGTCATTGTAGCCATAAGCTCCACGCATCCCCACCATGTGAGAGAGATTTTTTGTTGTTGTTGTTGTTGCTATAGCAAAGCTAGGTTTTACTATCCAACAACTTAGTTGTTGTTGCAAGGAGAGCTAGGAGGGTTTGGGGTGTGTATATAAGAGGGCTAGTGTGAGCTTAGGGGGAAGGAGGAGGAAAAGTGAGATGCAACTTGGAGGAGGGGAGAATCAAAGGTGACACAAAGGGGGGTAGGGTGGGGGGTGGGTGTTCAATAATGAGGCAAAGGCACATATAAACTTGGCCATTTTCCCCATGGATGGGGAATCCTTGGATTTGATACCACCATCACCTGTGACACAAGAGGCATTTCACCACTTTCACTTTGACATATATCACAGCAATTCATTTCATGGACTCATGTGTATGTTATGTTACCCAATTAGTAACAGCACCAGTAATTTTTTTTATAGGAGCATCAATTTTGATCCATAGAAATATTTGTCTTACTACCCTCTGTTCATATAGACTTTATTTCTGATTGAATCTAGATAAGTACTTGCCCACGTGCGTAGTTATAAATAATGTCTTTTTGACGGACGTGGTATGTCTTATTTGTTGTCGATGACACGTGGGCCACTCTAAAATTCACTATGGCAAGTACTAAAAAAAAAGAATTGTCTCCTTTGCATTTTTAAGTCAATGGTGCATTAAAGCGATATAATGCTTGCTTAAATAACAGGGGGGAAATTGCATCATCCAAGCGGCCTAACCTGGAGTCTCTTATACACAACATGGACCTATTTAGTCATGCATCCCAGCTATGATATTTAATAAGTAGCCAACAATGCCATTAATTGGGAAATTTTCTCACTTGCCATGCATACATAGTACCCCTAACGTATGTTGTATAGAGGTGTGTGCCACAAGTCAAAGAAAGAAAGTATAGAGGCAACCATGTAGGAATGGTACATTGGTACATTTTAGAGAATATGCCTGATCAGCTTGAGATTGAGGCAAACTGAAATTAGCTACGATTTGAATCATCTCTCTTTGACAAGAACGGGGGAAAGATGAATGTGTTTTTTACCTTTGGAAAAAGGAAAAGAGGATGAGAGTTGAGACAAGGATTGGAAATGTGATTATCTCCTACACATATTTTCCTGAAAAAAAAATGCACCCATTTTTTGAAAGAAAAGGTGATTATCTAGATGAAGAGAGAGTCCAAGACAAAAGCAGTGACGCATGTATGAGCTAAGAAAAGCTGTAAAGTGGTCTTAGCATTTAGCATTGCATTTTGCATTGTCAAACTTGGTGCGACTGGGGTCGTCGAACATGAGTGGCGACGTCAGAGAATTAAAGCTGGAGATATGGAGCCTTGCAACAACGGCGAGCTTAATTCCTACCCGGTATATGTCACGTATATGACAAGTTCCAATCATGCATAGTCCATCTCTGATCTCTCTATCTTTCTAGTAACTTGTACTAATTAAGCTGACAGTTATAACTAGACCAAAAAAAAACATTTGCATTCAGTTCAGTGGCTTAAGATTTTTTTGAGCGACTTGATGAAGACTGTACATTGGCACTTCTAGTGGAATAGGATTACTTCCATTAGTTCCATTATCATTTCTTTCTTTCTGATTGTGTTGTTTCTGTCATCCTGTGCAAGTATCTGGAGTTCAGTTACTTGGTCTTCGCTGCATTGAGACAGGAGGAGAGGTTTTGATTCTCTCTGATTTTTTTTCAGTTAAGAGAATGATCACCACCCTTCCAAGTAGTGAAAACTGAAAAGCAATCATCGATTCCATGTAGTTGAGCCCATGGGCTGATTCAGGTGCTTGTCTAGTCTAGTCTGTGACCAAAACAGGCAAATCCAAAATTTTGTGTCAACGAAATCAGTTAGGCCAAACTGGCTCCATAAGTTCGGCCAATGTTAGTTCAGAGTTCTGAAAACTTTACGAATCCAATCAGGGTTAGAAAACACAAGCAATATGAGTACGTGGCTGTGGATAAATTCAGTGAAAATTACAACCAAAATAATAAGATATGCAGGTAAAGCAGTCGCAACAGGAAAGCGCTAAGCAGAACCAGATTGAAGGAAGGAAAAAAACATTCAAAGAAAAGATGCAGAATAACATTGTACACCGAGTTCATTTTCACTACTAGCAAGTAGGAGTAGTAGCAAATTTCTACAGAACGCATCTAAGAATCTCAGATGTGTTAGGCTGCCATTGGTGCAGAATGTGCACAGATCGCTGTAATCTGTGGACCTGAATTAAGGTGTAATCCTATCCAAGTATCCAACATGGATGGATTCGAACAAAGGAGAAAAAAGCGAGCACAAGAATATTGGGGAATATACATCCATGGCGAGCTTTATGCAAAGCGAGCAATACAGCAATGTGTGTGTGCGTGGGCTCCCCGGAATATTTTTCGTGGGTGGGGCGGTCGGCTCCGGGGACATGACTGCCGGAGCAGTGGCTGCCTCCGATCGATCGCGATTTCTTGTGTGTGGCTGCGTCCCATCGCATCTTTGATCCTAACAAGACGGCAAAAATATGAGATAAACTCGAGAGAGATCATGCTTCAATCTCTTCATCTATCCCAGGGAGAGAGACTCGGAGGTGTTCTTTTTTCGTAAAGAGCTTCAGCTCTGGGAGATGCATGGCCGTCGAGGAGCAGTCAGTCGATTGCAAGTGGAAAGTCTGTGCATCCCCTCCTTTTTAAAAAAAATATACAAGTTTAAATTTGATCTATAAATAGAAAAACAACAAATTTGATTGCAAATTGTACGTGCTATTCACATTTAAATTTTTTTTTGGTTGCTATTTATATGGGCCGAATTAGTTATTTGTGAAGTGGTATGTCTGCTCTACCTTATAAAAAAAATGTACTCCCTCCGTTTTAGTTATAAGACGTTTTGACTTTAATCAAAGTCAAACTGCTTCAAATTTTACCAATTTTGTAGAAAAAAGTAGTAACATTTTCAAATTTCAACACAAGAAAAATTTATTATGAAAATATATTCAATTATTGATTTGATGAAACCAATTTAGTATTATAAATATTATTACATTTATCTATAAACTTAGTCAAACTTGAAACAGTTTGACTTTGACCAAAATAAAAACATCTTATAAATTGAAATGGAGGGAGTATATATGTTTTTATGGTTTTTTTAGCCATATGAAAATTAAAAGAACGTTCCTTATGCCTTGTTCGGTTTGGAGAGGATTGGAGGGGATTGAGGAGGAATAATTCCACACCACAATGGGTGTGGAATAAATCCCCTCGAATCCCTCTCTTACAGAGATTAACCGAACAAGGCCTTAAGGGACAAAAATCCGCCCCTGATTGCAAGAGCAAGATGAACAGATTCGATCTGCCTCAAATAATTGCAGGGCTTGTGTTAATGCATTTCGTTTTCGGAGGAGCTAGAAGTAGTCATCTGTTGAAGATATCTTTATTCTTTGGGTTGTGGGGTGCAGTGAAGACGTGTTGGTAGCACTCTAAATTTGTACATCATTGTTATTGGGATAAAGTGGGCAACTAAGTATAGTCAACCACTTTCTGAACTTGTGATAGATCACATAATCCATCTCATTCATTTGGTGTTTGGAATAATCATTCACAAATTACTCGGGAAAGATAGTGCTGGAACTCCAGAGTCTACTGATGAGAAGAGATGAGATGAGATCGGCAGAGCTCCCGCCCTTTTCGTTAAAGAAAAAAAAGAAAAGATTGTGCAATGATTCTACTTAGTGACCTACTTGTTTCAGCTTTTCTGATGCAACTTACAATCTAAAGACACATTATCAAAGCAATAAGACTTTTAAACTGCTAGTATATATGGTTCTAAAGACTAAAGTTGAAGTTGAGTGGTGAAAGTGACAAAAAAAAAAAACCCTCAAATTTGTTGTACTCCCATCGACTTCTTATTGGCTTATTAGCTACAACCAAAATTTAAATTTTGAAACATTCTTAAGCGGCCCTTTTTTTTCAACATAGCCTATTTTCCTTACCTTGGCTTTTTAATAGGTATGAAAATTTTACCAAAAAGAATATTTTGATTAGTCTTTTTTTATAACTTATTAGCAGTCATAGCTCAACAATTGTAAATGACTTATTAGCAGCCAAAGTTCAAACAAGCAGAATTCTGCTCAAAGCGAGCGGTGGGGAAGCAGTGGGTGGTCCACAGGAATCGTGCAGCTATCACGTCAGGTGTACTGTGTGCGAGTGCACCGGGCGGATCGATCAGCCCCAGTACACGATTTGGTCTTCTTCTCGATCTCCTGGAGAAGTGAGGGTGCCAACCATTTTGTGTGCCATGTCGACGTCGCTTTTTGGAGGTAAAGGAAGGAGAGTAGAGACACCGGAGAGACGCCAAGGTTGAAGATAGGGCGGCAGATTGGCTCAACTCAACCCAAGCTCTCCCCGGCCGGCTCGCCGCTTTTGCTTCTCCTGGCTACCATCTCGTTTTGCGTCCGTGGCTGTGGTATGCCGCCACATTTCTCTTCGTAATCTAGTCATCTGTTTCTTTTCAAATTCTATTCTGTTTTGCATCCGTGGCTGTGGTGTGCCGCCACATCTCTCTTCGTGATTTACCTGCTTCTTTTCAAATTCCATTTCGTTTGCATCCGTGGCTGTGGTGTGTCCCCACTTTTTTTTTTCTCTTCCTACCTCTTTTGAAATTCGTGGCAGAGAATGTGTGGCGTCTAGTAAAGAAAATCAGATTGTAGTAACCCGACCATTGCTGTTCCATCAGCTCAATTTCTACTGACGCAGTAGTATTCCTTTCTTGGTCTGTTTACTTTGATACCATTTTCAACCATAAAATTTTTTTAGTAAAGTTGCAAAAAAAATATATCTATGTTTAGTTTGTTATCAAATTTGGTAAATATATAAGAAATCCTGCTAAAAATTTGACAATATTACCATCTTGCCAAAATTTGGTAAGGTTTATTTTGGCTACAATCTGAACAGGTCCTAAGTCGTATATTCAGACGTTTTCTCAGTTCATGCCATTTGCAAATATGAAACTACCTTTTTTGTATTACATATATAGAGGTACAAGAAGTAAGAATAGCAGGTTACACAGTAATGAGTTAACAAACGAAGGAAAAATGGACTGTTGTGGTTTTCTGCCGAGCATTCAGACCCCTTCAAACTGAATTGATGTTAAAACAGGTTGGCTCAATTAACTGTCCAAAATCATATTACCAGACTGTACAACCAGTTATCCCATTTCTATAGGAAGCAAAACTCCCTCGTTTACACAAAGAATAGACTCACGTATCATTGTAATGCACATCAAGGGGGGGAAGAGGAAAAGGCGAAGAACGAGAAAGGGTTAAATACCAGTCTTGTTTAATGACTCCAACGAAAATGTAGCACCAGGGCGAGCTTCTGATATTGTCGGATGTGACGTTAGTATGTACAGGACCCATATGTGGAGGCACACCAGGTACACCATGGCCCAAACTAGCGCCTTAGGATTCCGCCTCAAGAAGATATGGCCAGCGGAGAAGATGGAATCGAGCTGTCGGATTGCCGATCCCAGTTGCCGCTGTCCATTCCGTATCCTGTCACGCAACCTTGGCGAGTGTGATTCTTGCCATGTACCAGCTTCGATATCTATCTTTGACGAGGAGCTCGAAGAAGCCAACGATGATGATCCGTTATTGTCAAGCGATCTTGAAACTGCCTGCAGATGATAATGAACAATACATTTAACCGGGAAAATTGATAGGAATATACCAATACATTTCTTGTATTGAAGCAAAGACAGCGGTTTGCAGATACAGACCTCTATTCTCAGTAACAAGGCTGCTTTCTCTGAAGAGAGGGACTCAACCTGAAAGAAAACCGTTTAGGTCTCATCATCGTTTCACAAGAATGCAGCACATTGTAGAGAAGAGACAGAAACACTGGTTTCTACAAGCAGATAACAACATTTTGCTGTCAGATGGTAGCCGCTTTCATGTTTGAGGATTCTTTGGTTCACTTTCAATGGGACATGCTGTAAGAACATAAATATTATCTATTGCTAATCAGAAATTTAACGCCAGATGTGACATAACAAGTGGGAACATCCAAGCAACTAACCTGCATCTGTTTCTGAATTAAACGATCAGTGAGTTGATCAAGTCTCTTCTTGAGTTCAATTTCCACTTCTGTAGGATGCACCATTCTTCTTTTTGTCAGCTCAATGTTTTCTTTAATCTTCCTTGCCTATAAACAAATAAAAAGTGGTCAGGTGGTGCACTCAACCCATGCACAAATAGTGCATCTAGAAAAGGTAGACAAGAATGCCCTTACATCCAGTTTATTATTTATTCCCCAACCCTTTTCAAATGATCTAATGCATCATATGTGCAGTAATGAAATAACATAAAGATCGTTGACCAAAATGTCCAAACAATATCACATGGGACTTATAAAAGTGAATTAGTTGGGACTCCATGAAAGGAATCCAGAAAAGTACCATGCTAAGGCACAGCACAATTATCACCAAAAGCACAAAGAAAGATAAGTCCTGGTAACATAAAAAAACACAACATAATGCTAATGATTAAAGTTATAGTCAGAAGAATCTACCTTGTCTTTCAAGTTGACGATTCTATCACATGTTAGAGCATACTCTGCATCAATCATTTCTTCTTCCAGCTTGAACCTTCTCAACGATTCTATCTAGACAAAAGTTCAATGAAGTTACAAATAGAAGGGACAAGGAGACTTTGCTCTTAGGTCAACCATATGATTAGAAGGGCTTAAGAACTAACAAACATTATATGAAAAAAATCTGTACAGTAATAAGTGCAAACAAAACAAAATGCAACACATTTGCTTACTTCATTAACCAAAGGGGGGCTAGTCTTCTGCATCTTTGCTATCTTTCTCTTATATTCTGCTCATATAATGATAAAAAAAAGGTCACATATTTGAAAAAAGAAGCTTTAGATGATGGATTGATGGTATGATTCTCTAAAAAAGAATGCAATGTCACACATTAGTCCAAGTGTTCGACAGAGCTAAAAAAATGAGTCGACATGACACAAAACTACCCTAAGAATGAGAAACAAAACCACAATGGACTTACTATCTTGAGTAAGAGTCTTCATATCAACTTCCTCTCGAAGTTGTGCCACCTGATCAACCTAGTTAAATATCAAGAATACCATGATTTTTTAAATTCCATTTTTATGATTGGTATAGCATCTCATAACTTGTGCAGCAACTGTCAAGTATCAACTGAAACAACTCAATGTTACCAAGGCTAGGCAGTAGCCTACCTCTAGTGATAGTAGGCAAAACAAAAATATCAAATTGCATTTGTGGTTTTCATAGGTGTAAAGTATGATCATTTCGACTGCTAATTCCAGAGCGTATCAATCATGTCTCAAGTATTACAGAAACCACCAATCTAGGCACTACGGAGTGGAGGACATTAATATCCAAATATATAAGGGAAGCACATAATAAGTCAATGCTGGTCTGGACTAGTGGACTGGGCACTTATACCTGCTACCCAATCTGTTACTCAATACCAAGACTGTATACATGTGTATTCATAAAGGACTAAAATAAGAATCCAAAAATCTTAAAGCATTTGGCAGTAAGGCATGTATAAGTCATTAGCTAACTGTAACTAATCCCCAGATATTACTTTATTGTCCTGGCCCCAAAATATTGTACTGCTTTGAATTTATTATGAAAAGCAGCCAAGCATAGCAAAATATGGTGCTCCACACAACTGTATATATATGAAGGCAGCTTGTATGTATCACTGTAGCAGCAGTTAACGTACTTCCCCTTAACTAAGAAAGAACACTTCTAAACAAGTGGCACTGCAAGAAACTGGAAAATAAATAATAACAAGATGCCTACTAGTTCAACAAATGACCTAGAGAAACATACAGGAAAGGGAACATATTGCATACTTGAAGATCCAGGTTCCACTGTTCCCTCGCAAGTGACTTTGCAAGCTCTGCATTTGTAACCTGCAAAGATATTAGGTGAGATCACTGCTCAAGTGTTGACAGTTGAGGTCAAATGCTATTTGTCTACCACAAAGTAAAATACTAAGTATCGCGTTACTCATAGTAATCTAGGACAAGAGGGAAGGTAATGCAGCAGAGTCGTGGTACCTCAAGCTTAGCCAACCGTGCAAGGGCTTCCATTCTAGTGCTGTGGTGTCTCTGTTTCTCCATCTCCACAGCCTCCATAGTTTCAATCATGCTAGTCTGCAACTCTGAAGCCTGAAATTAAACACAATAAGTGTTGAAAACAATGCTAATCAATCTTGCAGGATACATGAAAATTGAGCAGTCAGCTCTGTCTCACCAAATGACAAGAATCACAAGAGGGAACAGAACATGAACCAATAACCGATGAACAGCATGAGCTGTGCAATGATCATCCAAGTAGATGATGACTCTGGGCAGTAAAACGAAAGCAACACAAATAATGGTTTACACATTGACACTGCTAAAAACCAAAACATGAATGGAATAGAAGTAACAAAAGAAAGTCAAGCATAACTACAATTTTAAGTTGCAAATCATGATCTCGGTACAACTACTTGATTGCATGGGATGCTAAAGTTACTGCACTAATTTCATTGCTGCCTTTGGTGAAAAACAAGGGATATGCCTAGGGTGCTCAGTGCCATTGCTGAGATCAACACAAAGTTGCTGTAGCAAGCAATATATTTCATGATAAAATGTCAGATCGATTGGTGTGGCTTCCTGCACACAAAGTCGCTGTGCCATCCAACCCAACCTAAGCAAACTTGATCCCGCATGACTACAAAGCAAAGTCCGCTAGAATCACTACTGACCCAAACGTTCTGCGAATTACTCTCAGAGGAAAATGTTGTGCTAATGCATTAGAACATTCTCTGTTACCTCCGATCATTGAGTACCAGAGTATATCATCATGTTTACGAGATCTCTGAAATTTGCACAAGCAAGCGTGATGATATCGCCATGAATCGAACTCACCTCCTGTGCCTGCTCCTTCTCGCGCTCGGCGAGCAGCTTCTCAAGGCTGGCCTTCTCCCCCTCGAGCTTCGCCACCGCCTCCTCCCTCTCCGCGATCGCTCGCGCCGCCATTGCCGCGAGCCGCTCCGCCCGCCGCCGCCTCCTCTCCTCCTCCCTCCGCCTCTCCTCCTCCGAGTCCTCCGAGTCGTCGCTGCCCGACCCATCCGAGTCGTCCTCATCGCTCCCGCTCCCGCTCTCCGACCCGCCGCCCTTCTCCTCCTCCCGATCTCCCCCCACCTTAGCCTCGGCCACGCCCCCCACAGCAGCACCCGCCGCGCGATCCTGGGCAGCGAGAACCGCAGTCGCGGAGGCGGAGCGGCGGGGGGCAGGGGAAGCGGGAGCAGGAGCCGGAGGCGGAGGCAGGTTGGGGCGCCTCGCGGCGAGGCGGAGGCCGAGGGAGGGAGGCGGGGCGACCGGCGGCTGCCTCCGCGTCGGGGCGTCGAGGAGGGCGTCGGCGGCGGAGGAGGAGGAGGAGGCGTGCAGCGCGGTGAGGTCGGAGGCCGACGGGGACTTGCCGAGGGACTCCGCCGCCTGCTGGTCGATCTGCGCGACACGAGCGAAGAAGAAGAAGAGGGGTTAGTGGGGTTGAGGGGGAGCGAGCGAAGGTGAGGTGGGGGGCGGGGGGGGGGGGGCTTGCTTGGTGGAGGAGGGTCTCGGCGGCCTTGAGCTTGGAGGAGATCCAGCCGGCCATGGCGCGGCGGCGCGTGGGAAGTCGCGGTCGCGGGTTGGGTTGAGTCGACGGCCGGCAGCACAACCGCCGCGGGTGACTTGCCCGGCGCCGGCCAAAGGCAACCAGATGCTCTTCTTTTTTTTTTTTTTTAATCAACGGCAAGGGAAGCTTGACTTTCACTGGATGTGCACTGGTGCCGTCGGATAGACGGCTGAGATGAACGATGTACTGTACTTACTACTCTAGAGATACATTTCTTATTTGCACCAGAAGTTGGTCGGTTATCTTAGTTCGCCCTTATTCTTGGGAAAATTGCAAAAACATCCCTATAAGTCACTTGAAGCTTTATATTCCACCTCATATGTCATTTGTTGTAAATGGCCACCCATCTACTCAGATCTGTTAAAAAACTATCATAGTGCACACGTGTTTAATCGAATCAACATGTTTTCATAAATTTATGAGCTGTTAATATGGTCTTTACCAAAATTATATACTTCTGCAATATAGTTTTGACAATTTTTTTTAGAGATTCCTCAGATAGAAATGATGATAAGAACTTAAATGTTGTCACACTAAGTTTCGCTATATCCAAAGAAGTTTAATAAAATATGAAGAATAAATCTAATACAAGCACTTTGACAATTTAACTTTGCTAGCTTAGCCTATGGTAGCTCTACATCAGCGATGGCAAGTTGATTCAGTTAAGCCCGTGCGCACCGGGGTTATTTATACAAACGAAGTAGAGGGAAGTATTTACAACAAATAACTTATTATGGGATGATATATTGTGGACCCCCGTTTCTATAACAGGAATCATTCGTGTAAACAGTACCATTTCCCTGGATCAAGTAGTCTGGTACACACGAGTTCATAGCTGAAATACCAAAAGCACATACACGAGAGTCTAGTGCTAATTATTACATCATAAGCCCGCAGGCATTCTCTTAAATCATCGAACCGAGCGGTCCGGAATACATCCAAAAGCAGAAATAGATGAGGCAGCGGAATTCAGGCAGCGGCATGCCATTGCCACAGGCAACGACCGTAACTAAGACCTACTGAGCGCCATCGTCTTCTTCTCCCTCCTGGTAGTAGGCATAGGGATCCTCCGAAGCTTCATCTCCCGCTTCTGATTAATTTTATATTTGCAAGGGTGAGTACCAACCGTACTCAGCAAGCCACCACAGCAAGAAATGCACATGATAGGGGTATTCAAAGGATAGCTATGGTTCCTTTGCGCAAAGCCAGTTTTGTAATTCTTTTCGCAAGCCTAAGACCTAGCACAGACTAATCAAATTTTAGTACCAGTGTTCATATTAAACAATGACGGTTCTGTTCACCATCCATTGTGATCCCAAGGATAGCTTCCCGCCATCGAGTCGTTATGGTTTTCTGAGGACGTCCACATTCCCACCTCTCAGGAAGTGGCTCCATCAGCATAAAAATCATCATGCAATATCCCATCCCACACAAGTTAAGAATTTAGAGTCTAGCCAAGTGTAATACATGTCCCGGTGCTCAATAACCGCGAGCACGGCTATTCGAATAGATTTGGTTTACTCACACTGCAGTGGATGTACACTTTACCCGCACTCCGCAACTGCCCAACACATGAGCCTCGTCCCAACACATGAGACGCGTCACGGCAAAGCTTTTCGATAACCTCGCATTGGCAGTACCCGCTCCATGAACTTAAATCCTCATGCACTCTAGGTGTCCATGTTTCTAGCAGTGAGAGGAGTTCTGGCGCTCCCGGGAAAGAGAAGTCTCACACACATATTAAATTATAGTTCAAATTAAGTTCTCTCTCTCACACACTCTTGGCAGTCCTACCAATGGCGACACCGATGTAGGGCACGCCTCTCGGCCCTACCTCAACGGCTGTCCCATCGTAGCGCACCTGCCTCACTCAGGGGTGAACCATCTATGCAGGGATACTGCCTCCGCTCGGCTATCTAATCCGCTAGGTCTATACCCATTCGAGAAGTACGGTTGTACGGGGGTCGTTTCATGCTTAACTTCATGGCTCGGTCCTTAATTGACCGGGGACGGTACTAGCCTTTTCCAGATACCACCCAAATCCTCCGTCCGCCCCAGTCGAAAATAGTTGTTTAGTTTTATTTTTTTTTCCTTTCACAAATCATGTTATCAATATCATGGCAATGTGGCGCTCATGTCTCCACATGCCGCATCTCAATTACCTTCCCAAAGGTAATTGCCCAAGCATATAGCATTTGATAAATATGAGTATGCATAATTCTAGAATAGCATTTCTAAGCAATTGTCATAATTGACTAGGGACTCATACGTAAACATGGTTACGAAGGAATAAGGGGTAAACAATAATCAAGGCATGGCATAATCACAAGTAGGATGTTCATCATTGCATGCAATTTTATTTGTAAACAAAATAATTTCGCAATTGGGATCAACATGTTCAAAGAATAGTGATGACTTGCCTTGCTCAAAGTCTTGCGGGTCTTGGCCTTCACTTGGATCCGCAGCTCCCTCGGGCTCTATAGTTACGTGCGAAAATTGATTTGAATTCGGTTAGAATTCAAATAAAAATCCCAAATAAATCCAAATGGAAGTCGAACGCAAAAGTCGATTCTTTTATATTAACTTTACTATTCGCAGACTAGGGCAAACCCAATTTCGATTTATATATCCTAAGCTATTTTGCGGGTGTAAATATTTGGTTAGCATAAGTTTTTGATTGAATCTACCCGAGTATTATATTCATATATTTGGTTAGAAATTTCTATTGCGAGCTAAACATCGGACGGAATCCTAAAATTATCTTATAATATTATACGATTTAATTTAGTCTATGACTAAATGATTAAATATACGTCTAAAATTCCTAGTGATTAAATCCGAATTTCTATCGTGAATCGATTTCTTATAGAGATTACCCAAATATAATTTATAATAGCCTATAAGAATTCATCTAATTAATTATATCTAAATTACTACCGCGAATTGATCATTTGTAGAGATCATTAAAAACAATCTACAATAATCTATATAATTCACCTAATTGTTTAGTTTTTAAATACATCTATGATTATAGCATTATTTTGCAAATACTATATTTTCGTTAATCCTATACTTAAATTCTAATATTTTTAAGTGTCCTAAATTTCTCCTAATTTTTCCTACTTATTTCCTTCTCTTTTCCCCCTTTTTTTCTTTTCCTTTTCTTTTCTTTTCTTTTTCTCTTCCTTCTTTTCTTTTCTTCTTCCTCCTCCCGGCTCCTCCCTGCCCCTCTCTCTCTCTCGACTCCCTGCTACCCGGGGCGGCAACGGCGACCGAGCAAGGGGAGGAGGCGGCGGCTTACCGACGGCGGTAGCGGCGACAGCGGCGCGACGACGGCACACGGCGCGGCGGCACGAAGGCGACGGTGCGGCGGCGCGAGGGCGGCGCGTCGGCGACGGCGGCGCAAGGCGGCGACGCACGGCGCGGCTGCTCCGGGGCGACGGCGCGGCGGCTGCGAAGGTGGCGGCGCGGCGGCACGACAACGGCGGCGTGTGGAGAAGGGGAAAAGGGAGAGGAAGGGGGAGATGGAGTGGGAAAAATGGGGAGAGGGTGGAGTTTTATAGGGGAGAGGAGGGGAAAGAAAGAGAAGGGAAGGGGCGACGCGACGGCGGCGCGGCGGCGCGGGGCGCGAGGCGGCAACGGAACGCGCGGCGACGGGACGTCGACGGCGGCGGCGACAGCGGCGGCGCGCGGCTCGGGGCGGGACGCGACGGGCGGCGACACGACGGCAGCGCGGCGCGACGGCGACGGGGCGAGACGACGGGCGAGCGGCGATGGAACGGGCGGGCGGCTCGGGGCGCGAGGCAGCACGGCATGTGGCAGCGGCGCGGGGCGCGGGGCGGCGGGCGCGCGGCGCGAGGCGACGGGACGGCGCGGCATGGGTGGCGTGCGGTGCGAGGCGGCGATGGGACGCACGCGCGGCGCGAGGCGGGACGCGACGGCGACGGCGCGGCAACGGCGATGGGATGGCGACGGCGATATGCGGTGATGGTGACGGCGCGCGGCGGCAGGCGACGATGGCGACGGCGTGCGGCGGCTCAAGGCGCGAGGCGGCGGCACGGAGCTCGAGGCCGACAGCGACGCGGCGGTGACGATGGCGACGGCGGCGCGGCGGGCGAGTAGCGCGCGGGCGAGCAGCGCGAGCGGCAGGGGAGGGGTTAGGGCTAGGGACGCGATCGAACACCTAGGGGGCAATGAATAGTGACTTTTCCTATTTATCCCGATTTTAGTGTATTTCCCATATAAATTTGATTCCACAATTCCTAATTTTTGCATATAGGAAGTTTAATCAATATTTGTGTTATTTTAACTAATGAATCCACCCTAGATTAATATTACTCATATTTTATTTTTATATAATTTATTTGAATTTTTAATTAGGGTTAATTCTTATTCCATCGTATTTAAATTTAATTGATCCAAATATGGTCGCGATAATATTTTATTTATTCCTATCCACACCTAATCTTTATTTTAATTTATATTTATTTTACCAATTTGTTTTTTTAAGGTTTATTCCTAATTAACTATTCTTTACTCACGATTAATAAACTTCGAGATCAAATCCAAATAAAATAGGCGAATAAGATCGGCATGATGCAATTAATTTAAAAAGTTTTTGAAAATCCGTACTTTTAGAGTTTAGATTTTTGTCGGTCGAATTTTCAGGGTGTTACATATATCAAACTTCAAATGATTTAAGGGATAGCTTTCATAATTTTCCCCTTATTCTTCCACTATCTTGTGACTTTAGACCTTAGGGGCAAATAAGTAATCCCACGAAACTCTTTCAATAACGGATAATGAATTGCATATATTACCCTAATGTTGGTTTATCTGCGCCGCCTATCTTTTGATATTATTTTTTTCATCGTTGTTTAGTTTTTTATATTGGCTTTTAGAATTTTGAAACATATATTTAGAAGTTTTACTGAAAAACATTTTTTTCTTCGTTTGTTCTTCAATGGCCATAGACTAAATGATGAGGCCACAAGTGTTACTCGCTGATAGAATTTAAATGATGTAAAATAGCATTGAGGTAGAGGTGGATAATGCAGAATGCATATATCGTGCACATTCTCTCTATATCCTTTAAAATAAAGGATTTTATAAATAGATTGTATTTTCTTAATAAAGTCTGCTTGGTATTGATTGAGGCAATTAACATTACAAAGAGACTCACAATTTTAACTCAGGGCAGAAAGAGTGATTAGCTTTGTTTAATTTTAGACGATAAGATGATATTGGTTTATTTTTAATATGAAATCATATGAAAATTTAAGCACCCTCTGACTATACATACTCCCTCCGTCCCAAAAAAAAGGCAAACCCTGAGTTTCCGTGTCCAACTTTGACTGTTTGTCTGATATGAAACTTTTTTATAATTCGTATTTTCATTGTTGTTAGATGATAAAACATGATTAATATTTTATGCATGACTTATCTTTTTAATTTTTTTCAAAATTTTTTCAAATAAGACGAATGGTCAAACCTTGGACACGGAAATCAGGGTTTGTCTTTTTTTGGGACGGTGGGAGTACATTATCGGAAATAATAAAAACAAAAACAACTGCATAGAAAAATATTTAGGAGAGTTTCCAAAATCCAAACACTCAATGATAGATTGATGACACGCAAACATATAGAAGGGGAAAAAAGAAAAATGTATATATTAGAAGGTAGGCACAAGTATGATCCACAAAAACAAGATAAAAATAACCTCCAAATTAGAATCAGGAATAAATTTATGTAACCAATCACATGTGATTTCATATGGTGTTTTTAATTAGAAAAAGAACACCTTAAATAAATAAAGTAGATACTAAAGGAGAAAATGACTAATTGGATATTTTCCTTAGGAAACCTCGAGAGACCAGACGATGTCGGTTCACCTCCCTTGGAAATTTTCATCCTCACCCCTCACAGCTATAAAAGCCTAGCACTCCGCCCCTCGGGCCCCTCACGAACACCCGCATCCGCAATTACTCACAAAGCGAGGGGGCAAACCGAGAGAACTCGCGAGAGAAGGGTAAAAAGGTCTCTTCCCAAGAAGAAGTCATGCGGCGTAAGCCCGCCGCGTCGGAGGGTGGTTGGGGAAGCGACGCCGACCCCGACTCCGGGAGCTCCGGCAATGGCGGTGGCGGAGGTTCGCCGCCGTCGTCGCCGTCGACCCCTTCGCCGCCTTCGCCGCAGCCGCTGCTGCCGACGTTGCCCTCACCGCAGGCCTTCGTGGACGCGTACACCGGCTATGAGGTTAGGGTTGTTGAATCGCGTCTCGTGCTCTTCCCCCCCTCCCCCCCCCCCCCCCCACCCCCTCTCCCATTTCCTGTGTTGTCTTCGGGAACACACCCCGCATCGAGGTTTTTTTTTTTTTCTGGTGATCTTTGCGTTAACGAGTTGGTGGGAACTGGTGGGGTTTTTCTCGTTGCGATGCGAGGCTTGTTGAGTTTTCCCAACGCGCGGCTCGGCTGCTCTTGCGGTGAAATTTTGGTTGGGAGTAGTCCTGCGGGGAGCAGCGGGGATGGGTTTTTTGGGGTTTATTGGGTAGTTTCTTTGAATTGATCGGTTGTTGTTTACCGTGTGTTTCTTGTCTTCTGGTTCTTGGATTCTAATCTGTTTGTCGGATTAGTTTCGTGGGGTTTTGTACCATTTGTTCTTGGATTTTTCCCCCTCTCTCAGCTCTGCCTCTGCTGCTTCGGCTTCACCATACCGCTCCTTGTGCATTGGATTGTTTCTTGAAGGTTTTAATCGAGTTTCAAGGTAGTTCTTGGTCTCTATCTAGTTTGATTGTCTTGACATAGGCAAGAATTAGGGCATTTCTTTCTTTAACCTTTGAGTTTGACGAATTGCATCTCCCCACTCTTGCTTGCATGATTCTGGACTTGATACTTCAGACAGGTGGAATTAATGTCAGAAAATAATACGATCTGCTTCTGCTGCTTGCGTGTTGGTTTCTGGTCGATTTCTCTATGTTTTCAGCGACCCAAATAGATAACTCAGTGTCCTAATTTAGACTTCTGATAGCTTTGCTGCCTGTGAGTTTTGATCTTGTTACCTGTATATACTATTGTGACCGTAATATTGGATTCTATTGTGATCGTAATGTTGCCTAGTACTGTGAAAATGTTTGAAAGTACTACCTCAGGATTTAGATCACGTGGTTTTACTACTGAGGATCACATGGTTTTATTGAATTACAGGATCAGGGAGCATGGGACCCCGATTCCTTGTCTCTAGAGTTGGGACTTGCAATGTTACGAGAGTTGGAATGTATCAGATATCAGGTGTGAACATCATCAACACAGCACAAGACTGTAAATTCACTAGCAGACTAACTAGATTTACCCAAACATCAATTTTGAAGCTAATTTTTGCATTTTGTCCGTTCGTCTGCGGAGCATAAGCTGACCATCCCATTGCTGTGAATTTTCTTTAGGAAGCACAAGAAGACTGGAGAAAGAGTGATGATAACAAGTCTGATTCCTGCAAGCAAAAAGATAAGGTGTGAAAGTTCTCTTTCTATTTCATCGAACTTGCTTTGCATGGCTACATGGACCTGAGCTTGACTATCTTTTTCCCCCTCTTGCTTCTGGACTTGGTACTTCAGATAAGTAAGAAAAAGATAATGTAAAAAAGTGATCATCTGTTACCGCTACTCGCGTGTTGGTTTCTGGTCGATTTCTCTATGTTTTCAGCAACCCAAACAGACAACTTAGCGTCCTAATCTAGACTTCTGATAGCTTTGCTGCCTGCGAGTTTTGATCTTGTTACCTGTATATACTATTGTGACCGTAATATTGGATTCTATTGTGATCGTAATGTTGCCTAGTACTGTGAAAATGTTTGAAAGTACTACCTCAGGATTTAGATCACGTGGTTTTATTACTGAGGATCACATGGTTTTATTGAATTACAGGATCAGGGAGCATGGGACCCCGATTCCTTGTCTCTAGAGTTGGGACTTGCAACGTTACGAGAGTTGGAATGTATCAGATATCAGGTGTGAACATCATCAACACAGCACAAGACTGTAAATTCACTAGCAGACTAACTAGATTTACCCAAACATCAATTTTGAAGCTAATTTTTGCATTTTGTCTGTTCGTCTGCAGAGCATAATCTGACCATCCCATTGCCGTGAATTTTCTTTAGGAAGCACAAGAAGACTGGAGAAAGAGTGATGATAACAAGTCTGATTCCTGCAAGCAAAAAGATAAGGTGTGAAAGTTCTCTTTCTATTTCATCGAACTTGCTTTGCATGGCTACATGGACCTGAGCTTGACTAATTGCATCTTTTTTCCCCTCTTGCTTCTGGACTTGGTACTTCAGATAAGTAAGAAAAAGATAATGTAGAAAAGTGATCATCTGTTACCGCTACTCGCGTGTTGGTTTCTGGTCGATTTCTCTATGTTTTCAGCAACCCAAACAGACAACTTAGCGTCCTAATCTAGACTTCTAATAGCTTTGCTGCCTGCACCTTGTACTGGAGAGACTTCTGATAACTTTGCTGCCTGTGAGTTTTGATCTTGTTACTGGTTTACTATTGTGATCTTAATATTGGATTTTTGTGATCGAAACGGGCAACTTTTTAGCACATGTCTAGTACTGTGAAAATGTTTGAAAGTACTACTTCAGGATTTAGATCACGTGGTTTTATTACTGAGGATCACATGGTTTTATTGAATTACAGGAGCAGGAAGCATGGGATCCCGATTCCTTGTCTCTAGAGTTGGGACTTGCACCGTTACAAGAGTTGGAATGGATCAGATATCAGGTGTGAACATCATGAACACGTCACAAGACTGTAAATTCACTAGCAGGCTAACTAGATTTACCTAAACATCAATTTTTTGAAGCTAATTTTGCGTTTGTTCGTTCATCTGCAAACCATAATCTGACCATCCCATTGCTGTGAACTTTCTTAAGGAAGCACAAGAAGACTGGAGAAGGAGTGATGATAACAAGTCTGATTCCTGCAAGCTAAGAGATAAGGTGTGAAAGTTCTCTTTCCATTGCTGCATGGACCTGAGTTTGAGTAATTGCATCTGTTTTTTCCTTCTTGCTTCTGGACTTGGTACTTCAGATAAGTAAGAGAAAACTAATGTAAAAATAAAATGTGATTCTCTGTTAACGCTACTCACGTGTTGGTTTCTGATCGATCTCTCCATGTTTTCCAGCAAGACATATTTATATATAACTTAGTGTCCTAATTTAGACTTGTGATAGCTTTGCTGCCTGCACCTTGTATTGGAGTTTTAATCTTGTTGCCATTCCACTGCTGTGAACTTCTTTAGACAACATCAGATGACCGGAGCAAGAGTGGCGATAACAAGTACGATTCCTGCAAGACAAGAGATAAGGTATGGAATTTCTCTTTCCATTTCAACGAACTTGCTTTGCATGGCTACATGAACCTGAGTTTCCTCTGACTTCTCTCAATTAGATCAAACAGTACCATGACTCGTGTGCTTCTCACAACCATTGTTCCTAAAATATCCATCTTTTAATCCACCTTGAGCTTAGATGCTTCTCATAATCAGTGCCCCATGAAAAACATGTAACCTACCGAGACTGGCTAACTGATATGTTTAGTTTTGATTGAATACCCTTTTAATTGTGTGATATTTTGGTACTGCAGAAACCTATCGTGGATTTGGCTGATGAATTCGAAAACAATACCATCAAAAAAAAGATCACGGTATGTTCATATATTGTGCACATTATTTTTTGTCAGTATACATTTAACTCTTCTGCTAACTTGAAATTCTATACACAGCTTCTTAGCGAAAAATACGATTTCTTCAGACCAGTTGATAGAGATGGCAGTTGCTTTTATCGAGCTTTCATTTTCAGTTACATGGTAAATATTTCGGCCCGCTTGTTCAAACTATGCTTTGTTCTTGTTTGTTAGACACTAAAGCTCATTGGTGTACAAACAGGAGCGTATTGTAGCAATGCAGGATGACTTGGAGCGCATTATTGAAGTTTCCCGTATCGGAGAACGTATTGGAAAATACAAGCAAGCTTATGCAAGATTTGGTTCTTTTGGAATACCTCAAGAAGAATTCTTGAAAGCTCTTTCTGTACGTACTTTTAGTTCTCAGTTTTCAACATTCACCAGTACAATTTGCCCAGTGTGGGACATTCTTTTCACATTTTATATTATTGATCACACCTTCACTCTTTTAATCTTGCAAGTGCACACTTCATTGAGTTTGAATAGTAACTGCCGATGTCCTTTGGCCCCATTTCTATTGAACTGATTATTTTGATTAGCTTTATAGTTCAATTTTGGAAGTCATTTGGGGCAAAATGTTTTCTGTAGTCAATGGTACGGCACATCACAAATGAGCTAAGCTTGTAAATCATTATGTGATTTCCATGTCTGCTCAGGTTAAATTAACCTGCGCTTTGCTAATAGCTCTGGTTTGCTATGCTTGCTGATAGTTATGATTTGTAGCATTTGGTTTTCTTTATAATTTATAGCCCAGAATCACTGAATTTGCTGAATTTCTTTGTTGCAGGCATTTGAACAATTGATCAACTTAATTGAAAAGGGGTATGGCTAATTAGCATCCTGTTGGTTTTCAAGTTATGTTTAGGAATGATATGAAGATATTGTTTCTTGTTATATCTTAGCTGACAAACACTGTTTGTATTTCATAGTGTTGCTGTTGAACAACTATATCAGATAGATGAGACTGACATCACAAAAAACAGTGAGGATACTTGATGATTGCTAGACTGTTTTTCCTTGTTACTCATCTGTTTCACTGCATGATTTTTTTTTCCCTGTTTAGGTTTACGCTTCCTTAGGTTTCTGACTGAGATTGAGATCTGCACACATGAGGACCACTACAAGGGTTTTCTTCTAACAGCAGATTATTCATCTGTTTTTGAGGTAGAAGAATTGTGACTTCCTAGCCTACTACCACCCACCCATACTTCATTACCAATATTTTGCTGCATGTGTAGTGCTTTAGATGGTTGTTGCTAATTACGTAATATTTTGGAATCTAATAAGAAAAAAACTCCTTAATTTGTAATCTAATAAGAAAAAAAAACTCCTTGAATTATGCTTCTAATGTACCAGATGTTAAAATTTCTAAACAATGCTAGGATTTTCTTTTTCTTTACAGGCTCATTTGATCCCACAAAGTCCAAACAGTAGGCAGAATGGATTATCTTTTTGTTTGATTTATTGGCCCCTATTACAGTTCAAAGTCCAAACAATTTGCTATATGCTCCTTTTGACTCTTTGTTTTAGTTGTTGAAGTTACCCCACTTTGAAAAGATGTTGAAGTTACATAAACCACAAAGTCGAACATAGGACATAAGCGGGAAGATATTATATTGGATGAATCTATTTATATTAATAGGTTTTTCTTCGCCTAGCTTCTATTCCTTCTGTATACAAGATTTACCAGCAAAAGGAAAAAAAAATATTTATGCAATTAGCATTTACTTGTGCTTTGTTTCGTCAAACAGTTTTGCCAGGTTGAAGTGCGACCTGAGAATGCTGAAGCGAGCAATGAACAGATGAAGGCACTTGTGGAAGCACTCGGCATCCCCGTACTTGTGGAGAATCTCGATACAACCTCGGAGACTGACACCCCCATACTAAATCAGCATTTCATCTACCCCAGACCAGAATCAGAAGAGGGCACGATGTTGGAACCTCTGAATTCGCATGAGATTGTCTCTCCTGAAAGCAGTGGTTACCATGCAGCTAGAGGTGAGCTTCAGAATCAGCCTAGTACCAGTGGCTCCAGTACAAACAGCTCAACAGAAGCATTGGGACTGCAATCAATTGGCACCAGTTCAACTCCTAATGAGCGAGATGGAAAGGGAGACAGGACCATCAACGACCTATCCCCAGCAGAAAGAAGGCGGTTAGCGATCTTGCTGTACAGGCCTGGGCACTATGACATTCTTTGTCCCAAGTAGACCTACCTTTCTCCGGAGTCTGGAATACGTAGTGTGCTTGATTCTCGACGGTAACATTTGAGCTGTGGCTTGTAACTTTGTTCTGCCTGACCTGAGCCGTAGAGCTATTCATGTCCTTGACTTGTATGGAGATCTGTTGTTATTCCTGATGAACATAGTAGAGTGTATATTCATCCCGTTGTCACATAGCGTCTTGGTGTAGATTTTTCTGCCCGAATTGCGTATTTGCGTTGGTGAGAAATGCGGGCTAAATTGCTTTGTGTTGTTTGGAGGTATGGTTTTAGTGGAAGCCGAGCTTGATTGATTGCGTCTTGTACTGTTGCACATGCTAGAGGTTAGAGGAAACAACTAGTATAATTTGATTGCCATGGTATGGCTAGTCGTGTATATCATTTGAATTTGGAGACCCAGATGCAGACTCTTTTTTTTAATAATCTCACCTGCCATTTGCTTTGTTTGTTTACCATGCCTCTGGCGTGCAGCTGCTCTGCATACATCGTGCGAAACGGGCAAATTTCTAGTAGGCATGCCATGTCAGTCTTATCTAATGCTGTACTTACTCGCTACTGCTAGTATAATCAATAACGTGCCAATCATGCTCAAATTGTTTAGGATGCCCAAACCAGCATATTCTTTATTCCAAGTTCCTACGAGCAGTTGTGCTTCCTAGTTGCATTTATTTTTACCTTGAAACATTGTTAGTACTCCCTTCGTCCCACCCACTAAGACACTAAGGTCTGTTTGGCACAAAAT
The DNA here is from genome assembly GCF_000147395.1 of Oryza glaberrima. NCBI lineage: Eukaryota > Viridiplantae > Streptophyta > Magnoliopsida > Poales > Poaceae > Oryza > Oryza glaberrima. The sequence continues at coordinate 29,422,242 of NC_068329.1, forward strand.
GTAGCCAAACAGTTTCAGCTCCACCAAAACTGGGAGTGGAGTTGGGTGGAACTCTGTCACAAAATGTACTAGAGTTGTGGAGCTGGGTTTAGGCAGCTCCACAACTCCACTCCAGACTTAACTCCTGGAGTTATATTTAGGAGTTGGAGCTGTACCAAACAGGCCCTAAAATGTACTCCCTCCGTTTCAAAATATTTGACACCGTTGACTTTTTAGTACGTGTTTGACCATTCGTTTTATTCAAAAAATTTAAGTAATTATTTATTCTTTTCATATCATTTGATTCATTGTTAAATATACTTTCATATACACATATAGTTAAATATTTAACTAATAAATATTTTGAAACGGAGAGAGTATGTGTATTTTAATAGTCAACTCTTTAAATATTTAACTAATAAATATTTTATTATAAATTATATTTTATTTGATGAAAATTATATCATTGGATTGTTATTTAATTTACTTTTAAATGATTATGATTCTATTGCTAAAAAAATGGTAGTATATAAGAAATTTAAATATAAAGATTAGTTTTAAAGTCTGTGTTAAGTTTAATCGCGTTTTAATGAGTTGGAGGGATGGAGTACTTGTTAAAATACTGGTAAGTCAATGCTGTTTTTAGCTACATCCACCAGCCTCGTTGAATGTTGATCCAAACAGTTTTTCTGTTCCATTTTATATATTACTCTCTCGGTCCCTCAGTAGATCGGATCAGAGTTGAGATTTCACAAAAGAATATCTTACGGTTGGGGAAAGTAGGAAGCGGTTTGGGCATGCGCTGCACATGTGAGCAGTTGTCAGTTGAGCACCATGTTTATGATGATAAGCTCGGACGTACTTTCTTAGTCCCAAAATAAAAATCAATAAAGATGTAACATATTTCAGTACTGAGAATCTTCACGTGGAGATGTTAAGCACCATAAATCTAGACAGATTTGTGATAGTTCTATGAGATAATCCCTTATATACCACTGAAAATTGATCTGATTCCTTATATGCCACTGAAAATTGGCTCTTCCCTTATATACCATAGGTCCAAATTTGTGCACCATCTCATGCCACTACCATTAGTTGACCGTGTGTTGACCGTTAACTCTCAAGTAAAAAAGACATATTTGCCCTCTCTGAGTTGTTAGGCATGCTTTATAATCAGACGGGTAAATATGTCTTTTTTCCTTGAGAATTAACGGTCAACACATGGTCAACTGACGGGAGTGGCATGAGAGGGTGTGCAAATTTGGATCAATGGCATATAAGGGAAGAGCCAATTTTCCATGGCATATAAGGAATCAAACTAATTTTCAGTGGCATATAAGAGATTCTGCCTAGTTGTATATAGCAGTGTGGTATTATTATCTGTTCAGTAGGCCCAAACTACAAAAACCACATTGAATCTAGTCCCATGAAAGTTTTCATTTTTTTTCAAAACTTCTCAAGTTGTTAAATTATTTTTATTTTCCTGAAATTTTCAATACAACTTTTTTCTAAAAAAGATAATTTCTACTACCTTCATATTTTAGTGTATGACGCCGTTGACTTTTTATCAAATGTTTGACTATTCGTCTTATTCAAAAAATTTATGTAATTATTATTTATTTTATTGTGATTTGATTCGTCATCAAATGTTCTTTAAGCGTGACATAAATATTTTCATATTTACATAAAATTTTTAAATAAAACGAATGGTCAAACATTGATCGAAAAGTCAACGGCTACGTAAATTAAAAAATATTGAGGGAGTACTATATCTAAACGGCGATGCCACTGATGATATGGCATGACAGCACAACAACGTTGTCGCACCAGTTGCTCACTGTTAATGGCGACGTGGCAGCGGGTCGCGTGAGCGTGACCAAAGTGTTTTGTTTTAAAAATAATTTAATTTTTGGAATGTTTTTCTTAAGAAAAGTTATCGATCGAAGAGTTCGATTTTAAATCTTAATGGCATAAAATTTCCAAGATGTTATCACCAATCATCCCATGGCATAACGGATCTGAATTAAGGAATCTACTACTAAAAAAAAAACTTGGCCATTAGTTAACCAGTCGAGTATAAATAGGAGCAAGAAAGCAAAGAGAAGAGGAAACAGAGCAGAGAAGCAGAGCAACCATGGCCGCGCGCGTGCTCCCCCTCCTCCTCGTCGTCATCGTCGCCGCGGCCATGGCGAGAGCCCCCACGGCCCACGCGTGGGGCAAGGAGGGCCACTACATGGTGTGCAAGATCGCCGAGGTGAGAGATCGATCGATCGAGATGGATTCCACCTCGTGCTTTGCGCTTGCTTGATTGGTGGGGAACCTTGGGTTTGCTTCTGCAGGGTTTCCTGACGAAGGAGGCGGCGACGGCGGTGAAGGAGCTCCTCCCCGGGTGGGCCGGCGGCGAGCTCGCGGAAACGTGCTCGTGGGCGGACACCGAGCGGTTCCGGTACCGGTGGTCGAGCCCCCTCCACTTCGCCGACACCCCCGGCGACTGCCAGTTCAACTACGCCCGTATAATCTCCTCCTCCTCCCCTGATTAGCATTGCAGTTTCAGTTTCAGTTTCAGATTTCCAAGTAGATCGATTAGCTGTCGCAGCTGATTAGCAGTTGGATAGGTTGATAGAAACCTGACATGTGTCTGATGACAAGTTGCTGTCATAATGAGTATAGTAAGCAACCTCGTTGGAGCATCTTGATGATGCTTAGTAGCTTCTTGGTCCGGTTAACAGCCGGCCAGTTGGAGCCCATCGGTTGGCTTATTGTGCAGCATATTTAATAATTTGTGAATAAACTTTTATTTATATGTTTTTAGCGAACGGAAAATAATTTGTGAATAAAACTTTTATTTACGTGTTCTTAGCGATCTAAAAGAGATAAACTTCGATGAAAAAAACCTTAAAATCAACTCCGAATTTAAAGTTGAAAATTTAAATTTTAGCTCATAAGAATAAGTACAAGCAAAAAAAATGAGACGGCAGTTTGGACTGCCAAACTCGACAGGATGCGTCTAAGTATAGGTTGCGTCTTGCTTGTTTGATTGGGCAAAGCAAAGGCAAGCTCGTTAGGCTCGTGTAGCCGTCGTCCATAGATGGCATGACATTGTGCTGGACAGAAAAAAGGGAACTAGTCTGAACTCTGAAGCCTCTGTTTGTTCCTGGGATCAGTGGTAACCGTTTGCCTGAATTATCTGTTCATGCAATGATTGATAAAACGCTTAGAACCATCATGTATGGGTATGGCTATGGTAGTTGAACTGTTAAAGTCCATAAAAGGGGTCAAACTTAGATTAAGAACAAAAACGAATCGAATGCAAACTGTATCAGAAATTCAGGGTGCTGTCTTACTCTCTTATGCCTAGTGCGCTGAATTTTGAGAAAATGAGTAAATGATGAGACGCGTGATTGTGCCATTTCTGCGCAGGGGATTGCCACAACACAAACGGTGAGAAGGACATGTGTGTGGTCGGAGCGATCAACAACTACACCAACGCGCTCGAGGACTCATCAAGTCCATGTAAGCATCACTAGTCACACTTATGTTCCTGTCTGTATTTTCAGCTGTAATGAAGTAATAAACTGAACACATGGCATCTCACATGTTTGCTTGTGATAACTTTCAGATGATCCAACCGAGAGCTTGATGTTCTTGGCACACTTCGTCGGCGACGTCCACCAGCCTCTCCACTGCGGCCACGTCAAAGATCTTGGTGGCAACACCATCATCGTCCATTGGTACACAAGGAAGAGCAACCTTCATCACGTACGTAGAGCCTAACACAGATCGAATTAATCCATTAATAATTTATCCAATTTTGTTCTTTGTGAACAGCTAACTTAATCTTAGCAATGTAAACTTGTATCGTTTCAGGTGTGGGATGTGAACGTCATTGAAACGGCCTTGAAGGAATTCTACAACGAGGACGTGAGCACGATGATAAAGGCCATCAAGATGAACATCACTGTGAGCAAGCTCGACACTTCACTGCCTTGAGCTGCATTTCAGTTTTCTCCTCATCTGTAGACTGTAGTGGTTTTGATTGGATTTTATGCCGTGCAGGATGAGTGGTCCAACGAGGAGAAGCAGTGGGAGACTTGCCGTAGCCGGACAAAGACTTGTGCCGATAAGTAAGCTCATGGCCTGCATGAATGCATGATTTTGGCTGAATCGAACTGAAATATAAATATTCAGAGATTGACAGCTGAAAGCAAATGCAGGTACGCCGAGGAGAGTGCAAAGCTCGCGTGCAAAGCGTACGAGGGTGTTGAGCAAGAATCCACCTTAGAAGGCAAGTTCTTCAAAACACCAAACTTGCTTTCACACATTCTTAATGACTGATTTGTGATGCCATTAACATTAAGAGCAATTTGATGTGATGCTTGTTCTTGAAAACTGCAGATGACTATTTCTTCGCTGCCCTGCCTGTTGTTCAGAAGAGGATTGCTCAAGGTGGCGTGAGGCTTGCTGCAATACTCAACCGGATCTTCAGCGGGAACAAGGTTCAGAGTAGTTGATCCAATAGAGATTAAACAGATGAAAGATTAAGAAAATAGCCCTCATTCTGAATTACAATAAGATTATCTTGTTTGACCATGTTAACTTCACGGTTACGATTAGATGTATCCTCATTTAGCCATTTGTCAAAGTAGCTTAGATAGCTACAGAACATTGTAATTCCTGTAAGCAAGTGTTGATTTATCAATATTGCACTGTCTTTTTGTATCATTGTTCATCTTTCAGGCTGAAGTTAAGCTACAGCCGAAACAGTCAAATAGATATATCGGGTAGATAAGATGCATCGAATGCTTGATGAAATGCAACTCGATGATTACTATTCATTAATCATCTCACGAGTGGACTTATTAGTTAAATCACATGAGTTGCCTCAGAAAATTCAGCATCACCGCACGCGTTCACAACGAAGAGTACTGAAAAAAAAAATAGTAAACTCGACCGATTGGCAATTGTTTTAAGAGAAATCCTTGACAAACTCAACTCTCGTGTTTCTATCAAAGCTTTAATCTATTTTAGCAACATGGGGCAAAAGTCGATAAGCCATTTCTACTCCCGTGTTTCTATCAAAGCTTTAATCTATTTTAGCAACATGGGGCAAAAGTCAATAAGCCATTTCTATCAGTTGTCAGTTGAATTCGTGCAAATATCATATGCCATTGTAACAATCATTAGTTAAGCTGAACCGGTCCCAAGGACCTGACGCAGGCTTTTTAAATTATTAAACGGTGCTTTAGGCAACTTTGCCAATTTCACTTTTTCGTTTTCTATGCGTACACTTTTCAAACTATTACAGTTTTTTTTTTTTGCGAAATTTTCTATAGAAAAGTTGTTTTAAAAAAATCATATTAATCTATTTTTCAAGTTTTTTTAGCTAATTCTCAATTAATCATACGCCAATAAGGTATCTCGTTTTCCATGCGAAGGGAATTAGTTCCCAATACAACGAAATGAACACAGCCGAGGCTAAGATAAGTAGGAAGTCTTTTACCCTTTTGTTATCTAATATGTTACAGAAAAATTCAAGAGTTCAGACGTCCTCAGCAACAAATGCACATTGGAAAACTGAAAAAAGAAAAAATCATTGCTCCGAAGACAGTTCATACAAGTAAAAGTGAAATTAAGCCTCCTCACTGGTAAATACTCGAACAACAAGATTGAGTGAGCCGATGAGTTTCAGGGTTCGTTCTTCAGCAGCCAATGTGGTTTGTCAAATTTAAGCGTTTGTCTTCAAATTCCTATGTCTGAGGATACCGAGAACAAGAATTTATAGAAGCTTCAGACCACCGGTGACATCATCGACCATGTCAGCTGGCCCTGCTCAATTAAAACAGTACGACAAATATTAGATAGCACAAATCACTGAAAACTGTGGTACACAGTGATTTGAATGTAGCTTACCAAGAATAGCCATGACTGTTCTTGAATCTACAGGAAGCAGAGATGGGAACATAATTAATCCAACAGCAGATATTAAACAGATGCTAAATTGAATAAAGTAAAGCCTGAAGAACTCACTTGGTGCGATCTGTGTTCTTCCAGCATCAATAGTTATGTGTGTTGGGATATTCAAAGACTTTGCTCTTCCCTGCACCAAAAGAAAATTTAATTAAACATAACAGAAAAAATGCAAACATTAACAACGTTTTATACTTTTATGGAATTGAAAGGTAACATATTAGTTATATAAAAGATCTCGTTGAATGCAGAATATAAATATTATGATGCATAAGTGTCAAATGTTGGGTTTCAAGAAGCGCGGTGATTTTTTTTTCCACAGCCAATGTTTCAGAGTGAGTTTTCCAATCGAAATTTCAACTTGTTTTAACCAATTGTTCGTTGATACTACTAATGCTCTAGTCCACTTCTAATGCCATGAGAATTTCCTTTTTATTTATTAATATGTACAATTTGACAGGTAAAAGGGGAATATTTTCTGTTTCTGTTAATCTGCAGGTATTATACTATTCCAACTCCCAAGTTACCTTTATAGATGTAGTAAAAATAACTTTCAACAATAATGAGTCAACAGGCAACAGAAAAGGGTATTTACTTGTAAAAC